>NW_021939632.1:8856441-8859335 GCF_001715985.3 Manacus vitellinus | reverse complement strand
GGGACCGGGATGGGATGCGGGACAGGGACACCGGGCTGTGGGAGGGTCTGTGGAAGGGTTGTGGGGTTGGAGAGGGTGGGGGGCTGATCCCCCACGACGCCCAGCCTGCGTTACTGGCCGGGGGCCCGGCCATTCCCCGGGGCAGAGGCTCTGCTACCCCGCTGAAGCGGATGGAAACTGGGAAAACCGGGAGAATCCAGTTAGTTCTGGGGTTTTGGGACTCTGCATCCTCTCCAATCACCGAGGCAAGCTGGGCCCCACGACCCAGCGGGGTGCAAAGTGCTGGGTGGACCTGAGCCTACAGGGTTGGACCCAGGTGTCCTGATGCCCCCCACCCACTCTGGCTTTGCAGCCTCAGTGGAACTGGGTGTCCCAGGTCCCCCCCAGTCACTGCACTTCTCTGCAGTGTTGGGCAATGAACCCAGGCCTTCCAGCTCCTTATTAATTTGGCATCTCTAACCGGTGCCTCTTCCAGCCTAGGACACCTGGCTCCCCTTCCAGCCTCCTTGGGTCTGCGTGTTGGGGGACCTGTGGCCAGGGATGCCTTTGCATCCCCACCCCTGCACAGTGTAGGTGCTTGGCCCCTGGAGGTGGGTACCCATTACTGGGTACCCAGGTGACATTCCCGAGAAGTCCTGCAGCCCCATCCCCTGCATCCCCCCAACAGTTCCCAGCCTTGGGGCCAAGGAGGCTAACAGGGATCCTTCCAGTATGGAGCTGGGGCAGGTTTGTTTTGTGGGATGGGCTGGTTCCCTGGCTGGCACTGGGTGGGCAGGGTGCCTCTCCAGCAGCAGGGGGGTGGGGAGTGCAAAGCTGGGTGCTGCATCGACATCCCCTCCAGCATGGTGATTGTGTTGGCAACAAGACAAGCAGAAGGGGCTCTGCAGGGGTGGGAATCGAAGGGTCAGCTCTTTCCCTAGCGAGGATAATTGCTGTTAATGAAGCAGGCCCATGGGGACCAGAGCAGAGTGGGGGCTATGTGCATAGGAGACGCATTGGCATCCCTGGGCATCCCATCGGAACCCTGGGAGCAGGGGGCAAGGCCTCTTCCCGGGGCACCCTGCAGCAATGATGCTGCTTTGCATATGCAAACGAGCTCATGGCATCATTAGGCCTCACTGTCACCCAGCAACTGCGGCGTGGGAGCCCCTGGCCCAGGGGAGCTTTTCCCATAGCTGCTGGGTGGGTGACGACACGCCTGGGCACACGCATGTGTGTGTGTGTACACCCGGCCTTCTGTGCCCCTTAGGGTGGCACTAGCTCTGGGGGCTGCTGAGGGACCACCAGTGAGTGGCCCTGTTGGAGCAAGTGCCCAGGGAAGAGGGCCTTGCACATACGTGAACAAACCTGTGCGAGTGTGCACACGATGGCACATGGATCTGCGTATGGAAATACGGAAATCTGCCCATGCAGCTGCTGCTGCTGTGTCTGGTGGGGAACTGCACTCTTGCACACGTTTGCACACTCTTACACGCTCGTAGGTGTGTGTATGGATGCAGTGCCATGACACACACACCATGTGTCACATGCACAGCACCTTCACAGCCCCCAGGGTGTGTGCACACATGTGGGTGTAACACATACAGGGCTTGTCTGCCTGTCCATGTGTGCACTGGGGAAACTGAGGCACAGAGGTTTGTGAGGAGGCATCTGGCACCCCAGCGCTTTGGCACTGCCCCTCTTGGCTCTGGTGCGGTGGGCTGGAGGAGAGCAGGGCGCCCGGGCAAGGGGGGGCCGCTGGGCCTCTGCTTAATCTCATTAGTCTTGGCATGAAAAGGCGGATTTACAGGGACTCATGTCTTCATCTGGCAGTGGGTGGGTGGGCAGGGTTGGCGTGCTGCCAGGGGGTGCTCCCCCTGAAAACAGTCAAGTGGGAGGCCGGGAGGGGCACTGGCTGCCTGCAGCTGTGCCAGACCCCCCTCCCCTCCTGCCCTCAGCCCCTATGCGTGAACACACACATGCATGCACACACATCCTGGCACCTGCACACAGTTGGATCCATCCTGCACTCAGTCACACTCATGGCATTGGCTTCCCTTTGCTGTGGGCTCTGCCAGGCAGGGTGGGCACAACTGCTCACACTCAGGGGGCTCTGCACCCCCTTTACACCCTGGCACGAGACACTCCAGCACATGCTGCCTGGCGTGTACTCCAAAACACAGCATGACAGTGAGACACCCCCTGTGTGGGCCCCCTTCTGGCAGCACCCACATGTACCTGGGTGTGCACATGCATGTTTATGCACATATCTGCATACTCAAACACATCCATGAAAATATATCCATGCATGGACATATTTATATATGGGCATTCGCATGTGCTCATGTGCACATGAGTTTGCACGTGAATATGTGCGTACAAGCATCTTCACCACCTATGTGTGCAGACATACACACTTGTGCTCACAGAAATGCTTGCGCACAGCACGTATTCACAGGGACACACGGAGATGTACCGACATGCAGGGAGACACGTGTGCACACGTCTGTGCACATGCACACACACATGTATATGCACACCTACACACATGTATGCGCACACACACACACCTATGACACATGCACACACGTATGTGCACGTACACACATGTGCACATCCCCGTGCACACACGTGTACGTACACACAGAGATGTGTCTGTACACATGTGCACACACATAGACATCTGTGCATACACACACACTGCACACACATGCCTGTGCACACACAGTGCACACACACACACTGCACATACACACATAGGTACATATACACACACACTCACATACACACATACACATACACATACTGCACACACACACTGTACACACACTGTACACACACAGACAGACTGTAGACACAGAGACTGTACACACACACACAGACTGTACACACAGAGGCTGTACAGACACACACAC
>NW_021939632.1:8848243-8856326 GCF_001715985.3 Manacus vitellinus | reverse complement strand
ACACACGTGTACACACACACACACACACACACACACACACACACACACACACACACGCACCGCCAGGGGGCGGCAGAGACTATTTAAAGGGGCCACCGCAGTGTCCCCCCTCTCCCAGGGCACGAGCCTTGGCCCCCCGCCCCACGCATCCCGGCCGGGTGGAGATCGACCCCTGCCCAGGGGAAACAGGCAGGGCAGAGCTCAGTACCTGGGTCTTGGTGCCTCTTTGTTCCCACTGACGAAGCCCCATGTCCCCCCAGCCCGAGGACCTGGAAGCCCCTCCAGCACACACCTTCAAGATGACGAGCTTCAAGAAGGTGAAGGCATGCGGGATCTGCCGGCAGGCCATCACGCGCCAGGGCAGCACCTGCCGAGGTGAGCCGGGAGCGTGGGCACATACGTGTGCAAAGTGACATGCCAGGGGGTCAGGACATCAGGGGTGTGTGTGCTGCCTGTGTGCACAGCTACGTGCACGAGGATGTGAAGGTGGAACATGTGCCTGTGCCAACCTGTGTGCACATGTGTGGATGTATGTGCAAGAGTACGTGTGGTGCCTTTGCAGGCGGGAAGGCGGCTGGGAGGCAAGGGTGGCCCATGGAGCCACTTAGATGTCACACATGTATGTGGCCATATGTCAGCTGCATGCATGTCCAGTGAGTGTGCAACTGCCACCAGATGTGGGTCTGTGTGCATGTGTGGGTGCTCACCCCCTCAGCTGTGCTGGCGGCCCGTGGCACCCAGTGGCTCACAGGCGGGGCTGCGGGCCCTCGCACGTGTGTGGTGTCGTCGAGCCCCGTGCGAGGGGCGGACGGAGGAAATGGGAACAATGCGGCTTCCTGTGCTGCAGGAAACAGCCCCAAGAGGGGACAGTGCCTGGGGTGCGGCCATGGCCTGGGTCATGTTGCATGGGGACCTTCATGTCTCCAGGGGATGGGACACGTGGCTTTTCAGGGCTGCCCAGGCACCACAGTGGTGCCTTGTATAAGCGTGTGTCCCCAGCAGCAGCAAACACACACCTGCACTGCCTGTGTGCATGTGTTCTCTCCACGGGGCGTGGATGTGAGCGTGCAACGTCAGTGCATGGGAAGCAGGGAGGGGGCACAGGCACTGGCAGCACCCCTGTGGTGCTCTTGTACGTGCTGGTGTACGTGTGAAGTCTGTGCATGGTCTCCCTCTGTGCCATTAACCCCTGGGCTCTGGGGCTTGCACATATGCACACTCATTGGCATGTTGGCACGGGGGGATGGCTTGTGTGCCCATGGGTGTGTGCCCGAGTGCCGCATCCTGTGTGCACGTGGTGCTGCGCCATGCTGGTGCCACCCATGCTGTGCCCAGAATGTGTGCACAGGTGTGCAAGGTGTGAGTATCCCTGTGAGCGTGTTCATGTCCCAGCAGCTCGTGTGCAATGCCAAGGTGCACTCTGTCCTGCAGCATGGAGTGCTACCTTCCTCCTGCCCTGTATGTGGGGTGCCCACAGGCTGCCCCATGGCAGTGCTTCCTCTCCTGTTCCCACTAACCACTCCCCTCTCCCTCCCACAGGCTGCAAGCTCTCCTGCCACACCAAGTGCCAAGCTAAGGTAAGGCCAGTGCCCTGAGGTGCACCTCTCCCCAGCTGAAGGGGTATGGGGGACTCGGAGAGGTAATGCCATGGTCTGTGCCAACTGACCCCATCGGATGGGCACCCAGATGGGCTGGTGACTGTGGGATGGTCATGGTGGCACTGGTGTCATTGGTGGGTGAGGCTGGCAGTGCCATTCTGCTGCCTGGCCCGTGATGGCACGTGCGTGTCTGTGTATGAGGCTGGGTTTTAGGGTGCAGCCCTTCTGAGAAAGGGCCAGCAGGGATCCGTGCCCCAGTGCCTGGAGCGGGGTGCCCTTTGCCAGGGTGAGTGCTGCTGCACGTGGGTGCCATGCGCCGCAACCAAGCACTGCCAGCAGCACACACACAAGCTGAGAATCTCTCCTGATACCCAGCCGGGGGCGGATCTTGCTGGCAGAAGGCAGAGGAACCAAGGATGCCCGGTAGTGTCTGTTGGTCCAACTGCTGCGCCGGCGGCGGAGGGGGACCCTACAGCAACCCAGGTTCTCCAGGGAGCTGGAGGTGGGCACAGTGCCCACCATGGTGCTGCCGGGGCAGGGGAGGCTGCGCGTTCCTGAATCCCTGGGGAGGCATGTGTGCCAGCTGTCTCTGGGGCTGGCATCTTGGGCGGGAAGAGGCTGGCATGCCCCGGGCAGACAGCGTAGGCTGGGACATGCCTCTACCCGTGCCTGTGCCTGTGCCCGGCTGGGCAGGGAGGGAGAGGAAAAGTGGGGGCTGTGCCAGGGGCCAAGCACACATTGGGCTTTGCAGGGTGCCACGGTATGGGTGGTGGTGCAGGGCAGGCGCTGGGAGCAGCCCTGGCACCGAGCCCTGGCTGGGGTGTTGGGGGAGGTGGGGGCTGTGGGGTATCCTGGGGTCAGCCCGGCATCCTGGGCTCAGAGCAGGCAGGGCAAAGGTGGGTGGGAGGCTCGGCAGGGCTGTGCCAGCCCCAGGACCCTGTGTCAGCTCTGGGCCATCTCAGGACCCTGTGCCACCGTGGGAAGCATGTGCCAAAGATGCCAGAGGCTGACACCAGAGGAGGTGGCCTTGCTGGGGTGCTGTGGGGAGAGGTGAGAGGGACGTGTGGTGAGGGCATGCCCGCAATACAGCAGGCGGTGGCAGGGAGCATCTGCCAGTGGTTTCCAGGCAGGAGGGAGTGTCGGGAAGCGTATGTATCTGGGTGTGCACCCGGTGGGGATTCTCTGATGTCTGAGAGGGGGTTGTGCACCAAGAGGGGGTTTATGCCAGGGTCCCAGCATCTGGACAGCCTGTGCGCAGGAGCAGCCCATGGCTCACTTCCGCGGCCGGCTGTATTTCATTAGCCTCCATCACCCTTCCCACGCTCGCTGGAAGCTGGAGCCCCCTCGGTGGGGCCAGCTAGCTGAGGGTGTGCTGCTGGGGGGGAGTGTGCATGGGGCCAGGGCCAGGGGCCTTCTGCAGAGCTCCTTTGGGCCAGCGCCCAGGGAGGGGCTCCTCCGGCCGGGCAAGTGGCCAGCTGACTCACAGGCCGGCTTGTTATCGTAGGGTCTCTGGGGAGGGTGCGTGTGGGGAGGGGGCTTGGCATGGAGCAAAAACGGCCTCTTGTATACCTGAAGTCCCTCATGTTTAACTCCTGCACCTCCAGGATACTTTGGAGAGGGAAGATGGATTCAACCCCAAAGTGCTGGCAGCTTCACCCCACAATGCTTCCTTTTCCTGACCTGGATATGCTGCTGGTGTCCCCCAGTTCTGGTGTCTCCTGGCCCTGGAATCTGCCCCACCATGCTATTGGCAGTGTCTTCTCCTTGATCCCCATATTTACCCCTTGGGACCTGCTCCAGCTCCTTGTTCTGCCCCCCAGCATGGCTGGCTGCCGGTTATCTGCCTCCTGGCCCAGCCTGGGGGAAAGCCCCCACTTACAAACCTGAAATGGACTGGATATGGGGGAGGTGGGGAGAGGGGAGAGATGGGAGTGTGGGTGGGGTGTGAAGGGTTGTACTGGAGGTGACTAGTCTGGGGTTGCCAGGGGGTACCTTAAGTGTGATGGAGATATGGGGTGGGGAGCACTGGGGTGTATGTGGGGACACCATGGAGATTTTCAGGTGCTAGTGAGTGCCATATCCCTGAGAAGGCAGTGAGCAGGCAGAGCTGTCCCAGGGTGGGAAGGGCCTGTGCCCTTGCAGTGACCTGTACCCCTGGGGTTTCCACCCTGCCCAGAGGACGCTGGGAGGACAGTGGTGGGACCCACTGCCCTGTGGTGGCAGTGATGCTGGCGGGATGCCCGCCTATGGGGGGGGCTGGGACAGCCACACACACATCAGCTGGGGAGGCACGATGCTGTTCCCATGCCCATGTAAGGCCCTTCTTGCGCCTGGCGCCTCTGCTCAGGGATTTTTCCTTGCTTAGCAAACCTCCCTCCCTCTCTCTGAGAGGGACGGTCAAATGGATGGACAATGTGATCCCACACAGCCTGCCCCCCTTCCCTCCCTCCTTGCATCGAAACTGCCTGCTCAAAGCAAGGGGGGTGTAACTTCCTTTGAAAAGTGGGGAAACTGAGTCATGCAGCCCTGCCTGGAGGTGGCTGGAGGCAGGGAACATGGTGTGGGGTGCAGTGCTTTCCGTGGCTGTGGTCAGGCGTGGGTGAGCTTACGTGTTGGCATGTGCTAGTAGTGGCACAGCCAGGATCTGGTGGTGACGCTGCTCTCCTGGCCAGGATGGAGGGATGAACCCGAATGTGCTCAGGGAAGTGGTGCCATGCAGGCGTGTCCCATATCAAGGGACGTCCTGTGGGTGTCCCCATCCCCTGGGATGCCCTTGCTCTGATTGCAGCTGGATTTTGCCATGATGCTGCTTGGAGAGTCTGAGAAAAGATGGGGGATGATCCTGCTCCCTGTAGCGGGAGCTGGCCCTATGACACATGGTTTGGCTGGGGAACAGGGAGTGCTCTGGTGTTTGGCTGCCGAATCGGCTGGCGATTGCTGGCGGTTGGTTCTGGGAAATGGCGCCTGTGCCAGCCCTGGAGCCTGGCGAGGCTCCAGCCTACCCTGCTCACCACACCAGGAACCACTGGTCCTAGGAGTGCCGGTCTGTGCCAAGGGGGGAAACTGAGGCACATCACTTAGCACAGGGCCAAGGGGTCTAGGGGCTGCCTTGTCCCCCAGTGTCTCTTCCTGGGGAACTGGCAGCATGCATTGGAGCCATGCCAGGCTGCTGGGCCTCGTGTGTGAGTACGTGTGTGTCTGTGCATGTGAACATGTGCATGTGACTGTGTGTGCATGATCGCGGGTGCTCACAGTTGCATGCACGAGCACATGAGCTGCAGGGAAATGCATGTGCTTGCAAGACCATCCATCTGTGTGCACGTGTGCTCGCCCACAGGCAAGGAGTCACATGCATGTGCTCCCAGCTCAGTGCCATCCATCCCTGCTGGCCCCATGCCAGGCCTGGTTTGTTTTTCAAGTGCCCCCTGTGATGGGACTCCAGGGGGGCGGGTTTGTCCATCATTAAACCAGGGGCTGGAGCAGGGCCAGGGCTGGGCAGCGAGGCATGTCCTGGACAGAGCAATCGCTCCCAGTGCCCGCAGTGTTGACGAGCCCTTGGTGGTGGGGGGAGGCAGAGTGTGTGGTAGTGGTGAAGGGGATGTACTACCCCTCAGCTGGTGCTGGGGATACCCCCTGCTTGTGAAGCAAGTCAGAACCAAGAGGGGAAACTGAGGCAGGCTTCTGAGCAGGCTTAACTTGCACTAGTGGGCACCCTGCAGCCATGCCATGGTCAAGGGTACAGGCAGTGTTGGGGGGCATGGCCAGGCGGTGTATTGCGGGCTCCTCGTGGCTGTGCCAGGAACAGGGACTGCAAGGAGGGGACATCCCTGTCCCAGCTGTGGCAGGCTCTTGCTATGGAACTTGTGGCTGTCTGGTCCCTGCTCATCACCCCAGCCACTCTGCCTCCTTCTGGTGCCGTGGAGGGGGTGACATACGGGTCACACAGGAGCTGCCCCTGCGGTCTCTCTCCCCGATGCCCCGTTCAAAGCCACCTCCTCAGTGCTTTGGGACAGGTAATTAACAACACCCCCGTCTCCACAACAGTGGGGGGGGGAGGGAGGGAGGAGTAGTACAGGAATGTGTCCTTGACCCTGGCATGGGTTCAGCCAGGGTACTGGGACAGGGGGCTGTGAGGATCAGCCCTGCCCCAGTGCTGTGCCAGGTCGTGTTTATGCATCAGGTCCTGGAGGGGGTTCTGTTTTTTTTCCCCTCCCTCTTTCCTTTTTTCCCCTTCTTTACGTCACTGCCCAAATATTCGGCCTCTCAGCTCCTGTGGGGGGTCGGCTCGGCTGCTCAGAGGAGCTGGGGCCCTTCTCTGCGCCCTCCGGGTGCTGCAAAGGGAGGGTGGGCAGGGGAGATGGGATGCTGAGACTGGCCACACTCACTGCACTGGTGAGCACTGGCCAGAGCTGGTGTGGGAGGTGACAGCTGGGGTGGCAGAGACCACCAGCCTCCCTCCTCGGCAGCTCCCAGAGCTGCATCCAGCTTCCCAGAGCCCTGCCATGGTGGGAGGCAGGGTCCAGGCCTGCCTCGTTTCCCAATGATTTTTTCCTTTCCTAGACCAGTTTGCACTCGCCATGGTCACCCCTCCTGGGACCTATCCTCGGAAGGGTGCTGGGACCCTGGGGACCCTCAGCTTCCTCCAAGGGAGCAGCACTGATCCCAAAACAACTGAAAGATCTGGCTCAAGAGAGGCTCTACTCCGCATGGCAGCTTCATCTCCTGTATGCTTTCATCTCTGGAGATGACCCCCATCTGGGTTTCTGGTCCCCAGGTCTCCCTTCTTCTGCTGACACCTGTGGTGGTGATGCTCAAGAGTGTTTGTTTTGGGTTGTGGAGGAGCTGGTTTACGTGGGGGGTGGTTTGTCTGGGCGTCCTGGGAGGACCCTCTCACTGCAGCCAGTTTGCTGACTGCTGGACCTGCTCCCACTGGCACTTTGACCCAATGGCTCTGGGAGGTATTTTGGTGGCTGGAGTTCAGAGATGTTGTCAGGAATTCTCTGGCTGTGTTCTGTGAGCGAGACACGTCATGTCCTCAGGGGACAGCTCCTGTCATTGCCCTCATGGGACAGGGACGTGCTATCAGTGCCCTTCGCTCACCCACTCATTTCCATCCTGTTCAGTTGCTGATACTTTCCCATCTGGCCCTAGTTCTTCTGCTGTTGGTGTTTCCCAGGGCCTGGGAGCCATCCTGTGGCTGCCCCCCAAGGAACTGGGGCTCTGGGATCTGTGCAGGGATCTGTGCTGGAGCTGAGCTGGAGTCTGGAGCTGAGCTGGAGTCTGGAGCTGTGTTCTGCTGGTGCAGGATGTTCATTGGCCCTCCATCCTAGTTGCAGCACTCCTCTCTTTTTGGGATACCTGCTTTTTGTGGGCTATTGTGCTGGTGGGACTTGTTTAGGGGTGTCAGTGGATCCTGGCCATGGGGTTTTGGCCCTAGAGTGGTGGCTGTTGGGATCTGGCCCTGTGCCCTTGGGTGCTGGGGAGGGCAGGGGTGCTGGGGAGGGCAGAGGTGCTGGTGCTTGCTTGGGAAGGGGGTGAGGAGATACTCTCCAGAGATGTTGGGGCTCTGGCACTTTGTCCTTGGCAGTGGGAAGGCTCCACAGTGCCTGTTGGTGTTCCCATCCCATGGCACTGTTGGGCTGCTGTGGAAACTGAGGCATGGAGGGGCTGGGAAGGATCTCCTGGACTCAGAGTGTACTCGCAGGGATGGGGCCCCTTACAGGAGTTTTGGAAGGTTCCAAAGGGAGAACTGTTTGCCAAAAACCCCTCCCTGGGGACTTTTGAGGGGGACAGCAAGGTAGGAGGGGTGTCGGGGTCCTTCACTGCTCCGGCAGAGCCAGCTCCAGCCTTTTGGCTGAGCCCACAGCTTGAGGACGGAAACGCAAACAGGAATGGGGAGGCGTTGGGTGAGAAAATGTCAACAGCACTGGGCCGGGTGCCTGGCTCGCTGCCTCCCTGGCCAGCTCGCCACTCTCTGGGCCACTGCTGGTGGGCTTCCCCTCTTTGCCCTGTGGTTTCCCGGCACTTGCATTTGAATACAGCAAGGCTGGGGCTGGGCTGCCCCAGGGATGGCCAGGGAGACCGGGGCACCATCCATAAACATGCAGCCCCTGAGGAGGAGGAGGAGGAGGAAGAAGGAGGAAGGGAGACGGGAGGAAAGCCAGGGGGATGCTGGGCACACTCCAGGTTTGGGACAGGCAAGGGGGGACTGGCATGGCTCCACATGCTGAAGGACAGACGGGGCTTTTCCAGCATTTTGGCTTTGGTTTTTAGTTGAGAGATGGGCTGATAAATCTTCACGTCCTCCTCAACACTGGGGGTGCAGGACACCCGAGGACCATTAATTGGGCACTTTGTCCCGCATGTGGCAGGGGGAGACCAAGTTGTGCCAGGGGGTGCCAGGCAGGCCCCAAGAAGGGCCCCACACACCGGTCCCTGCCACCCCCCCGCCAAGGGCACAGGGACGCCGGTGGCGTCACACGGGG
>NW_021939632.1:8820002-8846628 GCF_001715985.3 Manacus vitellinus | reverse complement strand
TGTTTTTGGGCTGTGCTTCTGGGAGAGGAAACGGCCGAGCGAGGGAGGCATCAGCCCGCTTGGGTTTAAGGGGAAAACAAGAAAAAAAAAGAGAAGTGCTCCGTTCCCGGGCGCCTGAGCCCACTCAGCGCTGGCGTCAGCCCCAGTTGTGGGACCCGTGACCCCAGTGTGGGTGCTGGGACAGCTGGCAGGGACAGGAGGTGACAGTGGCTGCGCCCCCTGGGTATGCATGGCACCTCGGGTTGGGTGGTTTTGGGGGGCAACCAAGCGGGCACCTCTTGTACCCGCAGTGTGGTGGCACCGGGAGGACAACGTTTATCCTGCCTGGAGTCTGAAGCCACCCCCAGGGAAAGTGGATCTATAGAAAATGAGCCTCCAGCCTGCACCCTTTCTAACGAAGCCCCTTCATTAGTGATCTTGCTGTTTCAGGAAGAGCAGGGTGGTGCTTTGTGAGGCTGCTGCCCACCCTGGGGAGGGTGCTGAGTCTTGGGGCTTACTTTTGGGGTCCCGACTTGAGGGGTCCATTTGCTTCTGGCCCTGGGCCACTCTTCTGCTTTCTTTGCCACTATCTGGTCCCTGGCTTCTTGCAGCCCATCCCCAGGGCATCCCATCATAGTGCTGGCAGCCCCTGATCAACGTTGGAGCTTCCCTACTGCATATTGGGACACAGGGAAAAGAACAGCCCCACAGTACAGTCCCTGGGGAGGAGGAAGTGGCTCCATCTCCACTTCCCCCTCCTATTCCCTCACCTCTTCAACACTACAGATGGGGAACACCAGTTTTGGAGGTGCTGCTCATCATTTCAGTTTCCTGGCAGCATATTCAGCTCTGTCCCACAGGGTGAGGACACAGCACTGACCCCATCTCCATCTGCTTTGGACCTTTCCCTCATGAGTGGGCTTGGTGCTGTGGGGACATAGATCTCTTGGAGCAGCCAAGGTTTATTTTGGCACCTTGACCACTCCTCCGACATGGGTTACAGACGTGTGGGCACTGGCAGGTGCCCCGGATGCTTTAAGGCAGCCCAAAGCCTGCAGTAGGGTCTCTGTGCACAGGAAAGGGGCTTGCCTGGTGTTTCACCAGCCTGGCAGAGGGGATCTGTGGGACAGGATCACACTGTGCTCAGGGTGGGGCACAGACTGCTGACAGTTCTGTGTGCTGGCCAATCCCACAGGAATGACCGTGCTCCAAGCAATCTCATGTCAGAATCCATGTGCTGATCAGTCTCATGTGAGAATCTGTGCACTGGCCAATCCTGTGCTGGAATCACTGTTCTGACCAATCCTGCATGGGAATCACTGCTCTTACCAGTCCTGCATGGGAATCACTGCTCTGACCAGTCAGCTGTCAGAATTGTCCATGTATTGACCAATCCTATGTATGCAGTAACTAATCCCATGTAGGAATCCACGTGCTGGCCAATCCTGTGTGAGAATCCATGCACTTACCAGCCTCAGGTGAGAATCCAATTCCTGCCCAGTCCCATGTAAGAATCCATGCACTGACCAATCCAATGTAACAACCTGTTCATGGACCAGTCCTGGTGAACCCCCCTGCAGCAGAGTCTGTCCCAGGTGGTCCCACTGTTACTCTGTTGCCAGCCGGTCCCTGGTGCCAGACCTGCTCCCTGGCCAATCCTGCTGCCCAGTTTGGCTCTGGGGAGTTGATGAGGAGGTGGGGGGATCCCTGCACTCTCCTTTGGGGGATTCTGGTGCAGGGGGCCAGTGACCCCATGCTCTCCCTTAGGCTGGATGTAGGGTCCCCGCAGGACCGGGGTGAGGGGTGTCCCCACAGTGGGGTGGCAGCACCCATGAGTGGGTGCTGATGGCAGAGCAGGACAGAGCAGAGCAGGACAGGGCTGGGGCTGTGGGGCCAGAGCCAGGCAGGCGCGTGCTGGCCTGCGGGGCCGGATCCAGACCTGCTGCCTCCAGATGTTGCCTTTTTAGGCACTGGAGCACAGCATATCCCTGCCTGTTGCCGGCCCTGTGCCGAGTCAGTCCCTGCAGGCAGAGTGGGGCCAGACCCTGTCCTGGTTATATGGAGGCACCTCTGTCTCCCTCCTGACCCCTGAAAACCCCTTTTTCCTTCCAAACAGGCTCAAGGATGCAACTTTCTCCCCCTTCCCCTAGTCTGCACTTGGCAACACTGGGGCCGATTGCTCAAACCGCCCCAAAGCCGGGACCTGCCCTTATTTGGGTTGAAACCAGGGCTATTTTGGTGCTGCTGCCTCCATCGCAACCCCTTGAAGTTTCCCTGTATGTTGTTTTCCCTGTCCTGTCCCATGTCCCTGTGCCAGGGCTGCTGGCCAGGCCATCCATGGGCTGCTGGGAGCTATCACGCTCCCAGTGTGCCATGGGTCCCAGAGTGCCTTGGGGTGCCAGTGGTGGCCCCCAGGGCCACTGTGGGGTGGAACAGCTGGTGTCCTCTGTGGTATTTCATCCCTGATTTGCAGGGCTATATGTACCGGGTAACCTCTGTCCTGATCTTGCTGCCGCCTTCCTGGCGGGGATGGGCCACAGGGCGGCTCCTCGGGGACATACCGAGGAAGAGACAGAGGAGATAGCATCTGTCCCTGCTTAGGGAACATCCCTGGATAGCTCTTTGCCCTCTGGAATCCTCCCTGCATCTCTTGGGCAATGCAGGGACAGGGCAACCTGCCCTGGCATGGGGGCTGCATCCAGGTATGGAGGCGATGGCACAGTGACAGTCCCTGGCTCAGCTGCAAGGAGGGCTGGGGATTCTCGGAGGGAAGCCTGGGAGCGGTGAGACCTCTGTGCCCCAGCATCAGCCCAGATGACTCACCCTGAGCTACTGGCCAAACCGCTCCCCGGCCTTTTGGTGCATCTGCCAGTTATCCCCACCCGATGGGAGAAATCCCAAAAGCAGCAGAGCCCCTGAGTGCTGGTGGGGTCAGAGAGGGGCTTTGTGGTGCTGGGGTGCTGCCTCCTCCCTGAGACCCCCATGCCAGAGGGCTGGGGCTCTGCGTGGCTGCCCTGTTCCTGGCACACCGGGGCTTGTGCGGGCAGGTGCGAGCTGGGCGGTGGGGCGGGGGGAGGGCAGGGGCGTGGATGGAAACATGCCGTCCTCCTACCGGGGACGTATTGCATAAACAGGAGTTTTGCCAGAGCTGCAAAAAATGTGAGGGCAGGAACAGGCAGCACATGGTGTAGGCAGGAGGTACCTGACCCCTGTGAAGGGCAAGGGGGTGGCCAGAACCTGGACCCCATAGTCCCTTATGCCTTACAGGGGGGAAGGATGCTGTGGCTTGTCACATAGGGAAGGGGGGAACTGGGGTGCTGGAGAGGGAAAAATGTTCCCCAACATCCCCAGTTTGGTGGTCCCAACCTGTCACTTAAAAGTGTCTTCTGCTGTGAGGTTTCTGATGGTGGCTCACACTCTGCCCCATACCATGGCTAAGATGGGACTTGGCAAGGCTTGGTGGCTGTGTCAGGGCTGGAGGAACTGGAAAGTAGGGGAAGGGCCCTGGGGATGGCTGAGGGAGTTGCTGTGGTCCATGGCTGTCCCTGGGCCCCTCCTTGCCAGGAGCAGGGTCTTGGGATGAGCAGAAAGTCGTGGGGGGCATGGGGAGGTGATTAACAGCCCAGCTGAGGCAAGATTGGCACAAAGCTGAGGTGAACTTGCTAGAGAGAAA
Organism: Manacus vitellinus; assembly: GCF_001715985.3. Lineage (NCBI taxonomy): Eukaryota > Metazoa > Chordata > Aves > Passeriformes > Pipridae > Manacus > Manacus vitellinus. The sequence continues at coordinate 8,842,976 of NW_021939632.1, read as the reverse complement.
TTGGTCCCTTGAGGGGTGATGTTGGACCCCATGATGTGGGGTGACATGGACTGAGCTGACCCTGATGCTACCCAGCCTTGTCCCATGGAATGCCAATCTGGCCACTGAGTCACTACACTCTTTGGCAGCTGCATTTCCAGCCCACAGAGTGGATTGGGCAGGGGAACCTGTACCAGAGCTGGAGGGAGTTAGGGTGCCTTGCTTCCCTCTTTTGGGGTCCACATCCCTTCTGAGTAGTGGAGCAATGAGGGCTGTGCCTGCCTGATGCTGGCTCACTTTGGGAGGGTCCAGGATGCTGGAGTGTCCCTTTTGACAGCACGTCTCCAGCTCTGACCACACCAGCAGGGCAGGCTTGCTGGCATCTCAGTGCCTGGCCAGGGGAAGCGTCTATGGTGTGCTGGGGTCTGTGTGAGGGCTGAGGTGGCTGTGGTGGCTGAGGTGGCTGCATCTGCTCCCGGCATCGTAAGGGTCAGCACCAGCCCGGATATCAGCCAGCTCCGGAATGTTTATCGGAGCTCCTGGGGAAGGGAAAAACAAAAACCGCCACCCAAAGGAAGGGATATGCGTCAGAGATGGGCCTGGATCACCCACCGGCAGCCAGACGGGCCATGCTGTGGGCCATGGGCCAGCACTTGCCCGGCTCCAGCAGCCCAGCTGGGGAGACCCCAGCGCGCCCACTACTGCACTGATCCAGCCTGTTCCTGAATCGCAGGGCCCCTCCATGGAGGTTTGTTTCCCCCTAGCCCTGCTGGCATCTTACAGGTTGGGGCTACAACTCATGGGGATGCTCGAGCTGGAGCAGGACCTGGCAATGACCCTGGGCACCTCCACGGGTGCAAGGGTTATTTTGCTGAGGGAGGAGGAGGGACAGGAAGGAGGTGTTGAGGGAAGGAGGTGTGAGCGGGGGTTGCAGCATGGAGAAGGCTCTGAGGTGTCTCATCCCTGGATACGTGGTGGATATCTGCATTCCTCCAGCCTCGCTCAGTGCTTGTGAAATGGTGCTGAAGTCCTGTCGGGAATATGTGGTGCAGAGGTCAGTCCCCGAGCTGCAGCTGGAAGGGTTAGGTGGAAGAGGGATCCCATGGGCTACTATACTCTGTGGTGGCATGGCTGGGGATTGTCAGGGATTTGCCAGCCAGTTGTTTAATTCTGGTCTTGGACATCTAAAGGGTATCAGGTATCTCTAGGTATAGTGACAGCTGGAGATGAGTCAGGGAGCCCATCACCACTCTCCAGCGGAAGGCTGCAGGGTGTGCCCAACCCTTTATGAGACATCAGGGAATCCCATCACTCGTGACCACAGGGTCTTGTTCACTGGGAAACTGATTTTTCTGTTTGGCAAAACTTGGGTCTCAAGGCAGAAGCTTGTGGGATGTGGCTGCTGGAAGGGATGGGGCTGCGACCTGGGGGGCCGGGTGGGGGGCCGTGGGGGGCTGGTGGGGTGGGCGGCAGCCCTGCTGCGCCTCGTTCCTCACATTCTTGGGCAGGGCTGCCGGGCGGCGGGGTCGCAGCGGCGGGGGCCAGCCGGCAGGAATGCAAACACCGGTGAGGGGGAGAAGAAAGGCTGCTGTGTCTGCCACAGCAAGGCAAAGCCTGGACCAGGGGTGTGCAGGTCCCCCCGCCTTTCCCACCACCCCCTGCACTGGGAGATGCAGGCATCCCTGAGGGCAGAGATGGTGGCGGTTCTGGGGTTTGCCACGGTCCTGTATGAAGTGATACTCTCGCCAGTCCTATGGGGCAGGAGGGGTGCTCCTGCACCTCTAGGTCAGGAGCTGGAATTCTAAGAAGTGGTCCGTTGACTGGGTCAGGGTCTTGCCTCTTCTCCTTGAACTGGGGGCACGTTTGAGCCAAACTTGAGAGAGGGATGGTAGCTGAAAACAGCTTTACATTCCTGCAGTCCTCCTAAAACTGCCTTTCTGGGATGAGAGAGTGCCATATAACCTGGGTTGGTGTCTCCTGTGGATGGGAAGACTGGTGTTGGGTGACCACAAGCCCATATAGACATCAGAGAATCCGCTAGGACAGGGAAATACAACCACAGGCACCCCAGTTTTCTTGCTTTTCCAGCCAGAGGAGCGTTTGTAGCCTGCAAACTTCCTCATGCCGACAGCAGAGGAGGGGTGGGCATGAACCCTACCTGGCTGTGGGACCAGCATTCCTGTGGTGGGGGAGCTGTGCATCTCCCCCCATCACTGGCCTTGGAGCTGGGACTGGGTGGGGGCCAGGGGCCCTTGGTTGAGCATCCCCAGGGAAAGAGTGTGGCAGCGTGCGGGGCACGGTGCGGGGTACGGCACAGCCCTCGTCAGCTCCGTCCGCAGCAGCAGCGGCTCGCTGCCGGAGAACATTCCAGGGAGGCTGGCGCGGGGCCAGCGCCGCGGGGCAGGGAAAGGGGCCTTTTATGGAAGCGTTTCTGCATTAGAATAAAATCATAATAATAATGCACAGGGGAAGGGAGCACGAGCAGGCGGAACCCCTGAAAAAAACAGCAAGAGGGGATGAGAGCAGGCTGGCAGCCGGGGAGGGGAGCAGGCACTGGCCATCACCCTGTGGGGTCTGGGATGGGTTGGGATTTGGGTGCTCCAAATGGGGTGCTTGTGGTAAATCCTTCTTTTTATGGCCCAGGGCAGGAGAGACTGAGTGGGGTGCAGGGGGTCCCCATGCTGCCATGGTGGGGAACCAGCCCCTGGGTGATGTTTGCTGTATTGGCTCCATCCTGGCATGGGGCAGGGGATGGCTGAAGGGGGGTGGTCACCGCTCCTAGGGACTCAGTGGTGGGGTTTGCAGAGGTCAAAGTGACCCTAATCACACCCTCCAGCTACTGTTGGCATCTCTGGGCCAACACAGGGCTGGAGCACCTCTTCCCGCTGCCCCGGCACCAACGAGGCGCTGCCTCTCCCACCCTGGCATGCTGCTGCTTCCCGGCGGACTGGGGTGCACGCAAAACCCAAGGTTAATTGTCAGTAATTGCCGCTGGTAATTAAGGTAACAATAGCTGGGCTGTTCAGCTGGCGGCTGCAGGAGCTCACGAGGCCAGGCTGCAGTTTGTTCCAGGAGCTGCTCTTGGCATCAGGCATCCACTCTGTGCTGTGCTGTGCTGTGCCGTGCCCGCCGTGCCCACCCGGGCTGGGCTGGGGCTATCCTGGCTCCCTGGCCAAGGATGAATGGCACTTCTGCCATGGCCTTGAGTCCATTCCCAGGAAGCCCAGCCTTGACCTAGGGATGCTGCCTGGGCTCCTGCCTGGAACGGCAGGGCTGTGGGTGACCCTGTCACTCCCTTGGGTGGGCCCTTGGGAGTGGGTGGGGGGTGAATGCTGCAGCCCAGCCCCTTCCCATGCCCCATGCTGTGCAGGGGGCTGCAGGAACTAATCTTGGCTCTCTTCTGCTTCCTTGCAGGCTGTGACCCCCTGCTCCCCCACTGTCAACTATGAGTTGGTAAGTGACACCCCACTGTGAGCCATGAGTGGGGCTCTGGGGATGCTAGATGGGACTGGACACCCTGTTCTGCGCTGGGTGTGGGGCTCTCTCTACCCAGGGGCTTCAGGATGTGAATCTTTCACCCCCAAAACCAAAGGGGTCCTGAGCTGAGGGTAAGGGCACCCCCCATTTTGGTGCTGTGTCCCCCAGTATTGCTGGCTGCAGGCCATCCCACATCTGAGCAACACAAGCCGGGGCAGCCCAGCCATCGTGGGACTCCTGGAGTTGGAGCTTTCAGGGAAGAGGAACTTGCAGGGTTGCTGAGAGGGAGAGGCAGATGGGACGTGACCAGCCAGGGCTCCAGGGTCCCCCGGTACAGAGGGCCTTCCCTCCCTGGCCACAGCCAGGGCGGTTTCTCGCACGCCCGGAGATGGTTATACCAGATGTGCCTTTGGCTCAGGGCGCCCAAGGCTGTGCGTTTGCAGCTCTTGTTACTGTCACCATCTACTTTTGTCCCTCCTGGGGACCTTTAACAACCTGCTGGGGCCAGGGAGACTCACAGCCCTTCCCACCCTGTGCTCTCTGGACACCAGGAAAGCAGCTGGGCATGCCATCTCTGTTCACCCTGTCCTGAGGAGGATGGGTGCAGGGGCACTGGGCAGGCAGCCACAGTCCTTTGCCACACTGCTCTAGGCCATGACTAGGCTCTGGGAGTAGCAAGGGCACTGAGATGTCACCTGGAGCAGGGCCATGTCCAAGCCAGAGGTTTGGGAAGTGTGACGCGATGGTGCCCACCAGGCAGCGTCTTGCCAGCAAAGCAGCTCCCTTGCCCCATCCCCAGCCTGGCAATGCCTGTGGCAGCAGGCAAAGCAGGCACGTGGCAGCAGGGAGACTGGCAGAGCCTGGGGCCAGCGTGGCCGCCCTTCTTTTTTTGCTCCAGAGTGTGCCAAGGCTTGCTGGGGCAGGCGCTGGGGAGAGGAGGCCCTGGCAGGGTTTCAGCTCGGGCTCGGCAGCCTGGCAGTGCTTGCAGTGTCTGTGCCTCACAGGGGGCCCTGGGCTGGGCACCCCATAGCTGGGCAGAGGTCTCACCCCTAGGTGGGTGGGTGTAGGGGACAACCCCCTGCAAGCTCATCAGAGCAGCGCAAGAGCCCAAGTGAGTGAGGGGATGGGGTGGGAGTGGAGCACGCTGCCTGCCCTGGGGCCCCGTGGTGGTTATCTGCCCCAGGTTTAATCTCTGCCTGCACCCTGCCGCCCCTGCCAACCTCCTCAGGCACTTATCACCAGCAAAAACATGTTGACTTTGAGCTGGGACCGTTACTGTGGCTTTGAGAGGAAATCAAAAGGGGTTTGTCCTGTCCCGTGGCTGGAAATGTCTGCCCTGGCCCTGCTGCCAGGGCTGGAGGAACCTGGTTTTGGGGGTTCCCTCCACCTTCCTGGTCCCAAGACTCATATAAACCACCAAGCTGGGTCCTTTTGCTGTGCCACCCTCAGGCACCCCAACCACCATCCTCAGGCAGAGGTATCTGTCCTCTGCTCCCTGTATTTGGGGTCCAGATGCTCTCCCCAACCTCAAGAAGTTAATTCCTGTTTCAGAACTCTCTGTAGACTCCAGTGGCGTGTCACTAAATGTGCCTACTTTGAAGATCTCAGACCCTGGTTCTGCTCCCGTCAGGGTCCTTTGCTGGCCCTGTGGGGCCGGTTTTATCTTGAGGAGGTGAGCCTGCTGGTGGACAGTGGCCAGGCTGGGTATGGGACTGCACAGGCTTGCCCCATTGTTTACCTACTGGCTGTAGGGTCTGACCATGGAGGATCTATCTGGGACCCTGGAGATGTGGAGGGCACTGGGTGCCCATCATGGAGCAAGCTGAGGGTTTAGCTGAGTGCTCCCAATCTGCGACACTGGTTGAGTGTGAGAGGTGGCTGCTGGGAGGCAGGATGGCAGCATCCTTGGTACCTGAGTTTCGCCCCAGCTCTGTGCTTAGGTTTTGAGGGATTCTCAGCCTTTAGGAAGAGTGGACATATTGGTAGGCAAGGAAGGAAGTGGGACCATTGAGCATTTCCTAGGAAGGACCAGAAATAGCTAGGGGGAATTTTGGCTGTGGTCCCTGCTCTGTGTGCATGTCTCTCAATCTCTCCTTCTCTCTTGCTTGCCTTTTTCTCTCTCCCCTTCCTCCTGCCTGCAGCCATCCCCAGGGGAGAGCATCACCAAGCAGGTAGACACCCTGGTAAGTGCAACCAGTCATGGAGGCTGATCTCTGCCTCAAGGCCTCCTGGGGGGGCTACTCGTGCCTGTCCCGTTGCTGCAAGCACCCCCTGCAGCCAAAATCCCTCAATCCAGGATGCTCCTGTGGTCTCCCAATATCCCTGGGACCCCCCAGCTCTCCCTCCCTGCCAGCCAAGGTGATGATGGCCATGCCAAAGGCCAAGTGAGATGCCCAGGGTTGGTGGCAGAGGTTGTGGTGGAGAATGGCGTAGTGGGGGCCAGGGCTTTTGCTGCAAAGCTGGCTTTCCTGTCTCAGAGCCAGGGATCTGTTATTTAATCTATGGACATGAAATTGCTAAGACAGTGTAGACAAATGCACTGCCAAAGTCAACGCGGACGGCTTCCCCCGCCCTTGCCCACAGCCAGCTCGCCGGCCTCCCTGTGCACTGGGGCTGGGACCCAAGGGATGGAGGCACGATGGTTCCCATGAGGAAGAGAGTGAAAGCCTTCCTCACCTGGGATCTGGCTTTACCTCATCCCTTCGGTTGTCCAGGACATGTTTGCTGCCCTTGTCTGAGCTGGAGAAAGAGCACCCACAGCTAGAAAAATCCAATCAGGAGCCTCCTTTGCTGGCTTTGCTCTCTTTTGGGGAAGTTTCCTGGTATTTTTGCAGCCTTTCTTGTGCCTCTCATCACCCTTTCCAAGTAGAAGGGACCTGTGGGATTTGGATGCTTCCAGGAGCCTGGGGATATGCCAAGTCAGCTTGGGATTGGGAGGCGTATTCTCGATGGTGTTGCCAGAGGGGTCTTCAACCCAATGTGACTGGAACCAGCCTGTCCTGTGCTGGGCTGGACTTGCCTATACTGGCTTGGCTGGAGTCTCTCCTCCAGAGAGGATGTTTGCAGGATCTCCCAGTCCAGTGGCGGGCAGGAGTGTTTAATAACATGAGCGTTTTCTCCTATCAGCTGATCGCAGGCTGACTCTTCCTCGTGCAGGGGCTGGCGGCAGAGCTGGCAGTGCAGCTGTGGTTAGATCAGGGGGAGGAGGGCAGAGCTTGGGGAGCAGGGCAGAGCCCAAGGGCTCTTGATGGGGCAGGGGACACTGGAGGGCCCTCTCTGCGAGCACCCGCTCTCCTGGGCCTGGAGAGTGTCAGGAGTGGAGCTGCCATGGCATGGAAATGGATTAGCAAGGGTCTCACTGCTGTCAAGGTATGGTAAGGGAGAGGGGCTCTGGTGTCCCCACCTTGCTCACTCTCCTGTGCCTCAGTTTACCCCTGTGGGAGAGGAGCATGAGTCTGTGTTGCCCCATGTCAGATCTCCTTTGGGCAAGGCTGGACTGGGAGGCTGCTGTGTCTCGGTGTGGTGATGTGGGCTGACAGGGCTCTCCTGGCTGGTGGTGTGGATGGGGGACCCCAGATGTCTCTATTACAAAGGTTTGGGGCAGAGCAGGAGTCACAGTGGAGATCTTATCCTGGTCACTGGTGGGTGATGCAGGGACGAGCCCACTTTCTGGGTCAGGCTTGTTCCACACACCCTAGCTCTCCCAGGAAAGGTTTTACTTCTCTTTTTGCTGCATTTCAACTCCTTATTTGCTCTCAGCAATGCTGGAGTGTTTCTCGGGTGAGCAGGAAATTTGGGGCACCCTGAGGAGAACCTGGAGGGGGAATTGTCACTCCTGCCCAAGCACCCTTGAGTGCTCAGGCAGGGCTGCTGCCTTCTGGAGTGGCTTTGACTGGGAGGGGAGATGATTGTCCCCAGGCTCTGGGGCTGCTGAGCCTGACCCTGCTCCACCAGGCAGCCTGACCTTGAAAGGAGCAAGGGAGGGTGATGCTGGCTGCCCACTGGAGCAGCTCTGGGACTGCACTGGATGGAAGATGGCAGGCGAAGAGTGTCGGAAACCTCTCTCCCACTTCCCTTTGATGTAATGGTTGTGGGGTGCTGCAGCCCGAGGAGAGTGGCAGCAGGTCCTGCAGCTTCATGGACAGAAGGGGCATCCTGGGAACCAGCTGCAGGATGCATCTCTTATTTCTGATCCTTCCAGGTGCTTGGGACGTGTTATCTGCCCAAGATTAGTCTTTAAATGACTCCCGCTTATTAGCTGGAGATACTATAACTAATGAGCTGCGAGTGTGTTTTTCCTTAGCAGTTTTTTTTGGAAACCCTGCTTTGTTTTTCGGCTGAGGTCACAAAGTCACTGAGCAAGCCGGCTGCAGATGAAATTCTCGAGGCCGGGGAACATGCATAAATAGAAGTTTCCTGCTCTGAGAGCTCAAACATTTCCTCCAGGCATTTGGCTCAGGAGAGCCGGGGCCAAAGCAAACTGCTGTGCCTGGCTGGCTCCTCGATGCTGCTTGGGCAGTGAACCTGCCTCTGCTCTGGGTAGGGCCAAAGCAGCTCTGTCCCACCAGGTGTGTGTACGCAGCTTAACAGAGTCAAGAGAGACTTCTGACATGCCTTAGACTGTGTCTACATACTCAGCATCCTCCCAAAAGGTCCTCTGGGACCCTTTGCCAAGGCACCAGTCCCACAGTGCCTGTGGTGGCTGGTCCCAGCTGCTGTGGTTGTGAGACTTGGGTTTTGCTTGTGGGATGAGGGGGGACAATGATGGTGTCAAGGTGTTTGTGCCACTGGGATGCTTGGTGGGTAATATTTGGAGATGTTTTGGGGGTGTTACCATGTGCAGTGCAGTGTGGTGGGGGTGGGATGTGTCGGCAGCACTATCACACCCAGCCCCAGCAGGACCCCTGTGCTGTCTGTGACTGGGTCATGGTGGTAACTTGCTTTTCCTCTCTGGTTCTTTAGGATGCCACAAAATCCTCCAGGAGTGGGCAGTCACGCTGCAAAACATCCAGGTAGATGCCTCAATTTCCCTTTCTGGTGACCATCTCTGCATTGCATGAACCTCCCCCTCTCTGCCAACACTTTGCTTCTCCAGATGTGCTACACCTGGGAGATGCTCCCAATGGAGAAGATATGGGGGTTATGATCCACCATCCTTAACTTGGGTCCCCCAGACACCCCAATGGGTCTGGGAGCAGGGGAAAGGCTGCAGGCTGCTCTGCTGCTCTGTGTCCCAGCCCATCCCACAGGTTGGGGAAGGGTCACTGTGTCCCCTCCCCATGCCATTCCTTGACAGCGGTCCCCTCTCTTGCCCAGGAGCATGAGCCTGACTACGGCCATGGAGAGCAGCTGTGAGCTGGACCTGGTGTACATCACGGAGCGGATCATTGCCGTCTCCTACCCCAGTGTGGCTGAGGAGCAGAGTTACTGCAGCAACCTCCGTGAAGTGGCGCACATGCTGAAGTCCAAGCATGGGAACAACTATGTGGTTAGGGGCACAGCTGCATCCCTGTCAGGCTGGGGAAGGGGCTGGGGTGCTCAGACCCTAGGGATGGGGTGCTTGCGGGGGGTGGGTACTGCGTCCTTGTCTCTGTCTGAGCTTAGCTCTGGTGAGGGGAGGGTCTTTGCACTAAGGTGGATAGATTTTTTTTCCTTCTTTGAAACTCACCCTGGGAGTTTTTGATCATTGTGTCTCCCTGTGGCAAGGTGTTACTCTAATGGCAGGATTTGGGGAGGCTTTGGGGTGAGGAAGAGATGAGAGGTAGCAGTGAGGTAGGAAGATGTCCCTTCACTCTGTTTTTCCTCTTCTCTGAAGCTTTTCAACCTATCTGAACGGAGACGTGATGTCAACAAACTTCACCCCAAGGTGGGTCACAGCTGTGGGAAGCAGAGGGAATCTTGGGCCTGAGGGCAGGGCTGTTTGCAGGACCAGCTCCTGCTATGTCTGGGGGAGGAACAGCCACCTTCTCTATTCCACCCAGCTAGAACCCACCCTGAGAAAAGCACTGAGAGTTCCCACTGGGTTTGTGGTATCTCAGCCTGACTCCCATTGCCTTCCCCATCCTCCATTCCCAGCCCAAACCTGGCCGTTTGGGATCTCTTGGAGACCTCTGTAAGGCATTGTCTCTATCCCTGTGACAATGGGGAACCCTGAGCAGCTGAGCCAAGTGACCTGGGGTGAGGGGCCTGAGATCTGGGACCATGATGGCCTCCCTGGGCCAGGGGCCTGGGCAGTGGGGTGCAGGGTTGGGGTTGGGAGGGGCACATCAGAGCAACACAGTGGTGCCCACCCTGGGTACATGCCCTGGGCTTTGCACATGGGCAGGCTGGGGACTCTGCAGGGAGGCATGTGGATGTGACCTCTGGCTGTTCCCCCTGCTCAGGTGCTGGATTTTGGGTGGCCTGACATGCACACCCCAGCGCTGGAGAAGATTTGCAGCATTTGCAAAGCCATGGACACATGGCTCAATGCGGCGGCACACAATGTGGTGGTCCTGCACAACAAGGTGGGCTGAACCCATCCCCAGGGTGTGCAGTGATGGAGGCACTGGGGGTCTGCAGGGCTACAGAGATGGGGCTGAGTGGCCTCAGAGGCCAAAGGATGCAGGGAATGTGGTGGTTGGTGGCTTGGTATGTGGGTAGGTGTCAATGTATGCATAGATTGGTGTGTGTCTAATAAGGGTTGGGGGGTGTGCGTGCTGGCGTGTGCGTATAGGGACCAGTGTGTGCCTGCCTCAGTGTGGGACAGCTGTGCCTGGGCACTCGCAGGCACCACTGCCCCATGACACCCCTTCTGCTGTGTGCCCGCAGGGGAACCGTGGCCGGCTGGGGGTGGTAGTGGCTGCCTACATGCACTACAGCAACATCTCAGCCAGGTGAGAGGGACATGCAATCCTGGGGTGGCCCTGGGGCCCACTGCTGACCTCCACACCAGCGGTGCTGTGGTGCTGGTGCCAGTACTTTCCTTCAACCTCATCTGCCCCACAGCGCTGACCAGGCTCTGGACAGGTTTGCCATGAAACGCTTCTATGAGGACAAGGTGGTGCCAGTGGGACAGCCATCCCAAAAGAGGTGGGTTCCGGCAAGCCGTTGCAGGCTGGATTTTGTCCCCAGAGCCAGAGTGATTGGATGCAGGGTCCAAGGTGGATGCTCTTTGTGGGTCCTGCTCTTGAGCTGCCTGTCTTTCCTTCAGGTACATCCATTACTTCAGTGGGCTCCTCTCTGGCAGCATCAAGATGAACAACAAGCCCCTCTTCCTCCACCACGTCATCATGCACGGCATCCCCAACTTTGAGTCGAAAGGCGGTAGGTGCCCCCGACTCCTTTCCCCAGCCTCATTCCCCCCCACTCCACTATCCCACACTGCATGGCCAGGCTTGTCCTCGATGGGCAATATTTTCTTCATTATTTCCTTGGCAATTTGAATTTCCCTTTCCCTTTCAGAGATTGTTCACTCCTATTGGCAGGGTGCTACCCTGCCCTCGGGGGGTGCCCTCCCCGTGCTGGGCACTAACCTGAGCTGTGGGGTGACAGTGCTTTTCTGCCAGCTTTTGGGAGGATGGCACCAGATGGAGATGGGGTTTGGCATGCAGTACCCTGCCTGGTGCCAGTACCTCACTCAGATCATCATCCTACCTCTATCCTCAGCCCAGCACTTGCTCGAGGTCCTACAGGACCCAAACTGGGCTGCAGGGGCTTTCCCCTTTCCCAGCTCATGCAGAGCATCCCTTTCTGCCCATCTCAGATGTTGCCCGTGGTTGGTGTGGGCTGGTTGGGATGGGGAGCGGCTGTTTGCCTTGGCTCCCTCCCTGTTTGGATTTCTCCCCCGTGACTAATCCCTGCCCTGGCCCCTCCACCCAGCCGCCTAACAGGAGTGTGCCTTTTCTTCCCGCCTTGATGTCTTCCAGGTTGTCGTCCCTTCCTGAAAATCTACCAGGCCATGCAGCCCGTCTACACCTCGGGGATCTAGTAACTATCTCCTTGCCATGGGGGCTTTCCTCCTCCCCAGCATGGGGGGCAAGCCAAGCAGGGGAAGATGGAGAGGGTCAAGGCCAAGTCCCCTGCAGTCTGGTGCTCTGTGCTTAGTCTCTTTGGGGTCCAGGGAACTGAAAAAACGGGGCGTCCTTTTCTTTGGAGGTGGTAGCTGGCTGTACTGGGCCTTACTGGGCCCTTCTGCCGGGAGGGCTGTAGTGACTCTGTGTATCAGCAGAGGGAGCCTGGGGCTGCGCAGAGCCTGGGGCTGGGTGTCCCTGGAGGGAACGGGGACAGAGATGGGGACACGTCCCAGGTGTGATGAAGGCATTTTTTCTCTCCCTGCCCAAAGAACTGCTCCTCCTGCTTGGATTAGTCCTAAAAGCCCTCTTTCTCTCTCCAAAAAAATATTTTCCTCCTGTTTTAATCTCTGCACAATTCTTTTCTGACACTGCTCCTGGGAGCAGGCACTGGCGAAGGTAAAAGCAGGAGTCAGTTTCTCCAGCCTCTCATACACTCTGCCAGCGTCACACCCCAGGGACCCATGGCTCCTGGCCTCCCTGGAGGGAGCAGAGCACCTCACCTCCGGGGTATTCCCATCTTAAACCCCTGGACCAGAATCTCCCTTCCCTGCAGTCCCCGTTAGCTGAGATTTACTGCCATCCCAGTCTCGCCTTTCAGCTTTTAATAGACTGTTTATGGGATGCCTGTAATAAACTCCAGGTTTATCTTGCCTGTGAAATCCAACTCCCTTCTTCCTTTGTCTGCGACTGCTGACGCCACCACCCAGAGGCAGCCCCTCAGTGGTACACTGCAAAGGGGAGGGCTTCTGTCAGGGCAACTGAGGCAGGGAGGAGAGTCTTCCCTGAGATTTCTCCCTCTGTGTCCAATGCCCTGCTTGACTAAGGGAGCTGGATGGATGGCTGATAGCCCAGTCTCAGCACTTGGATCCTGGTCAAACCCTCCCACCCAGCATTTTTCCCACCCTTAGTGAGCTGTGCCTCAGTTTCCGCTTCCTGTCCTCCTTCCTCTGGGAATGGGTGCCCCTTGGGGTGATGGACGGAACCCTTCTCTGTCACTGGGGGCAGGGGGGCGCAGCTCTGTGCTATGCACCTTTCCTGGCTGGATTTGGGTAGAAGGGCTGGTTGCGGTGGTGCTGGGAGCTCTTGGAGGCCTCTGCACCACAGCTCACATCCTCCCACCATCCCTCTCTGCAGCAACGTGCAAGGAGACAGCCAGACAGGCATCTGCATCACCATTGAGCCTGGCTTGCTGCTCAAGGGCGATATCTTGGTAAGGATCCTCCGTGTAGAAAGCAGCCAGGGTGGTTGCCTTGTGTTGGGATCCCCAGATTCCCCTTTGCCAAGCTCTGGGGGCTTATCCTGATGGCCCATCCCTACTCCCCTCTGCAGCTGAAGTGCTACCACAAGAAGTTTCGCAGCCCTACCCGTGATGTGATTTTCCGTGTGCAGTTCCACACGTGTGCTGTGCACGACCTTGATGTTGTCTTTGGCAAGGAGGACCTGGATGAGGCCTTCAGAGGTAACTGCCCCGGCACCTCCCTTCTCCAAACTCCCTCATCCTCCTGCCCCTGTAACTCTGGTCTCATCGTGGGGCATCTGGGCACCCATCCCAGATCCACTGCAACCAAGCAGGGCACCCCTGCTCCATCCACAGGGTGTGGTGCTGCATGTGGACTGGTAGCACCGTCATCCCTTTTGTTACCAAAACCAGTACTGATGCAGAGCGACTGCTTTGGGGTTGTTCTGGGGGCTGAGATGCACTGCCCCATGCAGGGATATCCCTGCCAGCTCCCTGCCTTAAGCTGTGGAGCACGTTTGGGGTGACTGTGTGGGTGCTACTGGAAGCATAGATGGAGATGGTCCCTTTACTCTGCTCTCTCCCTGACAGATGACCGCTTCCCTGAGTATGGGAAGGTGGAGTTTGTGTTCTCTTATGGCCCTGAGAAGATCCAAGGTATGGCTGACTCACTGCCTTAGGGGTTTGGAGCTGGATGCCGTCTCCTTTCCCTTTCCTTAGCTATATACCCTCCTGTCTCCCTTGCAACCTCCTCCTGCCCCATTGCAGCCTCTTTGTCACCAGGGTAGGATGAGGGGTCCACGCAGTGAGGCTAATCTAGGAGCACCCATGGATGCCCTATCACTCTCTCTTGTTTCCCCAGGAGGCTGCTCTCCAAAGCACTTGCTGGCCCAGGAGAGAAAGAGGGAGTGCTTGGGAATGAAGGACTCCCTGCCCAAAAATTCCAGACCATGCACACTCACTATCAGCCTGTGTGCTTGTCTCTAGGCAATCCCAAAAGCCCTGGGCAGTCTTGTACACTTTGTGGGTTTTGATGTACATCCTGTGCCCGTCCTTAATGCTACCCTTCCTGTAGGACTCTCCTGCCTTACCCTATGGCTCCTTCTCTTTTTTCCTTGCCTGAACCTTTCTCCATCTCCTCCCCCTGTCCTACCCTTGCTGGTTCTATTGTCACCCCGACTGACTATCCTGCCTATTCCCAGGCATGGAGCACCTGGAGAACGGGCCCAGCGTTTCTGTGGACTACAACACATCCGACCCACTCATCCGGTGGGACTCCTATGAGAACTTCAACATCCAGCGTGAGGACAGCACGGAGGGGGCCTGGGCTGAGCCACCCCTGCCCAGCAAGCACCTGGAGAAAGGTTAGGGCTCACAGGGTGCTCAGTGGCCAAAGTGTCCCTGTGGGAATCCCCCTCACCCCAGGAAAGGGAACACCAGTGGGCAGCAGAACTGAGGGCAGATGGCTGCTGCTGGGGGGAGTGTGGCTGTGGGATGGGAGAGGAAGATCTTGTGGACTTTGACTCCCGCTTCAGTGCCAGAGAGCTTACACTGTTTTTCCAGCACTTTCACTCTCAAAATCCTGTTTGCATGAGCAGGGTCCAGCCCTGGTTTATGCCCCAGAGCTTTGGGAAACCCAACCCCCAGGTCTGCAGGACTTCATGGGGGGACAATTAGGTATCTCAGCTCCTTTCTCATGGCACAAACGTGGCAGGATGTAGCTATGCCTTAGTTATCCCTGGGGCATGAGAATGTCTCACTGGCCTTGAAGGGTATGCAGCATCTCTCAGAGCTGGGAAGAGCCCCTTGAGCACTGGTTTGGCTGCAGCAAGTTGACTGTCCTCACCCACTTGGCAGGAATGGGCAGGACTTGTATGTTGAAGGGTGGTGGACCCTGTCCCGGTGGCAAGGCTGCCCGTGGCTGAGCAGATGCCTGGGCTTTCCTGGCCCAATCTGGAGAGGTGTCCCTGGAGCAGGAACAGCTGCCATCCCTGATGTCCCTGAAGGTCACCGGCTGCTTCAAGTGGGAGCTGTGGGTGGCCGTGCTCACAGTGCAGGGTGGGGGCTCTGGGTGCCTGAGGCAGGTGAGAGTGTCTCTGTTATGGTGGTAGAGCCGGACCTGGGGCAGCAGTGCAGAGCTGGCACAGGCACTTGCCTTGGCACCGGGCAGTAAACAGGCAACTCGTGATGTCCAGGCTCAGCTATGTGGTGGGGAACTGGGGAGCTGCAGGTTGGACCCCAAGCTGACAAGACTGCCTGGCAGCCCCCTCCTGCCTGCAGAGGCCTGAGTACTTCATTGCATGTGTTCCCCTCTGGCCCCCTGGGCAGAGCTTCTGCGCTCCCAGCCCCTTGCAGGGCTACTCCAGCACTCATCTCTGTCCTCTCATGGGGGTCCTGGCTGCAGAAGTACCCCAGGGCTCCTCTCCATCCCCTCTTGGGGGGTCTAGACAGGTGTCAGGGCTGCAGAGGTATCTCCATGTGCTGACTGGGCTGTCCTCCCTGCAGGAGGATGGCAATAGGGAATGAGGGCACCTTGGATTTGTAAACACTGCCCCAGTTTGGAGATGAGCCGGGACTGTCAAAGGGTGAAGCCAGAGGCAGGAGGCTGCCTTCTGACCCATGCCAGCAAAACAGCTGCGAAAAGCCCATCTATAGGGGTCTCTCCCTGTCTGCCCCATGGGGCATCTTGAGCAGCAGCAGAGAGAGTCAGTGTGGGCTTAGGGGGGCTCTCATCTTCCTTCCTCTGTCAGCACTTTTATCCAGCCTGTCCCAAGCTGGGTTAGGGACCCTGGTGCCCGGCTGTGCAAGGGGGGTCCCTGTTTATGGTTGTTCTTGCCTTATTTGGTCAGGGAATTGCACGCCACATTTTTGGCACCACCAGGCGTGAGCGAGTGGTGTCCGGGGGCGGAGGGGGGTGAGGTTGGCACCGGAACCCACACGGGGCTGGGATCAGCCGCTGCTCCTTGTCCCTGCCACTGCCCGTCCTGCCACTCGGCGAAGGCTCCCCACAGACCGTCGCCGCAGCCCAGGCCAACGGGATCGGCATCGCCTGCCAAACGGTGGGTCCCCCCAGGCAGCGTCTCTGCTGGTCACAGCTTCGCTTGGTAGAGGTGAATGCTCTTTCTCCAGCAGCTTTGTCTCAGCATGGGACACCCATATGGGCTGGAGGTGCCTGACAGGGTGGGATGGTCCTGTGGGACCCCAAAGCTGGAGGGGTAGGTGGGTGACTGGGGATGGTGCTTGTCCTAGTGTTCCCTATGCCTCTGCTGTGCTTATCTGCGGGGACTTGGGGAAGGGGAAGCTGAGCTGCAGCAAGGTTGTCAGCTGACCAAGATCGTCCAGAGCGGGGGTCATGAGAGGGGGATCTGAACCCCCACATCTTGCACTCTGGCAGAGGGGACCCAACTGGATTCAACAGGTGGGGTCTCTGTCAGCCACCCCCACAGCAAAGGCTGACCCTGTCAGCAGACTTGCCCTCCCGCTTTACCCAGGCAGGGTCTCTGCTGCCCACTAGGCTTGGGCTGCCCTATGGTCCTTAGGGAGAGTGGGGAGTGCTGGGATACCCCCACAGCCTGTCCCTCTGCCCATCATGCATGTCCATATGTCATGGGCTCTGCCTGCCCTCCTTCTTCCTTCTCCTCAGAGGGGCTTTGGGGTCAGCGGTGACTCCATGGCAGATTCCTGCTGCAGTCCCCATAGCCATTAGTTGGCTGAGAGGGTATTTGAGGGCTGAAGGAAGGCGATGGCGTGCTTCTTCCTCTGGCTGTTTTTGTGGTTGCCAGCACTGTGGTGGTTTTCCTTGGGGTGTCAAACTAGCTCCAGGAAGGCAAGAGGAGACTGGCAGCTAGATGTGGCACTGCTGGGTTTGCAGCTGGTTGGAGGATCACTGCAGAGAAATTTTTGGGGTACTGCAGATGCAGGTGGGCAAATCTGGATGGAGAACATTTATGGCCTGGTTTGGTTTTGCTGAGAAAACCAATACTGATGGAGAACAGGATGCTGGGTCTGGCTTAGAGTCAGTGGAGGGGTTGTCCCTAAGGTCCGAATGTGTGACCCTAAGGGGGTCCCCTTGGGGGACCCCAAGCTCTGCCACCCTGGGATGGAGTGAGAAGATGCTAAAGGGCCGGGCGTGCATCCCCAACCCAGTAGCTCCCTATAACGACTGGCCCTTGGACCCACTCTGGGCTGACCCTTCCTGCCTCCTCTTTTTACCGGGGCTGGAAGAGGGTGGCTGGGGCCTGGCCAAATCCAACATCTGCAAGAGAGTTGCTAAATCCCCACCTGAGTCATGGTTCTGGCGTAGAACTCTCTTGCAGCTCATCCGCACTTGCAGGGCAGGGCTGGCTGAGATAGGGACTGGGATGAGCATCTCACCAGTCCAGTGAGGGGAGATCACAGCAGACCCTGAACCCCATGTGGCAAAGGTCAGGGAGTCCCAGACTCCCACAGATTGAGCTGGATGCTGATCCTGCATCTTTCCATGGGGCAGAAAGCCCCTTGATGGGGTCACTGTCATTTGTTGGTCACCCGTGGGTTGGGCATCTCATGAGGTACACCTTCCCTAGTGTGGTCAAATCCTGCCCCACTTATCAAGGACTGAGGCTGCCCAGGAGGGCAAGCTAGGCAGTGCAGAGGCAGAGAGCCAAATGGGCCAGGCCAGAGCTGTTAAATCCATTGCTGGAGCTGCTGGCAGGCTGCTGCTCTCCCCCCCAGATGGATCTGTCCCCTGGCCAGTCTCGATGGGGACTGGGGGTCACTGGCTCTACTCTTGCCTTCATCAGCTGACTAAAGCTGAAGGAATCTGCTTTCCCCCCCCCCCCCGGCATTCTGCCCCCGTCTGCTGCTCTCTGCTCTGTCAGCAGCAAGGTAAGGGGTTGTTGGGGTGGGCGTTTTGTGGGGCAGTGGGGACCTGACTGGGCTTGAAGGGGATCCATAAGGAGTGTCCCCCTTGCTTCTGGTTATTCCCCATGGGAGAAATACTGAAGCATCTACAGGCTTGGCTAGACATTTTAGCTGGAGTGTGGCTATTCCCAGGGCAGGATCTGTCCTCTGACCTGGTATTTGGGGTTGTGATGTGGGGTGGGAGTTGGGTAAGTTTTGTTCCTGCTGGGACTGGGATGCAGATAGAGAGAGACCTGCTAGTGGAAGCTCAACCCTTTCTTTTCCCCCTTTAAACTGTCCTTGAAGTCAAAACTTGCAGCAGTGTGTATGTGTAGAGCTGGGGCTGTCCCCAGGCAGGATTGGGGAGCTTTGTATCTGCCCTGCCACAGCCACACAGCTGAGACAAAAAATAAGACAGAGAAGCAAGCAAACTTTGGAAGTTCTGGAAGGATGCTGCCTTGGCATGTGCTACTATCTGGGAGCAAACAGGGCTGTGAGTCAGGGGGCTGGCTGGAAACACTGCTCTCATCCCGTCGTCATCCGTGGGGGTATGGGAAACACACGACTGGGGGGATTAGAGTGGAAGGAGCCTCACGTTTTGCTGAGTATGTTGGAACAACTGAGGAGTGGAGTCCTGAGCATGGGTTCAGGCAGGGGCCCGGACATGGGGTGGGCTTGCTGTCACTTGGAGCAGTGAATTGTCAGCACCATCCCAGCATGGATTTTGCTTGGGATGGAGCAGTGTGGTCTCAGACAGCTCTGGGGTGGATGGGATCCATGTCATTCCTCCTGCCACGGGACAGGGCAGCACGTGCATCCTGCAAACAGTGCTGGCACATCCATGCTGTGCCTGTGGTGCTGGCAGGGCAGGCAAGGGGGTTGTGAAAACGGGTCGGCAGGGTCGACTGTCCATGGCTACTTTCCACCCCTCTTCGGCTGTTTTTTAAGATGGAGAAACTCAAGTCTCCAGCAGGGCATTTGGGTTTGCAGACCAGGCTGGGTTTCAACATCTCATGGGGCCTGGAAGGACATCCTCCCCCCAAATGGGTCACATCTTTCTGGGGACAGGTGTGCTGTGTGCACGGAGGAGGCAGGCAGGGCTGGGTGTCTGAAATGAGGGGGTCATCCAGGGGGGTGATGCTCAGCGGCCCGTGGGAGGCGGGTAGGCTGTCCAGCTGTCCGGCTGTCCGTCCTGCCTAGGAAACAGTTAACGCGGCGGAGCCCTGCCCGTGGAGGAAGTAGTTAATATTCATAGCTGGAAGCTGTCTGTCTGGCTGTCCTCCCTCCATGGCTCCCACCCTCTCCGCACCTCACTGAGGTTAACTTGGGCTGGGGCTGGGGCTTGGGCGGCCCCGCCGCCCTCTACGAGCCTCTCCCCTTCCCCTGCCGCTCCTCCCTGTGATCCCTGTGTGGTCTGGCGCGGAGGGGAGCACAGCCGCACCTCCTTACTTCCAGCCCATCTTCTGCCTCTGCCACCTTCGGCTCCTCCATCCTCCCCTCCGGCTCCCCGTGTCCTAAGGTTCCCCGTATCCGACCCTTTCCGGCATCCCGCCGCCGTCGGGGTGCCCCTCTCGCGGCCCCGCGGGACACGGCGCTGGGAAGGGAATAGCTCCCTCCGCGAGAGGGAAGGCAAAGCCAAAGGGACAAACGCCAACCCAAGCCAGCTCCGGGCCGTCGGCTCCTGTCCTGGACGGACGCACGGAGCCGGCTGCGGACGCCGTTCGAGCTGCCACCACACCAGGTGCCCCTGGAAGGCTCTGGTGCTGGAAGGGGTGAAGGAAAGGGATTTTGCTGCCTGCTCCTTCCCTTCGCCTGTGATCCTTTCTTCCCCGTCCCTTTTGGTAAGTCCTGACTTTGCTTTTCTTTGGGCTGGGGGGTGGGTAGGGAATTTGTGGCTGTGGAGACCCATGGCTCAGGGGCTGTGGTTGCTCATTGCCGTCATATCTGGACACAGGATGAAAACAGAGTTGAGGGGGCTAAGCTCTTCTCTGTGGGATTTAACTCACACCCTTCATCCTACAAAGGGTCCCGAGACCCTAGGATCTTCCTTGTGGGCTGATGCTCCAGAGATGCAGTGGGATTAGGGCTCTGGGTGGTGGGGACTGAAGACAGCAGGTGGGATGCTGCTGGGGGCAGAACAAGGGGAGACACGGTAGTGCCTTAACCTTGTCTTCTGCACCGGTGCAGAACCCTGGACAGGATTTGTACTGGTGCACGTTTCTGTATGGTGCACCCCACAGTGCGTGAGGCAGATGGTTGGGATTTTGGGGATGGGAGCTGACACCCTTCACATTGTCATGCTTGTCCTGGACCTGTGTTTTTGCCGGGTGCTGAGCAGGGAGAGGACAGAGTGCCCTGCTGGGGCAGTGAGCCTGGCAGCAGAGCTGGGACCAGGCTAGTCTCAGCGCTTCCCTCAGCTGCCTCCTTATAGCCAGAGCAGATAGAGCCTAAGCAGAGCTGTGTCTGGGGCTGAGCCCAGGGCAAACCCAACCCACGATGAGATGGCACAGCCTGCCAGGCTGGAGCTTCTCTGACCTTCAGGATGAAATCTGACCTTGCTGGTAGCTGCAGACACTTTGCAAATGGGATCCTGGGAGCCTACTGCTTTGAGGATGGCTGCTTTGACTAAGGCAGTCTGTCCCCGCATCCCTTAGTCTTTATTTTATTCAGCTTCTCAGGTGACAAGCAATAGATAGTCATATGAGCGATAGCGTGGCCTTGGGGTGGTGGAGGGGGCCTAGGAGTGGTGGTGAGTAGCAGGATTTGTCTCATGGCATCAGAGCCCAGGGGGTATGTGGGGTTGAGGACAGGATGAGCAGTCAGGTGTGGGGCAGAGCAGCCACAGGATGAGGGCTTGGCTGATGGTGGAGGTGTCACAGCCCCTTCCTTGCTTGCCACTCTGGTATTGCTCTTGGTGGGAGGGCAACCACCGGACCCCCCATGTTCCTGCCTGACCAAAGGGTCTAGGGAAGGTGGGATGGGGCACTTGAGGCTTTCTGCCTCTGTCATGAACTTCATTGTGCCCCATCCTGACCCCTCTTGGAGATATTTCTCCCAGCTCTCCATGGCTCTCAGTGGCCATGGGGCAGTGCATAGCCCAAAGTGCAATTAAAACCTTTGCCATCTATTTTCTCCCTTGGCACTACGTGCTTTCATTTATATTTATTTATTTATTCCCTTTTCCTTTCTATTCCTCTACCCTATTTATCTCAGCCCCCACCCTGGCTTTTGCCCTGTTTCCCAAGACTGGCCAGCATCCATTGCTGCCATCAGATGGGAGGGCTGTGCCTTTTCCCCCATCTCCAAGCAATGTCAGCCTGTCCAGCATTTACACTGCCGCTGGACATTCTTCTTTTTCCTTTCTCTCTCCATGGGGAGGGTTTGCCTCCCTCTCTCCCCCTTTTCCCCAGAATGGGAGGTGTTGTGGAGTCAAATGCTGGCAGTTCCTGGCTATACTGACTGGATGAAGGAGCTCTGAGTCTCTGGGAGAAAGTCTCATCCTTTCCTGCACTGAGTGCCCAAAGAGGAGCTCGCTGCTTGGTCCTGGGACATCTTCAAGCCAAGGGGAGGCTTTGGGGCTCAGCTGCCTCCTTGGGATACTGCCAGTGGAGATTCAGGAGTGGAAAATCAGTGACAAGGAGGGGGCTCTGACTTGGTAGGACTTGAACTCGGTGTTATTGCTCCCTTCTCCCTTATGGTGAGGGGTTGTTGGTGGTGTGGGAGCTGCTGGAGTGCGGGTGTGGTGGTGTGGGTCTGGTTAAGCTGTCCCGGCTCGGAAGTGTTTTGCTTGCAGATAGGACCGCTCTGATTTCACACTATCGTGTTAGGGCCGTCTTCCGTCCCTGAGTCAGCTGCCTGGCCCCCTGCCAGGGAAGAGTCATTTTTTCCTCCAAAAGAAAGTGTTTAACACTGCTTGCGGGACCTTCCAGGAAACCTCGGCAGGGAGCTGGAAAAACAAGAGTCTGCAGCCTGGTTGGTGCTGCGCTTGCTCTGGTGGGGGAGACATGGCTTGGGAGCCATCCCCATTGCTCTCAGTGGCCAAGGTCCCTCTCTGTCCCCAAAATCCGTCTGCTCCACTTAGAAAGGTTTAAAAGGTGCAGCCAGTTGTGGTGTTGATGCTGCCGGGGGTGATGGGAGCTGGGGGGCTCAGAGCTGGAGTGCAGGATTGCTGGTGGTGATGCTGCTGTGCCCTGGCTGCCCCCAAGACTTTAGGGGCTGCAGAGCCAACTGCCCACACTGGCCTTAATTCATGGCACCAGGGCCTCCCCAGGAGCAGATGCTGCATGTTCACGGTTGGGCAGAGGTGCTGCCTGTGTGGGAGCTTTGGGGCAGATCGACCTGGCCTGAGAGAGGAAAGGGGAAGAACAGAAAGTGTGGGAGCCTGGCTGTAGCCAGGGAAGAAAATGTCAAGGATGTCTGGCTGACTGGATCCATGAATCATCTGGGAGGAGAGCAGGCAGGGAGGTGGGTCTGTGGTTCATCTGTCCTTCACCCATGGGCTGAGTACATCCATCCAGCTGGAGCTGGAAAGAGCTACGAGGCCAGATCTTGACTGCTGCTGCCTGTCCTCCTATGGCCTGTGGTGCATCTTCTCCATCCTCCCTGGTTACCTCCCTGGTGCCACAGGGCTGGCTGAGCCCTGTGGAGCAGCGATGGCTGACTGTGTGGGGGGCACCACCCCTTGCTGGCTGTGGAGAGGAATTGCTGGGAATTATGCCTGGAAACGGGGCAGGGGATATTTGGTGAATCCCAGTAGAGCAGGCGGTGCTTGCGTGCGAACTGGGGGGCTGTGGGGTATGGGGTTGGGGGGATCTGGCTCCGATGTCTCTGCATGGTGGCACCCATGGGATTGTGGAGGGTGCCGAGGAGACGGCGATGCTGGTCGTTAAGCGTGCTGGCACACAGAAGAAATCGAAACCACCAGCTAATGGGACCCATTAGCTCCGTGTAGAGAGCCAGAAATTGATCTGGGGTCTCGTGTTCGTTTCTCCCCCTGCAGAGGTTGGGCACACGCAAGGGCCCCTGGATGGGAGCCTCTACGCTAAAGTGAAGAAGAAAGACTCCCTCCACGGCAGCACTGGTGCCGTCAACGCTGCCCGTCTCCCGCTCTCGGCAGCGCCCAACCACGTTGAGCACACACTCTCAGTGAGCAGCGACTCAGGCAACTCCACTGCCTCCACCAAGACCGACCGGACGGATGAGCCGGGGGTGACTGGGGTGCCCCCTGGCCAGGCGGTGCTGAGCCCTGAGGAGAAGCAGGAGCTGGATCGTCTCCTTGTCGGCTTTGGCTTGGAGAGTGCACCACCCATGCACAACCACGTGCCCGGCCCCGTGCCAGCACGCCTG
>NW_021939632.1:8444881-8819671 GCF_001715985.3 Manacus vitellinus | reverse complement strand
CCCCTCGAGCTGCAATGGGGCTGAGAAGCTGCTGAAGGAGGGGCTGTATGATGGCGAGCCGCTCTCCAATGGCGGCTACCCCTACAACAACCAGAACACTCTGATAGGCCACCACCTCCGTGACCCACTGCCTTCCTTGTGGCCGTCAGCATCCACTCAAGAGCACCTGACTGGCTACCCACAGCGCCCACCGGGCTCCCACGCCCCGGGCTGGCTCCAGCCCCAACCGCTGCCGAGCTCCCAGCCCTACCTGTATGGCTATGACCACCCTGGAACCTACCGCTCCCGGTCCTTCCCAGCGGTAGACACTGCTAAATATGATGTAAACCCAGTGCTGCCCCAGGCCCCAGCTCGCAGTACAAGCAGCCGGGAGGCCGTGCAGAGGGGCTTGAACTCCTGGCAACAACAAGGAGGAAGCCGACCACCTTCCCGGCTGCAGGAGGGCGGCACGGAGAGCCACAGCCCCAGCATCTCCAGCTGCAGCCCCCAGCCCAGCCCACTGCAGATGGTACCCCCACACAGCCACAGCATGCCTGAGTTCCCCCGGGCACCCTCTCGCCGGGAAATTGAGCAGTCCATTGAAGCCCTTGATGTCCTCATGCTGGATCTTGCACCTGCCGTCCACAAGTCGCAGAGTGTGCCTGCCACCACCCGTCAGGATAAGCCAATGGGACCCTTGCCCTCCTCCCTCTCGACCCAGGCTGTGTCTGGCCTCTACGCCCGGCCATCTCCGCAGGTGGCCCAGCCGAGGTCCTTTGGCACATCTGTGAGCCCCGTGGTCTGTGAGCCTGGGGGCAAAGCCTATTCTCCTGGAGAGATGGACTGTGGGGTGCATGAGTATCGGGAAACCTATTTGCCTTACAACTACCAGCTAGCACCACTGCCGGATCCGAGGAGCTACAGCCATTCTCCGGCAGGAGCACAGATGGGCACTCTCCCATCAGTCAGCACCTCCTACAGTCCTGTGGGGTCTCAACAGCTCCTCACCTCCTCCCCGCCTTCCCCCACCATCCCAGCGCAAATCCAGATGCCCCTCAAGGGACCGGAGAGCTATGAAGACCTGTCGAGGTCGGCAGAAGAGCCCTTGAATCTGGAGGGCCTGGTGGCCCACAGGGTGGCAGGTAGGATTCTTTGATTCCTTGGGGGGATGGGGAGGATCGCATGCCCCAAAGTGCCGGTGCCCGTGGGGGTGGAATGCATGGTGGAGCTGGGGAGGAGTGATGCGGCGATGCCTCGTCCATGCCAGATCTGGGCTTGGGACTGAATCACGTGCCATGAGGGCATTCTGAGCTGCATGAGGACAGCCTGTGCTGCTCTTCTTTGCTAAGATTCCCTCTTGCAGCTTGCTGTCTGCAGCAGCATTGCCCAGAGGTAGGAAGGGGCAGCCGAGGGTGTCAGACCTGCCCCAGTCCTCACCCCTTTAGAGTACAGGGCTGGTCTCTCCCTGGTGGCAGGGCCAGTCACTGGGTCTCAGGGGGCTTGCTTTATTTTAGGGAGAATATGGCAGAGTTTGGGAAGATGTTTTCATCTCTGGTGGAGGGTGTCCTGCCTGGACCCCACTTGGACATAATGCTCTCCCTGTATGGAGCGTGCTCTGGTGTAAGATCCCAGCAGAAAACTTGCCTTGTGTTTGACGTAGCTGGGCTCATCCCTGATTTCAGACTCTGCTTCCCCCCCTGGAGTGCTGGGTTCAGTGCTCAGACCTCCTCCCTGAGTAGCTGGGGTGCTGCTGGAGTGTGGACTAGGCTGTTGTCTGGCAGCTGAAATTCTGCCCCAGTGGCCCAGCCAGCTTGGCCTGGGGTAGTTTGAAGCTGGACTTAGCCTTAGGGCAGTGGTCAGGGGCTGGGAAATGTCTTCCCAGTCCTGCCACAGGGGTTTGGTGCTTGGCTGGGTGCAGTGCTGAGTGTTGGTTCTGTGGCTGGATGATGGCATTAGCTCCGTGCTGCGGAGGGGAAACTGCA
This sequence comes from Manacus vitellinus, assembly GCF_001715985.3. Lineage (NCBI taxonomy): Eukaryota > Metazoa > Chordata > Aves > Passeriformes > Pipridae > Manacus > Manacus vitellinus. The sequence continues at coordinate 8,817,710 of NW_021939632.1, read as the reverse complement.
TCCTCTGATCCCCTGTCCTCCTGCAACTCCAGCTCAGGGGCTCTGAGGAGTGTCCCAGCGCCCCGGGAAGAAGGTGCCATGGCCCTGTGGCAGCTCGGTGCCCTCCCTCCCCGCTGCTTTGGCTGCAGTAGTTGAATTGTGGAGCGACATTTGGGAAGGGCTTGGGGCTGTGGGCCAGCTCGTGATGCTGGGCTTGGCAGCTCTGTCCTTTCCAACTCTGTGCTCAGTCCAGAAACTCGCCCGGCATTAGAGGGAGGGGGAAGAGGCTTGGCTGGAAAAATCCAACAGCACCAACCTCCCAGGAGTGGGGGTTGAGTCACAGGGTGGGAGGCAGGCAGGGTGCCAGTAGCAGGGATGGGAATGAGGAGGGTCACAGAGGTGTTGGAGGAAGTTTGCATCCATCTGAACTCGACCTCAGTGATCCAGACGAGATTCACAAAGGGTCACAAGGCTTTTGCAGAGAATTTAAACAAACCTAAGAACACATGGATGCCCAAACCACACTGTGTGTCTGGACTTAATATTATAAGGAGCACATGCCTGCTCTCCCCTACCGCCCCATATAAGTATAAAAAATGGGCTGGAAAAGAGAACAGTTCTAAGGAGAGGAACAGTATCTGCAGTGTGTGGGAAATGGATGTTTGATGGTGTCTACCAAAAAAAAAATCCACCTCCCCAACCCTGGGGTTAGGGCCTCAGGGCTAGGCTGGTGTCACTGTCATCCTTCTGCAGCCACTGGGCTTCCCAGGGAGGAGGGAGGCATCTGTGGGATGGTCCCAAGCCTGTAGCCACCTGTCTCCACTGGAGCTGGGCCGTCTGTGCTGAGGTGGGGACAGCGCAGGCGGGTGGCCTGACCTCTGGCGGGAACAAGGTGTCCTGAAGCCAATGTTGGGAGGGGACGGCTGACAGGGACAGTGGGACACAGACGGGTTTGTTTACATTCCCTGCTGCTATAAATTGCCTGCCTGTCCTAGTGCAGAGATGAGGAGCATCTCACACCTCCTCCGTTCTTGGGGAGGGAACGCTCCCATTCCCACTTCCCGCTGATGATGGAGGGGAAGAGATGGCACAGGGCAGTGCTGGCATGCCCAGCATCTCCCCACAGAGAGGAGGTGGTCCTGTCATCTTTCAAGTCATCTTCATCTCCCGACAAGGCATTTGGGGTCATGTCTTCATGTCCCAGCCCTGAGCATCCCATGATGGAGGGGACCTGCATGGTGCCATCCCTAAGGAAATGGTGATGGGGCATTTGTGGTGTTGCACAAGGTGACTGGGAGCCACCACTGATTTCTCATATGGGTTTATGTGGTGCGTGGACCCAAGCAAGTTGGCTGATGGGAAAGCATCTCCAAGCAAGGACTGAGCTCCCTCAGACCCCAAGTGACCCCAGCCTCATCTGTTGGAGCCCATCTAATATTTTCTCTTCTTTTCTCTCTTTCCCTCTCTCTCCTTATCGTATCTTGTGACATTTGTCCTGTCTGCCCCTTTTTCTCTCCTTGGGGGATTGTGTCTGTCCTCTGTGATCTCCCACTCTCCTTGCATTCCCTGTCCTGGTATGCTGGCAGAGTACAACGCCAAGCTCAGGGAACTCAACAAGAGCATCAAAGTCCCCCGTCCTCCTCTGAACCAGCAACGGTCCTTCTCCGGTTTGTTCATTCCACCTCCTTCCTTGTCCTCCAACCTTCCCCATTCATCATTCTCCTTCCCTCTCCTGCATTCTTCCCTCTCATCCTTCCTTCCTTTACCTCTCTTCTCTCTCCCTCCTTCCCCCTCATCCCTCCTTCCTTTTCTATCCCTGCATGCTGAATGCTCTGTGTGTTGCATGGACGTGGGATTGAGGGAGGTTCAGGAGACCCTTCCCATGCAGGATTTATCCCTTTTCTTAGCAGAGTGATGGTCAGGGCTCCCCTTGACCTCCTTCAGGGATGGGGGAGCCTCTGGCCCTGGGTACAGACTCCCCTACCTGGCTTTTGCATCTCTTCCAAGCCTGGCACTGCTCACTGGTGAGGTTTTCATTTCTGGGCCCGATCTGCTCCAACCCCTCCAAGCTTTGCCCTGACCATGTCTCACCTTCTGGATCTGCCCTGGGTGATGAGTGCTGGGGACCTGCTTGGTGCTTGTTGCGCACCCACTTGTCCCAGGGCAAGCAGGAGGAGGGAAATGGCATTGGGCTGGGGGCAAAGAGTGGGGTGGGGAGTCACCAGCTTTCTGTGTGACCTTTGTCTCTCCACTGGCACCTTGCGTTTCTCCCCAGGAGGACCAAAGAGATTTGAACTTTCCCAGTCCTCAGCACAGAGTAAGTTATTTTGTTGTGCCCAAGTGGAATGATCAGGCTGGGAGGTGGGGAGCGGTAGACATGTCTGTGTCTGGCAGGATGGGATGAGCTGGGCGCTGACAGGGAGCAGTACAGGGCAGCTTCTGTTCTTCATGGAGGCAGGGAGCAAGTTTGCATGTCTTTTCACTGGGTGCTGTGTGTCCCTGTCTGACTTTAACTGCTCAGTGCCACATCTCGAGGACTTTGCCCTTTCTTGTCCACTGTGGGGATATAACCTGGCTCTTGCCTGGAAGTAGTTCCAGCATCTCATGCCCCAAAAGCAGTTGCCTCCTGATTTGTCTTAGAAACCTGGCTTCCTAGCTGCAAAATGAGCTGGGTTTGCCATCCTCCTTCCCTTGCTGTTGTGCCCCTGCCCTTCACCAGCCCTAGAGCTGTACTGAGTCCAAGGGCAGTGGGTTGGTACCAAATTAGGGACTTAAATGAGCAGCAGAAGGGGTGACAGTCCCGCAGGTGTTGGGTGTGAGGGTGAGGAGTGGGATGCAGGCTGCTGCTCCCTCTTTATGAAGGGGAATCTCATATCCTGCAGCTGGCCAGGGCATTCTTGAGACAGTGACAGTACCATGGCTAAGGGAGGCTGTGTGTCTGCTGAGGGGGCACAGCAAGTGAGGGAAAGTAGAGTTTGTTTTTCAAGCATAGTTTCCAGCCCATAAATCACCCAGGGGGTTGGGGGAGCCATGCTCAGAGCCTGGGTTTCCTCCAGGCTTTGCTCCGGGCGGCCTGTGAAGTTTCCCACTCTCAGCTCCTGAACAATGAGTCCCTTTTTCCCCCTCTCCTCCCTCCCCTCCCTGCGGCCCCGGCCGCTTTCCATGTCTGGGGAGTGGAGCAGCCAAAGCTTGGTGAGTTCCTTAGTGTCCCAATGGGCCAGATCCAGCACCCTGCTGCTACGTGACACGCAGCCCTGGGGATGGAGCAGGGGGACCTCCGCTGTAGATGTGTAAAATGCACTGATAGCCAGGCTATGGCAGTCTGCTGTTAGGGCTTCCCAAATGGAAAATGCAAAGCAAGGCAGCCATGCACAGCTTGAGGAGGCAGTCCCTGCCTCTGTGAAGTGCTTGGGCCCTACAGCTCACTTTAGGATGGGCTGGGTATACAGGAGAACCCACAGTGCACAAAGTGGAAGGGAAAAAAGAAAGTATAAGAGTTTGCTTTGTTGTTCTCCAACATCTTGTTTCTCCCTATGCTCACAACTCTGATCTTCACTCCCTTTCAGTGGAGGGCAGGACAAAAGATATAGGGTGACCCTATACAATGCTGCCAGTGCCTGCAAGGCAGCTTCTCAGGGACCTTCTCTGTCCCCTTGTTCCCTCCCTGGGTCTTTTTAATGGCCGTGCCCCATGCCGGCGAGCACCTGCAGAAGGGATCGGGAGTTGTGTTTCAAAGCTGCTCTTAGTGGAATTTTCCAGGCCGCCTCCGCGACTGGAGCCAGCCCCGTTGGCTCGCGTCCCCCGCCTCGCGGCCTGGCCTCCTCTCCCCCCGAGCCGTGATTTTATTGTTGTTGCCGTTCACTGGGCTGATTATTTAGAAATGCATCCAGGCCACCTCCTTCCCTTCTGTGCTCCCAGCCCTTTCCCCACTTGCAGCCCTTTCCCCAGGGCCAGGAAAGCTCTGGTGAGGGTGCCGAATGGTGAAGAGAGGAGGTCAGCGGGCGTGAGGCGTGGGTCCTGTGTGGAACCCCGGGGAGCGAGGGGAAGCAGCTGATGGCTGGTTTTCCTCCGCCAGCCCGTGGGAAAGGAGTTGGTGTTTGAAAAGTGCATTTCCTGGAGCGTGATACTGGCCTCTCTCTTTCTTTTTTTCTCCTTTTTCTCTTTTTTTCTTCCCTAATATGCTGATCAAGGAGAGTGTGATTGCTCTCTGACTCTGCGGAAAAGGTGAAGGGGACAGTGCTGTCATCTCTGTTAGTGGGGATGAGTGAGTCCCATGGAGGAGCAGGAGTCTCACGGGGCTCTGAGCTGTGCCTGTGATGCTCTGTGGCATTCCTGTGCACTGAACCCGGCACCATTGCCCATGAGCCCTGATAAACCTCTTCATCAGGCGAGATTGAGTAGAGAGTGTGTTTGGGCCCTGTCAGGTGCTGGGAGAGTTGAGCCCCCTTGCCCTGTGCCAACTTTTTCCCTGTTCCTCAACTTTACCCCAGCCAACAGGGATCTACCAGACTGCACAGCCCAAGAAACCCATTGTCCTGTGGTGACTTGCTCTCTCTGTTCTTCCTCCCAGGCTGCAGGCGTTGGTGGCTCATACCACTGGGGTCTGGGGAAGGAGATCTGGGGGTAGATGGAGAGGAGATGCTGATCTCCCCTTTTAGAAAGGCTTTGCACTGGAGACAGGAGATCAGAAGTGGTTTGTTGGGGTTCCTGCACCACATCTCTCTTGGGTTCTTTCTTCTTTACTCAGCGCTCCCTCTGCCTTGAGGACTCAAAATCCAAGCTTTTTCTGCTGCTGTGGTTGAAGCCACATCTGGCTGTGGGAGCAAGGATGCAGCTGAATACAGCTGTCCTAATGCTGGGGGATTCAGTCCTTTCCCAGTGTGATGCTGTCAGGAGGTCCTGTTGCTCCCCAGCTCTGCAGGGCTGGGCTCTCTGGTCTATTGTCAAGGTGCTCTTGCCCCTCAGAGCCTATTTGTGCTTGGGAGGGCTAGTGCAGCAATTCAGCCATTAGCACAATCCTGCCTATCTTTCTGGCCTGGTCCAGGGCCACCACTGTAGGGTGTATCTGCTCTAGCTCATAACTGCTTATGCTGGTCTGGGGGTTAGGTGCAGGTGAGTCCTGAAGCTGCTATCTCTGCTGGGCAGAGTCCCTTCTATGCACATAGTCCTGGGGAGATCTCTCAGATCAGCTCTGGGGCATTTCCTGCTGGTCCCGATCTCAGCTGGCAGCTCCTCACCCATCTCCAACCCTGTGCTTGCCCTGCAGGGGTGCAGTCCCGGGAGAAGTCTCCTCCTGCAGAGGAGAGCGCTGTCCCTGCCCGCAAGCGGACCCCCAGTGACAGCCACTATGAGAAGAGCTCGCCAGAGCCCAGCTCACCTCGCAGCCCCACTGTCCTCTCACCTGAGGTGGTCAGCACCATCGCAGCCAACCCTGGAGGGAGGCCCAAAGAGGTGCGCTGGGGTGGGGGAATGCTGGGTGGGGGTGGGTTGACTGTCTGGGTGCAGATGACTCCAGAGAGGGGGAAGGCTTGGTCAGCATTCATAGCATCCATAGAATTGGAGAACAATGATGCTGTTTGTGGTAGTGGTGGTGGTGATGGCTAGCAGGGAGGAGGTGCAACCCTTCCCTCTGTCCCCTCTACCCTCTCCTCGGAGGTTGTGCCCATCATAGGGACGGGACTGACCCTTTCTCCTGCTCTTCCCAGCCTCACCTTCACAGCTACAAGGAAGCCTTTGAAGAGATGGAGGGTGCCTCTCCCACCAGCCCACCCTCCAGCGGCGGTGAGATTTCTCCCCCCACCCCAGCCTTCCCCGTCTCACCACAAACCCCTTACTCCAACACCTGTAAGTGCCGTGGCTCCGGGAGCACAGGGGCTCGGTGGGTGGCTCTAGGCAAGCCAGAAAATTGCCAAAGGTCAGACAGCTCCAGGCTCCAGACACCCACCGCCATGTTAACCGCTCCCCCTCTCCATCCTCCTCTCTCCTCCACATCCCATTACTCCATGCTACCATCAGCATCCCACTTCCTTCAGCATCCCATGCTTTGCACACTCCTATTTGCTTTTTTCTACCCTCCACTCACTGGGGTGTTTTTTGGATGGGATTTCAAGGTGGGATGAGGAGAGGGGCATGTTTTCGCTCCATCCTGGTCCTGCATCTCCCCATCTTTCCTGCCAGCATGACAAGAAGGGAAGCAAGACCACGGTAGCAGGCGAGTGGGAGGGACTGAAGATCAGGAGAGCAGACTCGCACACCATACCACTTCTTGCTTGCTGTTTCAAGGGCAGGAGGGGGAAAAAGGCTAGGATGCATGTCCTTTGCATGCAGCTTGTCCCTGCGTTATCCCTCCTTTCTGACTAACCCTGACTGCAGTAGCGGTGGGTTTGTGTGGACTGGGTTTGTGTGACCAGCTTGAACGACGAACCCTGATGAGCAGCCACACGTTGGCACAGCATGACACAGGCTGGGCCAGTGCAGTGGAGCAGCCAGTCAACTGGGAAACCCATTAAAAAGATGGCAGCCCCGTACATTCCCTTTCAAATGCTTTTGTAGGCTGAGGGCTGAGGGATGCTCTAGGGCTGGGGATGCTTGGGCTGAGCACAGCCCCCTCTGATGCCATGTCCTGGTTGCAGCTGGGGCCACTTGCCCCCCATAGCTGAGCCCATGGGGCCTGGGGCTGTTTTCTTCTGCACTGTTGCTCTTCCTTCCCTGCAACCCTCTGTTGTTTGAGCCCTGTCTCATGGGATGCAGTGACTGGAGTGTGGGAGTGTCCCCAGGGTGCTTGGCAGCTCGGAAATGGCCCTGTTGTTCCTGGGGACTGAGAGCTCGGCCCTGGGGCAGCAGCAGCTCCTTTGGCAGTGGGACAGTGGCTTTGGAGGATGAGTCACTTGCAGGGGTGACAGGAACAGCCTGGCTGGGGTCATGGCTCTGAGGCAGTGCTGCTTAATGAGCGCCAGCTAGGGAAGCCTGGGAAACTTGAAGTTGCAGCTTTTGGGTGTTGTCAAAGTGCCCCTGGGGGATACAGGAGCAATTTCCCTCCATGGGCGAATAGTGGTCCTGGGAGAATTCCCTGCCCTGGGAGGACCCAGCTGCTCATCAGCCAGCTGAGGTGTGAGCCAACATTGAGGCTTGCAGTCAGCTGGATTTAGGGAAATCAGACACCACTGGGGAAGGTGCTGCCATCTTGGTTTCCCAGGGACTTAGCTGCTTGGCTGCTCCAGCCCCAGGGTGCTGGGGGGACCTGGCCACAGGGCGAGGATCTGGCTTTCCCTGGAGCTCCCACCACCCACTGCCTCCCAGCCTCGCCGCAGGCCCTGTACCTGTGACACTGGTCGGGGATGTTCAAACACTGCTGGAGGCTCATGGCCTTTGGTCCCTCTTGCTGAAGTTGATGCCCTGAGGTTTCCCCTGGTGTGGGAAAATGCAGCATCAGGGAGATGGTGTAAACCCAGGAGGTAGGAGGGGAGAGGAGGTGCAATCTGCCTGGGGAGGTCTACCCTGCCCTATGAAACCCCACTGCCATCCATACCATAGCCATACATACATATGCAGCCCCTCCTGGTATGTATGTATGAACACAGGGGTGCAGACCTCATGTGTACGTTGCCACCCCTCTGTGTGTACATCTTCACCCACTCACTGACCTGGTCTGGAGGACAGGTTTCTTTTGGCAATCCTTCTGGCCCTTTCATGGGGGTGATGAGCTGCTCCAGCACAGTTGGGTTCCAGCTCAGCCAGATGTGGGGATTGGCAGAGAGGAGTTCAGGTGTGGGAGAGCTGGGCTGGGGGGATGGCTGCTCACACAGGGGGAATGAAAGGGGCTTCATGCCTTTGTGGGGACAGTGCTGGGAGATGGTGTCTGGACCTCTCCTGGTGGGAATTGCCCCCTTTCTCCATCCTGTCAGCCTTGTGATGGGGCAGGGTGCTTGTTCCCAGTTGCATCCTGCCCTGTGTCCTCTCCAAAATGGGGAGGGGGGTTGGTGTCCATCCCCAGAGTGTTGCTTCATACAAGGGCATCTACTCTTCCTTGCAGCCAGTGGGTGGGATGGGTTATGGGGCTCTGAACCCATCGCAGCTCCAGCCTTTCTGAAACTTCATTTCCCACCCCTCCACTAACGTTCTTGTGTCCACTGTGCCTACAGTGCGTTCGCCCCCTGGCCTGGCCAAGACCCCACTCTCAGCACTGGGGCTGAAACCCCACAACCCAGCTGAGATCTTGCTGCATCCAGTGGGAGGTGAGTGTGGGCTTGGGGACTGCAGTTTTTTTGGAGGGGCATCTGTGAGGGTGCCCCTGGAAGGGTCTCCTGTCTGGAGAAGGCACTTCTGCCTCCCTTCTGGGGCCAAGTGGCTGTGGGAGTCCTTGTCAGCTTTTGTGGGGACTCTGAGACTGTGTAAGGGTAGGAGATGTTGGTGCTGCCCTGAGGGCTCAGCACAGAAGGGTTCAGTGGTGAAGGGAAGAAAAACCTTGTCCTGTTTCCTGCCCAGGACCATATTCTTCCCTCTCTCACCCCCTCCATTCCTTCTCCTCTCTAGCACAGCTGGAGACAGTTTGCTCTCTGGGAGCTGAGCCTGTCAGCCAGAACAGTATCCAGAGCTCTTTCCATCCTGGACATCAGTCCTTGTGTGCAAAGGCCCTGCTGTCCTGGGGACGTGTCCTGGAGTAGCCTGGCAAGCCAGACCTTACTGCTCCCCAGTGCACAGGGCCCCTTCCTGAACCATCTCAAGGCTGAGTGTAACCTCCCTAAACCCGTCTGAGCCTGGGGGTCACAGCTTGGTTGAGCCCAGCCGTCAAGACCCTTCTTGCTCTGCCCTCAAGGGCAACCTGATGCTTTTTTTGGTGCTTGCTGGGCTTCTTGAAGCAGCCCATTGCTTGCTCTCTGCTGCATTGTTCCCTCTTCCCCAACCCCCTGGGTTTTGGACATCATCTGCTGAGGTGAACCATGGTGGTGTCTGGGGCCTGGGATCCAGTTTGGAGCACAGTGTTGGGAAGGTGTAGGGCTATCCTATGTGTTCTGTGTGCCCCTGCCTGAGCAAGGCAAAGCTGCTTAACTCTGATTTCTCTTTCTGTCTTGCACCTCTCTTCTTCCTCCTCTTCCTGCTCCCATCACACCTCTGCCCCTCCATCTCTCAGAGCTAGAAGGGGAAGCGGGCGGTGACTCTGAAGAAGGTAAGAAAGGCTTTTCTTTCTCTGTCTCTTCCTCACTCAGCCTCACTGTTGGGACTGTCACTCAGAGCAGCCTCTGGTGTCTGTGCCAGCAGCCTTCCCTTGCACTGTCCTTCAGGGATGTAAGAGCCTGAGTCTTGTCTGTCCAGCTCTCTTTCGAGGAGGGGCTCATCATGCCTTGTGTCATGGTAGGATTTGCCAATGTCCAAGTTGGACCTGAAGGTCTGTCATGTTGGGTGACAATCATCCATGGGGACTGAAAGCTCTTTGTCAGTGTGTGGCATCCTTACCAGTGGCACTCTGGGGATGCTGGCACGTTGCGACCAGCTTTGGATGAGCCTGGTGGGGTGCTGGGAGAAGCAGCGCCAGTTTTAGTCTCCTGCCCTCCCCTTCTGGCTTTGCTTCTGCTGTTCAGAGGGAAAATAAAACAAAGTGCAGCACAAAAGGTCAGCAGGCGCAGAGGCCACCAGTGTGTTGCCGGCTCAGCCGACTGGGCAGCAGCACAGCACCAGCAGCTGGTGCACATCTTCTGCTGACCAGGCAGCTGCCTAAATATCCCCCACCTCTCCTGTTTCCAAGTTGCACCTTTTGAGGATGCCAAGGATGGGGCTGAGTTGGGGTGTCAACTCAGGATTGGCTGTACTGATGCAGGATGCACTGTGGGATGTGGGGTGGCATGTCTCTGGGGATGGAAGCTTTAGGAGTGGCTGTGATTCCCCAGAGTGCTGCCTGCTAGATAACAGTTGTTGTGTGGTTTTGCTTTCTTCTTTCATGAATTTTTGGGCCCTCAGGGCTGAGATGAGGAACTGTATGTTCGGGATGGGTTTTGAGGAGAGGATGTCTTCTTGGTGAGTGAGGTCCTTCCTGTGGCCCTGGGAGCTGTCAGCATTTCTCCTCAGAAGTTCCTCAAAAGGCACACAACCCGAATCTGAACATTGCATAGTACTGGAGAAATGTTCTACTTCCAGAATTAATTTTTCAGTGATGGCTTCTTGGATACTTTAAAGGAGGAAAAGCTGGGATAAAACCAGGATTTTCCTTCCTGAGTTCCCTCAGGCTTTACCATATCTGTCCAGCTTTAAGCCTCCAAAAACCTAAACAGTGCCTCTCCTCTCCTTCCCACCAAACCCTCAGGAGCTCAAGCTGTGCTGCTTCTCTGTTCCCTTGCATGGTGGTTGACTCCCAGGCAAGGATGTCCAATGACCCTGCACTGCCCAGGCTGAGTGACCACAATGAGCCTCTTGCCCTGCTTCATTCTCTAATAAAATTTTGTATTTTGGGGGTTGAATCTACAGTTCTGAGAAGGGACTGGTGTTCTGGCTTAACAGAGCTCTGGCTTAGGACCCTCTGCTCCCAGCCACACACTCCAGGAGGATCTTTGCCCCTCTGTGCTCTGCTCAGCAGATCCCAACCTACATGGCTGGGCTGTGCATGGGGCTGGGGGATGCTCTGGCAGCATGGGAGCTTGGGATCTGGCTGCCACCTCTGAGGAGGCTTTAAAACAGACTGGCACAGATTCAGCGCTTGGGATTTCTGGCCAGAGCACAGCCCTGCTCAGATTTGGGATTCCCGAACAAATGCCCACCTCCCTGGTGACTCACAGCTTCTCTATTCTCCCATCCATCGTCCCATCTCCAAGAAAACACAAGGAGTCAAGATTGGATTTTTCAACCTAAAAAAATCCTGCCTGAGACTGCCTATCTTTTTTTTCCTTCTGTTTACCCCTACTGAACCAAATGTCTGTAATGTGTGCCCATGGTCACACACCTCATTGTGACACTCCTACGTTGTCCCCCCTCCCTGAGGCCCCTGCTCCTGCCTGCTTCAGCCCCCTCGTTTTCAGGAGGGGATGGCATTTTCACAGCCTTTTGGTCTTAACCTCTTGCAGACTGACTCATATGTACTGTCTGGCTAATTTTAGTCTGGGCTGGGGAGCAGGGGAGGGGAAAAGTGAGTAGCTGTGAAATTAATTTAATTACCTAAGCTGTGATGAATTTCTTGCAGCTGCCCTGGACGTCCTCCTGGGCAGTGCCTCATCCCTGTCACTCAGGATGTCCTGCCCTGGATGGTGGTACCCAGCCTGTGTTGGAGTCTATCATCTGGTTTTGGCTCAGATTTTTCCTGAGGTGGTTGAGCAGGGCTGGGCAGGGAGATCAGCCTGAGGGATGGACTCCTCCTCCCCTGTGCACAGACAGATGATGCTGTGGGGGAAGGAGGGGGACCTATGACAGTCTTTTTCCTTACATGCCCCTGCTCCGGCAGTGAATGTGGAGCTGTGCATTGGCGTGGCTGCCTGTGAGCAGGCCAGCTTGCTGGAAGGCTTAGCCAGAGCCCAGCTGTTATGACTAATAATAATAATGTTTGTCATGCTAATTACGACTGCGGAGCTGCTTAGGCATGGCCAGCCTGGAGTCCCTGGAGCCGGAGACCTGCAAGGTTGCCTGGCCCATAGCATTTGATGCCAGTGGGTCTCACATAGGGCATGTATTTTCCAGCTGAGGTGTGACATGGCTGCAGGGCATGGGGAAATGGGGCTGAAGCTGCAGCCCTTTCTTCTGGTGCAGGTTTTGGGGGGGGCTGGAGGCTGTGACAGCTGTCATAGGGGTAGGGATCAGCCTGGATGGAGCAGGAGACAGGGGGAAAGGTATAACAGAGGGCTGGGTCTGCCATCTGCCATGGCTGGTAATGGCCAGCCCAGCCTGCTGCTCCTGGCACGGGACAGCTTGGCAGCTCCAAAGGAAAATTGCTTTTCTTGGTTGTGTTCATGGGCTCTGGTTTCAAGCTGGGCTGGGAGTGAGAGTGTTGGATGCTGCAGTGGAAATAGTTGGAGTTGCCTTATGGTCTGCTGTTGGAGATGGCTGGCAGAGGTGGGCCACAGAGGGCAGGGACCACAGGGTATCGTCATCAGTCCTGTGTGAGTCAGCGCAGTCTGGGCAGAGTCACTGGCTCTATTTTTAGAGGCTGTGGATGAGTAGGGAGCAGGACGTGTTCTATGTGGCATCCTGGGTGGGAGGGATGCTGAATCAGAGCAGGGTGGAGGGGCTGTGGTATGGGAAGGGATCATATGCTCTGGTCCCCTCAGGGAAAGGGGTGGGTATGACCCCCTTCCCTATGCCCTGGCTGGGGTCTTCAGCATTCTGGAAGCATCTTAAAAGTCCAGATGAGCCAGATGTGTTTTTGCACAACCCTTGATGGAAGAGATATTAGGGAAATGTTCAGCTGGAGGAGCTCAGCTCAAGCACCTTCACTGGCATGAAATGTGGATACTGGAAGGTGTGACCCCCTTCCCATCCAAGCTGTGGGCTCATCTGTTTCTGCTTCTCTTTTGCCACAGAGCCCAGGAGCTATGTCGAGTCGGTGGCCCGCACAGCCACGACGGGCAGGGGAGGGACCCTGCCAGCTGCCCAGCCTGGGGGCTCGGAGGTGCCCACCAGGAATGGCACCTTGTCCAACTCCTTCATTGCCCCCAGCCCTGTCTCCACCAGCAGCCCCATTCACAGCGTGGACGGGTAAGACAGTGGGTGCAGGTCATGGGGACTTGTGGCACAGGGCTGAACTCTGCCTGGTGCCAGGCTTAGAATCACAGAATCATTAAGGTTGGAAAAGACCTCCAACCAAACACCACCAAGCCAACTAAACCAGAGCACTAAGTGCCACATCCAGCTATTTCTTGAACACCTCCTGGGATGGTGCTTCCTCCTACATTGAAACTGCCTTTGGAAGGACCCTCATCTCTCCACACAGGGTTTGGAGATCCTGGCCAACCATTCGCCTCAGTGCCCTGAAAACAGAAGTCTGAGTCACTGCTGGTCACTGGGAACCTGGCCCCTGGGGTGGGAGGAGAGATGGGGCCCCTAGCCCTGGGTTAGGCTTAGCATTGGTCCTCTGTGGTGAGATGGAACCATTGTCCCTGTCCCCTGTCTGCCCTGCCCACGGAGTGTTCTGCACCTGCCCAGCCTGCCAAGCCAGGCAGGGCAGAATGAACAGAATGAATCACGTGTTTTGCTGGGAGCAGAGCTGCAAAAAGACTGTCTCCTAGAAAGTCATATTTTGAGATGGAATAGGGATGCATGGTAGAACTAAGGCTGCTTCTAGTTGCTTTCATGGTAAGACCCACCCCACTGTTTTACCTCTGAAGAACTGAGCAGCTGACTTGCTCTGTGCCTCAGTTTCCCTTTGCACCACTTGCAGGAGGGTGCCAGCCAGCAGCAGGAATGAGCACTATAGTTGAATCCTCCTTTTCTTCATCTCTCCTCAGGGCCTCCCTCCGCAGCTACCCGTCAGAGGGCAGCCCCCACGGCACGGTTACACCTCCCCACACCTCGGCTGAGCCTGCGTATCAGTCGCCTGTTGGCTCGCAGATGCCCTCTGCTCACAGCAGCTATCAAAACTCGTCTCCATCTTCCTTTGCAATGGTCCAAGGGGGGGTCCCAGGCTCGACATACAGCAGCCCCGACTACCCCGATGGCCGAGCCGGCATCCAGCTGGAACCCCAAGCTCGGCCGCAGCCACAGGTTAACGTGGTGGGGGTCCATGCCCTGCCAGGGAGCCCCCGCACCTTGCACCGGACAGTGGCTACAAATACACCACCCAGCCCTGGCTTTGGGCGAAGAGCCATCAACCCCAGCGTGAGCGGAGCTCCTGGCAGCCCTGGGCTGGGCAGACATGCTGTTGCGGCCCATGGCAACCTGGTGGCCCCACTGGGGAGCCCCAGCCTGGCCAGGCATCAAATTGCAGCAGCCACCTCCCCTGGCAGCCCCCTGTATGGCTACTCCAGCCCAGAGGAGAGGCACCTGACGTTGTCTCGGCAGAGCAGCTCCTCCGGCTACCAGCCTCCCTCCACGCCGTCCTTCCCTGTCTCACCGGCGTACTACCCTGGCACGAGCACACCGCACTCCTCCTCCCCGGACTCGGCTGCCTACCGCCAGGGCAGCCCCACATTGCAGCCTGCGCTGCCTGAGAAGCGGAGGATGTCAGCCGGGGACCGCTCCAACAGCCTCCCCAACTATGCCACTGTCAATGGCAAGGTGTCCTCACCCCTCTCCAGTGGCATGTCCAGCCCCAGTGGTGGGAGTGCCGTCGCCTTCTCCCACACTCTGCCGGACTTCTCCAAGTTCTCCATGCCAGGTATGGAATGCCCTCAGAGGTCCCTGTATCCCACCACCCTGCCCAAGGCTCTCCCCTCCTCCTCCTTTCCGGCCAGCAGGGAAGGGATTTCAGCCATGTCCTGATTTACCCCTCCTGTCCATCTGCAAACCACCAGCACTGCTGGGGCTTGGGCCATTTCCTGCGCTTTCTGACAAATCCAAACAGGAAAAACACCAACTGGCATTGCTGGTGTAAACAGTGCCCAGAGATGTATATGGGGAGATCAAAGCTCCTGGAGACAACTTTTCTCTGATGTGGGGATGCATTGACCTCTTGGCCCCATTCCCGGTGGCCTTTACCCCACTGAGACCCCTCTGTGGCGCTGCCTCCTCATTTCAAATGGTGTGCAGTGCTCCAGGTGCCACCGTGCCTGGAACGCCTTCGCTAGCTCCCATTACAGGACACCTTGGTGACGCCAAGATCAGGCTGATAGGACTGGGAGAATAAAGCTTTGGGCAGCAGTGGCTCTGACTGCTGGGCCTGTTTCACTGCTGAGCAGGCAGCCCTTTGTGGGCACACTGGCACCTGTCCTGTCTTGTGACTCCTGTGGCCAGGGATCTTTCCCAGTGGGGAAGCATGAGCAATTAAAAACCGTAACAATTAATGAATGACCTGGAGAGGGGAGCAGGCCCCCCGCCTCTATGGAGATGACCAGATAGCTGAGGGTTGGTAACATCTCCAGCAGAAATGCTATCCAGCCCTCCAGGTTGGTTGCTTGGTGGTTTTTGGAAAGCAGATTGTTGGAAGTGTTGTCTGAGTGAATGACAGCTTCACGACCAGAGCACGAGCTCCCACTGGGAGCTGTGCCACTGCTGGACACTGAGCGAGGTACGGTCAGGCTGGGGCTAGGGTCAGGCTTTGCTCAGGGTAGGTCGACCTATCCAGTTCCTCTGCATGGAGCAAAAATAAGGGAAGAAATTTATTTTTATGATCTTTGATAAAATCTATCAAATCTATGATTTTTATGATCTTGAACATTAGAGAGCAGTGAAGGTCCTTTGAAGAGGATCTCCCCAGCACCTTCTGGACATACCTCTTTCCTCCAACAGCTTTTATTTCACCTGGCCAGCTTCCTTTTAAATGATGAATTCCCATTTTGTCTCTGGCTGTGTGCCAGAGAGGCTCATCCAACACAGCCCTTCGAGGGCCCATGTGCTTGGATTTAGCTTTAGATGCCCAGCAGCCCCATAAGCTCCAGATGATGATCAGCCTGTCTGGGTATGGAGCACTGGGTTGAGGTTAGTGCAATGTGCTGGAGCTGAAAGGGGTTGGAGGTATTGACACTTTAGCCACATGTAGAGTTTCAGATACAGCATCTTTTAACTTTTTCCTTGCATTTTCTTCCCTTTCTTGCAGACAACAGCCCTGAGACTCGTGCCAATGTCAAGTTTGTGCAGGACACTTCCAAGTACTGGTACAAACCAGACATCTCCAGGGAGCAGGGTAGGTAGATGACACAGGGTTGGGAGTTGGGCTATGTCTGGGATCACAGGGATTACCAAAGTTTTCCTTTAGGGGCTGGGTTGAGAGTGAAGGTGTATTATGGATGCTCAGACTGTTGCAGATGGGGTTGAAGCTCAGTTCAGCTGCAGGTTTGCATGATGTGGGCTCCTCAAACCTTCCTCTTGGTGGAGGAGCACCAGTCCCTTCAGTGTGCAGTGGAACTATGCAATTTGGGATGCAAAGCACGCAGGTCTTGAGTTGACAGAGCTCAGAGGGGTCTTGGAGTCATGGCTAAAATAAGTGAAGAGAACAAGGAGGGGGCAGGATGACCTCAGGATCAAGGTCCTGGCGTTTGGTCCATTGGTTTCTGCTTGCTCTCTAGTGCTTGGTTGCTCAGAACTAGGCAGGGTGGGAGTTGGTGCTCTGAGATACCCATGCAAGGGCAGTGGATGTTGGGGGGAGCCTGTGACTGGCCACAGACCCACTCCAGACCCCCATCCAGATGTGCAGGGGGCACGGTAACATTGCAGTGCCCAGCTGTGAGGCTGTGGATCTGGGGCGCCCCATCCCAACCCACACTTTCTGGTTTCTGAGGGTGTGTTGGTTCTCTCTGAGCTCTGCCATTCTGTCCTGCAGCCATTGCACTGCTGAAGGACAGGGAGCCTGGGGCTTTCATCATCCGAGACAGCCACTCTTTCCGGGGAGCCTACGGCCTCGCCATGAAAGTAGCTTCTCCACCTCCCACGGTCATGCAGCAGAACAAGAAAGGTATTGTGTGCCCTTCTCCTTCCCACGCCAAGATGCTTTCTTTCCATTGTTCAGCTGGGGTGAGCGGGCAGCCAGGCCTGCTGAGCCAGTTGTGCTCTTGCGTATGTGCTGATGTGGCAGGATCCCTCCGTCCCAGGGCACAGGGAAGCACCAGATACCCTCTTATCCTGAGCTGTGGAGGGCTCAGGGGCACCTGCATCTTGGGCTTTCGTATGAGGTATGAGCCTCTCCAGCTCACCAATGCTGTGGGGAAGCTTGGCTTGGGGTTGACCCTGTGTAAAGGTCCTGATTTGGGGAGGGTATGTGTACTGGTGGGGACCCCTCCCTTGAGTTGGGGCACTGGTTTCCTAATGGGACTGCATAGTAATAGGAGGAGGAGGGTGATTCTGGTGTGAGAACATCCCATCTCTTCCTAGGAGACATGACTAACGAGCTGGTGAGGCACTTCCTCATCGAGACTAGCCCCCGGGGTGTGAAACTAAAAGGATGTCCCAACGAGCCTAATTTTGGTAAGTGCCCCCAGGTGCTTCCTACATGTGGGGTTGGGCTGGGAGGGCCTTTCCTTTACCAGACTGTCAAAGCAAAACTGTTGGGTGTCTGGGAGAGCCTGTAATTGCCTCTTGTGCCTGGGTGAATCCTGTGGGCATTTGGAGCCTCTAAGGTCATGCACACTCATGAGAGCACACAAATGTGCCTGCATGCATAGGTGCATAGTTTTCTGCACACATGTATAGGACAAATGCTGCTGGTCAGGGTGGGGGGCAGGGGCTCCCCTTGTTCCATTTATCCTATGACTAATGTTCTCTGAGAGGCTGCCCAATTCATTGTTCCTAATATGGCCCTGGCATCTCAGCCCCCTCCCTGAGCCCTCTGTAGGCATAGTGGTTTCAGCAAGACGAATTGCCACATGTGGCATTAGGACCATTAGTGCAGAAACCCACCTAAAAGCCGTTCCCATCCACCTGGAGCAACGATGACCTAACTGAGGAAACAGATGTCCCTGGCTCTGTGCTGACCATCTTCTCTCTCTCCCCAGGCTGTCTCTCGGCTCTGGTGTACCAGCACTCCATCATGCCCTTGGCTCTGCCCTGCAAACTGGTCATTCCTGACCGAGGTAAGAGCCAGGACCAGAAGGTATTGCATCTGTCCCCATGGCCTGTTGGGATGTGGTAGGTTTCCAAGCAGGGAGCAACTTTAACCATCCCATGTCTTCTAGATCCCATGGAGGAAAAGAAAGACTCTGCATCAGCCACCAACTCGGCCACGGACCTCCTCAAGCAGGGTGCAGGTGAGTAGAGAAGGGCTGTTACGGGGTGAATGGGGCTCGGAGCAGTGGTTGACCCCACGTCTGCTGTCTCCCTTTCCAGCCTGCAATGTCCTCTTCATCAATTCAGTGGAGATGGAGTCACTGACAGGCCCCCAGGCCATCTCGAAGGCTGTTGCTGAGACACTGGTGGCTGACCCCACACCCACTGCTACCATTGTTCACTTCAAAGTCTCTGCACAAGGCATCACCTTAACGGACAACCAGAGAAAGTAAGTCTCCATGGCCATGTCCCTGGGCTCCAAAAGCCGGTGGGGCTGTGATTCAGAGAATGTCTTGGTGATGGATGTCCCTGGGGTGGCATCAATGTGGTCATGGGCAGGGCTGGACTTTGTCCTGTGGGAGACATATGGTAGTGTTCCCTGTGCTGGTGGGGCTGTGCTGTGCTGGGACAGAGATGGAGGCTCTCTGGCCCTGACATTCCCTGCTTTGTGTTTCAGACTGTTCTTCCGACGACACTACCCCCTCAACACCGTCACCTTCTGCGACTTGGACCCCCAGGAAAGAAAGTGAGTGCCCTAACTTGGGGCTAGCATATGACCCCTACCCCTTTCACTCCCCTAGGCTCCTGGGATGCTTGGAGCAGGGTCTTTGCTTCCTCTGTCCCCCTTGCTCTTGAGGAGGGCAGGGACGCAAGGTCTCCTTCGATACTGTGGGGCAACACCAGCTGCTTCTGGTGACTTCTTGGTGTCTCCAACTACCTTCATGTTGAGGGAGAGGTGCATCATTTTTCCATAAAGCCAAACCTGTGCAAAGCCAGGCTGGCCTTCCAGCATTGGTGCAGTGGCCCTCATCATGATCCTGTCTGTGGGAGGCAGAAGGCATCACCCTCACACCTTCTCTTGTCCTTGCAGGTGGACTAAAACTGATGGCAGTGGCCCAGCCAAGTAAGTACTTTCTGTACTTCCTAGCAGATTTCTCCCAGCTGCTGTTGAAGTAGCTCCTGTGCATGTTTGGGCATTGGCTGGGAGATTCCCTATGCCGGACAACCTCTTGGCTGTGTGTGAGATGGGCTCAGCTCCTCACTGCAGAATGCAGAAGTGTTTCACCCAAGCATGAGACCATGGTCCTGGGGACTCTGGAAGTATTTTTCAGTCCCAAATTCCTAGTCAGAGCAGGCATGGCCCTTGATGAACTGACCTTACTGGAAATTCTCCCAGCAGAGTCAGTTGGAACCAGCTTATGGAGCAGAGCTGGGGTTATGCTGATGGTGTGTGAGCCACCAGTTATCTCTTCCCTTTCCTACCATCTTCCCTGTCCTGACCCATGGGAGCACAGAGCTGCTGGCTGAGCCCATTTACAGGGGCCAGTTCCCACTAATTTTAGCCATTGTGTTAGCGAAGGGGTTTTTATTAGGATGTCCAGCTGCTGGGATATTTCCCCTCCCCAATTAGAAATGCCATAGCCTGGGCCTGTCTCACATTCTGTTCCCCCTGTATTTATAACTTGAGTTTGCATGTTCTAATTAAAAAAAAAAAAAAGGGGGACATTTTATTCATCAGGGGAGAGACAGACAGAAATAACCAGATGGTCTCACTCAGCTTCCTGTGTCCTTGCAAGGCCTTCCTCTCATAGAGGGTTTACCCCAATAGTCAGCCGATCACACCGCTGGCTTCAAGTGTCCTCACCCAAACCAAGGCAATGCTGTGATCATCTGGAAGGTCCCTTCTTGGGTGTGGACTGGGGGGTGGCAGAGGTGTTCAGATCAAGGGGAGTTTGGCCAAGAGATGGTGAAAAACTGACCTTCAAAGAAACTGCAGCAAAGGGAAGAGGAGATGGGCCTTTGTGCAGGCTGATTTGGGATGTATCCCCCTGTGTTGTGAGAGGTTGAAGAGGGGAGGTTGAAGAGGGGAAGTTGGACAAGACCATGCTAGAAGAGGATGGTGGTATTCCTTGCGGGGGCAGTGCTGGCAAACCTTAATGAGCCTCTTGCCTTCTTCCCACCTAGGCTCTTTGGCTTTGTGGCCAGGAAGCAAGGGAGCACCACAGACAACGTCTGCCATCTCTTTGCTGAGCTGGACCCAGACCAGCCAGCTGCAGCCATTGTCAACTTTGTCTCCAGGGTCATGCTTGGCTCTGGCCAGAAGAGATGAGGTGGTGCTTGCGGGTGATTCTTGAATTTTGGAGAAGGACTTGGAGCTGATCCGAGAAGGAGTGTGAGGAAGTGCATTGTGGGAGAGGGAAGTGAATTGGGGGGGGAAAAGGGTTGGAATTTTGGAGGAAAACGGCAAACAACAAAAAAACCCCAACGAAACCCCTAAAAACTCAACACAAGCCAAACACACATGTAGAAGAACAAAACCACGCGCCTACATAAGAGAGCCACAAAGTCACGCCAGACAGGATGCATGTGCCATCACGGGGAAGGTGACCAAAGCAAAGGCAGCAGTGAGAGGTGTGTTTCCAGCTTTCAGCATCATGGCCTGACTGGTGACATCCATTTGGGACTGAATGCGGGACCAGGACTGGTGTCTTCCATCTGGAAAAAAAAGAGCCAACTGGCAAAACTGTGGAAGAAGCTCTATCCCAGCATCTCCATCAGCAGATGTCTGCTGTATGTTTGTAATGACCCATAGGAGATAACGATGTGGGCTGGGTCTATGGGACACCAGAGGAGATGCTCTCAGAAATCTTCACTTGTCCAGCTGCAGAGGAGAGTCCTCACCAGTCCCTGTGCTTCCCCCAAAACCTGCTCACTACCTGGCAACTTGCTGGGGACATGGGGGAACTTGGTCCTGATCCTTCCTATCCCTGGGGAGCTCTGCCATGGGCTGACCTGGAGCCCAGCACCAGTCACAGGTGAGACGCTGTGAGTCCACCCAGAGAGGCAGGTCATGGTGTTTCCCCACCTTTGCAGGGGTGGTTGTGCCCTCCAGCCTGCAAGGAGATGTGGGGGCTCCTGCTGCCCTCCACCTGGGGAAGGCAGATACTCCCCGGGAACCTGAAGGATGCAGAAAGTCGCCTCCTCTCCCATCTTCCCCTTTTCCCTCCCCTCACTAGTCCTCTTTGGCAGTTTTCTTCTGCAGCCTGTCACATTCTCTTAACACAAAAAAGCAAAACAGAAAGGAAAGTAATACAATGTAATAATAATAATAATAATTATAATAATAGCGGATGCTGGCACAGGTGGGTTCCCTGTGTGAAGCAGCAGACCCGTGGCTACCCCTGTCTATCTCTTCAGAGACACGCAAGCGGTTTTTAAATTGCATGGACATTCAAGTTGCACGAAAGGCGAATGACTGCAAGTAACTCAGGCGCTTTTTTCTCCTTTTGTTTTGGAGGCCACGTTAAAAAAAGAAAAGGAAGGAAGAAAATTAAAAGAAAAAAAAGAAACAAAGGAAAGGATCTGCAGTGGCTGGGCAACTTTGGCTCAGTGGGGAGGTAGCAGGTCCTCTGAGAGCCACCCTGGTTGACACATGCATACCCCCAAAGCCTTCTGGCTTGAGGCTTGCGACCCTCAAATGCACCATAGTTTTGCAGTGACTTCAGTGCCGTCAGCTTTTCCCTTTTCTTTGGGAGGTGAGGAGGGCAAGCCAGGAGGTGAGAGGGGTGAAGGGCCTCCATGCTGCTGCAGGGAGAGAGATCATGGTTGGGGGGCAGCAGGTGGAGGTCCCAGCCCCGTGGTGCTGGGGAGAGGGCAGAGGATGCTTCAGTCACATGTGCAGGTTTGGGGCAGGGACAATGATCTGGCTGGAGCTGTGGGGTCATTGCTTGGCCCTCTGCTGCAAATATTCCCCCCAAGAGCTTTCTGGGAGAAGTTTTCAATGCAAAGTGGCCCAGATAGTCTACTGGGGACAAAAATTAGAAACATAGCACTGCAGTCCCTCGGAGAGCTTATCTCCCTTGGACCGCCCTTGCCTTGATAGCTATAATATATATACGAGCTATACTGACAAAATACTGTAAGCTAATGAAATTCTAAGGAGGAAAAGTTAAATTTACACTCTGAAAATATTTATTTTTGCCATATTGCTTTCTGCGCATCATATCTCCCCCATTATATCTCCCCCTTCCCCTGCCCTGGGGAAACACCTGCACGTTAAAAGAAAATCCAGAGCAAGATAAAATACAGATGGGGGAAGAGACAGGGGCCCCCTGTGTCAGGGTGGTGTGTGTGAGTGATGTGTGTGTGTGTGTGTGTGTGTGTGTGTGTGTGTGTGCATGCATGGGGGAGTGAGCGGTGTGGGCGGCCAGAGAGGGCTGCCAGGGCCGGAGGCTGTGCTGATGTACTGAAGCGAGTGTGAAAGGATGGGTAGCAAGGAGTTGGTTGTGAGATGGTGGTGGGACAAGGGACTCTGGGGGGGGTTTCCCCCCGCCCAGCTCCCTGGCCACACAGATGCTGAGACCTTTTAATTTTTGATATTTCCAAAAAGCGATTCCCTCCTTCTGCGAAATTCAAGCGAGACAAGAGACAATCTCACCCGTGATCTCTTCACCCTGACGTTCACCCATCAGAGAAAACACTGTGTTTATAGATATATAAAGATATATTTTTGAAAACCTCTATTTTTCAGACTTGGTTTCTCACTGCTAAGAAAAGAGATGATAATAATGTAATTTTATTTTAATCTGCTGCCTTGGAAACCGGTGCTTGAAACTCCCATTCCTCTTTTTCTCCCCGTACAAACGAAACAGATCTAAGCACCCCAGAGATGTTGTGTAGAAGCCGACCCCAGCAGATACCTGCCAATAGCATCATGCCTGCTTCGGGCCCCGAGCCACTCACGGCTTCCCCACTAACCCACTAGCTGAAGATTTAGACCGTAGCCAAATCTCAAACACTAACAAAATTATCTGATGATTATATTATTTTTTTAACACACAGCTAATCACCTTCCAATGATGTAGCCGGGTGTTTATCAGCTCCCTTTAAAGGCACTTTTTTTTTCCTTTTAGCTCCTTTTTTAAGTTACGTTTTTAGGTGTAACTACCCTTTCTGTACCCAGGAGAGACTGTCAGTGGCATTGAGGATTGCCCAGATCCTGGGGCTGGTGGGGACCTAGTGTTGACATTTTTTCCTTACAAAAGGGACAGAAAATAATCTGTTCTTTTTTCTTTGGTTTTTTTTTAAGCGCAGTCATGCTATTTGAGATTCGAGCTTGCGCGAGTTAAGCCCAGCATATGTTTTGTTGTAATCACACTGCCGTTGTCAGCAGCCGGATGGTATCTCTCTCTCGCTCACACACACACACACAAACACACCCCTCCTTCCTGCACAAAGAACTGCATATATTCTTGCCAAAGATATCCTTAAAAACGCACTTTCCCCC
The DNA here is from genome assembly GCF_001715985.3 of Manacus vitellinus. NCBI lineage: Eukaryota > Metazoa > Chordata > Aves > Passeriformes > Pipridae > Manacus > Manacus vitellinus. The sequence continues at coordinate 8,794,615 of NW_021939632.1, read as the reverse complement.
ACATATATATATTATTTTTTTTGTGTGTGTGTAAGTTTATTGTACGTGCCCTTTTTGTGTCAGTTTGTTCTTCAGAGAAGCCCCTTCCCACCCGTCCTCCCTTTGCTGTTGATATTGCTGTCTATTGGGAAATGCTCCCTGGGGCGGTAATTTGCTGTCTGTGCCACAGAGTGGCACCTGCAATACATGAAATGTGGGGCTCCCATTCGATGGGCTGTGTCTGGCTCTGCCCCCGGGAGCTGTTTTGGGAGATGATCCATGTCGTTATCTGCTGATGGGATGTACCCATCGCATGGTCTTTACCAGCCCCTCATTGCTGGTGGAGATGGGGGGGGCTCATGGTTTTGAGTAAAGTTTGGGGTTGCTCTGGATGCAACATTTGCTGCCTGCCTCCTGGTCAAATCACACATGGAAAACAAACTAGGTAGGGAGAAAAACCCAACCTAGCCTCCAGGCATTGATTTTCCAGCGAGTTCAACTGCCTGAACCGAAGTGTAAAGTAAATCCCCACCCAGCAGGTCGGGCAGGTAAAGAAACCAGCTGCCCCAAAAAACCCAGACAACAGCATCAACAAAAGGCAACCATTCCCGTTGGAGCAGGCAGGAGGATCAGACAGCAAAGGAGCCCGCAGGGGCTTGTTTCATTTCGTTCGTTTGTTTTGCAAATTGCGAGGTTGGTTTGGGGTTACTAATTTTTTTTTCTTTTCCTTAAAAAGGAAAAAAAAAAAAAGAAAGGAAGCAATATGACATTTCTGTTGGCGGATCCTGTGCCATCGTGTTATGCGTGTTTTTTTTTTTTTGTCATTGTTGTCTTTGTTACTTTGGAAATGTTACAGATTTATTTGCTAATCAGTGTTAACAAACAGTTTCAAACTTTTAGACTCGCCCATTTCTGTGTATTTATATAGATGGAAAAAAAATACATTATATTTTGTATCTTTATGCCCATAATGTTGTCGTGCGTGTAAGGATGACTTCGGTCGCACCATGTCTGTGTGTGAATGTCACTCCTCTGTTGTCTTCCCATTGTACAGATGTTGGATTCTTTGCAGTTCATTGTATGGCTTTATAAAGTGGTAAAAACAAAGAAAAAAAACCCCAAAACCCAGTTATATAAAATATACTGTTGCTTGGAATGCCAGCTTGGTGTCTGGATTGCTGGAACTGTACCTTGAAATTTAAGGGAGCGTAGGAATAAATGTTCTGTTCTTTTTGCACAGGGAAAAAAACCCCCCAAACCCAAACTAAAGGCTGGTGGGTGCTGTGTTTTCTCTGGGCTGTCATTCCCCCTGTTCCTCGATGGCAGATTGGGGCCCCCGGACAGACGCGGGGCGGTGGGTGTGGGAAGAAGGAGGGGTTGTGCTGCTGCTTGTCAGCCTCCAGCCACAGCTTGTGTTCACCAGATGCTGGCTAACCAGACAGCCCCCAAACTTCCGACATGGCTCCAACTCCAGCTTGGGCTTTTGTTTACCAGAAGGGATCTCTCCAGCTTGCCCTGCACTGGGTGCTCTTCAAATCCTGTTGCTTTTTCCCAGGTTGCCTTTAAGTGCTGTCTGTTCAGCCTTGAGCAACCCCTTTGGGTCCATCTCCCACAGGGGAGCTGGATGGGATGATGCTGGTATGGGGTCTTTGCCTTTGCTGAGGTGGTGGTTTGGGCTCTGGTCCCATTAAATCCCACTCTCTACCCCTTTCAGAGCCATCCTGCTCCCCTGTGCCTGGCAAAACTTCCCCCAAAGTCTCAAGGCCAGGCTTTTCCAGCATTTGCGGAGCAATACCCAGCATCCGTCAGAGCCCTCAGCCCCTGGTTCTCTGGCTCCGCTCCTTCCCCTCCTTGCTGAGTTGGTGGCCAAGACCCAGCCCCCGGCATGGATTGAGTTTAATTATACAAGAAATATCAGCCAGAGCAGCGGCAGTTTCTCTGGCGCCAGCACTGCTGCGGCTCAGAGGCTCAGAGCTTCTCCCGGGAGCCGGCAGCACTAAAAATACCTCCTGCCTTACTGTAAATACTCTAAAATAGCTGCAGGGCGAGGGGCGGATTGAGGGGGCTGCTTGCGTAGGGACCATGTGCTGTGGGGCTTGTGCTGGGAGACAAAGGCAAGAGAGGTAAAAAAAGAAAGGGGAGAAGATTTCTGACCCCCCAGAAATATCTGTGGGGCTGTGGGTGGGCACCCAAGTGACCAAATGCCCTCCAAGCCAGGCTGCACCACAAGACCATGTGAGGTGCCTGGCATCTGTTGGCCTTGGCCTCAGTTGTCCCTCATCTACCTGCAAGCAAGATGGGACCTGCAACCTCCTCGCTCTTTCTGACACCGCAGGATGGTATTTTCTTGCAAGCTTCTCTTGGTTTTGTTTCTTCCCTGATTCCTGCTGGAATCAACTCCCCAGGAGCCAGCACCAGCCACCTGCCCATTTCTACTGCTCCTGTCCAGCTGGGGTGGCCATTGCTGGGCAGGAAGGAGAGGTGGTGAGTGCCTGTCGAGGTGGCACAGACAATTTGTTGCAAGTCATAAAGTGCCTCGCATTCCACCCCCTCCCTACTTTTCTGCAGTTAATTCCCCATTTCCTTTCCAAAATTCCTCCGGAACTTCTGGTTTGTGTTTTTCCTCAGCATGTTCTTATCTGCCACCCCTCGCCAGCTCTCACAGTACAGGCTTTTCAGTGTCTTCCTCTGTGCAACTTGCTGCTGTCCCCAGGCCAGGCTAGTGGCTCTGGTGTGACCACTGGGAAAGGCAGGTCCCACCAGCTCCACTCTGGGAAACCTTGCCTCCGTGGCATCTTCCCATGTCTATTGAGTCTCCACCTTCATGATCCCAAATCAGTGTTGTTTTCTCATTTCAACCCCAGCTCTGGAGACCCTGGGCCATCCAGGGAGTGTTTCTTGTGAGGCTGTGAAAGGCATCAAAGTTCCTCTCTCCTCTCTGTCTCCTGCCTCAGGAGAAAAGGGTGGATATGCTGTCAGACAGTTAGGAAACCCTGGGCTGAGAAACCCTAATGGTGGGTTTGTCCCCCACCTCCATCGTTTATGGTTGACTAAGCTGGAAGCAACCCTCAGATCTGGAACAAAACTAGGGTCAGGGGGTGGGGATGGGGCAGTTTCATCTCCTTTCGCTTCTTTTACTCAGCAGTGCTGAGTCCCCCTTGAAAGTGTCCCCAGGGGACAGAAAGTGTGATACAACATGGCTTTTCCTGAGCATTGTGTCTGGGCAAAGGCGAGGAACCAGACAACTTCCACAGGGTGGGAATTGTTGAGCAGACCTGATGTGGGCAAAAGCCACTGTGAGGCTGGTGTTACCTGTGCTCATGCCATACCCATGGGAACAGTGGTGTCTCCCTGTGAGCTGCAAACCCTGTCATGGTGTCCAGGATGCTGCTGTGGATTACTGCATCCCTGAGCTGCTCAGCCCCTGCATGCAATAGTGACACTCAGACCGATTGCTAGAGAGACAAGGGTCCCTTGCCCAAGTGTATGGGGTTCTTATCAATGCACAGACTGGAACTGAGCAGCACCAAACCAGGAGGAGTGCTCCCATTCAAACCAGCAGGGCATGGGAAGTCCATCATAGGGCTGGTGGTAGGAAAAGCCAGCCCAGAAATGACTCTGGGGGCTTCATTATCATCCCAGGGGAATGTTACTGCTCAGAGAAGGGCATCAACATGCAGCCTGTGCTGCTGGAATTACCCACTCTCCATGGCTGTGGTGAACAGGAAAAGACAACAGAAAGGGTTTTGGGCTAAATATTGAATAAAGAGGGGCAATGTGAGACTCGGGAATCGTTTACCTGGAGAGGGAGGGGAAACAAAACCCTGGAGTGTTTGAGGGCAGGGAAGAGAGAGGCTGGGCTAGTCCCTTTTCAGAGCAGAGCAATTGGAGAGGGTGATGGGTAGGACTGGGCTGTCTTTCTGCCTTGTGAGATTCTAGCTCCATCTACAGGGATGTGTCTCCAAGTGATGGAGGCACTGGACTACTGCACACCCAAAACTGGCTGGACAGGAGGTGATGTCTCCTTGCCTGCAGCCAACTTCTTCTGTGACTCTTCTCCCGCAGCACACCTCTGAGTCATGCTCCTGCTGCTGCTCTGCAATGGACAGTTGGGTTTGTACATCCCTGAGATAAACAGAGGTCCTGAGATGGACAGAGATGACAGATACTCAGATGAATCCGGGTACATCCCTGAGACAAAGGGGCTGGGAGCCAGTGTGGTGGCTGCAGGACTGACGCACAGTCAGGGCACCTGAGCTGGGTGCAGAGCACTCCCAGCGCTGCTGGTCCCAGACTTGTGTGCTCTGTGCAGCCTCTTCCAGAACCTGCTTGTCTTTCACATGAGTACAGCCCAAAGATGACCTTGTGCAGGGCTTCAGTGCCAGCAACTCTTACTACTCCATAGCAGTGCCGAGCAGCCTCAGCTCCCACAGGACCATGCAGTCCAAGCAAATCAGGCAGTCAGCCTAATTCAAAAGCTCAGATGACCTGGTGCTAGCCAGGTTTCTTCTTCCTGGTTAGTTGGTGCTCACCATGTCCAATGACCTGCCCAAGAAAGGGCAATGAAGCTAGTGAAGGGTGTGGAAGAAAAGTCCTGTGGAAGAAAAGTGGCTGAGGGAGCTGGGGGTGTTTGGTCTGAAGAAAAGGAGGCTCAGGGAGACCTTATCACTCCCTACAACTACCTGAAAGGAGGTTGTAGCCAAGTGGGGGTCCGTCTCTTCTCCCAGGTAACAAGTAATAGGACAAGAGGAAATAGCCTCAAGTTGTGCCAGGGGAGGTTTAGATTGGGTATTGGAAAAAATTTCCTCACCAAAAGGGTGGTCAGTCATTGGAACAGGCTGCTCAGGGAAGTGGTTGAGTCACCATCCCTGCAGGTATTTACAAGACATGTAGATGTGACACTTAGGCACATGGTTACGTGGTGGACTTGGCAGTTCTGGGTTAATGGCTGGACTCCATGATCCTAAGATTTTAGGATCTTAGGATAATTTAGGATCCAACCTAAATGATTCTATGATTTTATGTCATTGTCCTTCCTTGGATGCTCCTTATCCAGCAGTTTTAGGCAGTCATGAAGTAGTGACAAATAAGAGTTCAGACTGTCCCAGCATGCTACAGCCAGGCTAAAGAAAGCAATGTGTGTCATGAAGGGTTATGAAGCAACTTGTTCACACCATCTGTGCCCCAGCACAGGCCAAGGCTTTTTTATAACACACTCAGTGGTCCTTCATTTCCACCTCGTTCATGCTCTGCCTTGTGTCTGCTTCAAACTACCACAATGACGGCCTCCAGCTGGCTGTACCCTCATGTTCTTCTGGTGGGATAACCGAAGTGGAACTGTCCTCTGCCTTCTCGTGCCTTGATGGGCTCAGGTGATTCACACCCTCTTGCCTCTTGGCTGCCACCTCATATTTGCCCTGTCCCATTGCTTGCACCCCTCATCCCTACAGAGAGCCCAGGCAGAAACAGGCATGAAGTTCAACCTCCAGTCAAAACCAAGCCTTTCTCACACATTACCTGTGGCTTGGGGCATCAGTATGTCTTGACGACAGCTAGTCCCAGCAGAAATTTCCCAGTCAAAGGCAGAGAAGAGAGTGTTTGGTGCCAAAATGGGGGTCACCCTTTTGGACTTCAGGCTCCTTCCTCTCCATGTCTGGGCCTGTCAGAGTGAAAGCACAGAGCAATGTGCCTCTGTCCTGGTGACACAGTGACAGCTGTGTCGCTTCAACATGGGGCATCTTTCTAGCAGTGGTGACAGGACTCCTGATCTGAGCTTTCTTGCCTGATTCAGGGCAATAACATACATGTGCAGTTTGTGATGATGCTGGACAGCTGGAAGAGTGCTCTGAGAGGGCAGGTGTGAGACACACATGCACACAAACAATTATGCTCATATGCATGTGCATTCACAACAGGACAGAAAGACCCATCTGATCTTTTTTCTCTCATCCCTCCTAATCCCAAACTCCAGTGCTATCTGCTAAGTAACCCCCCTCTTTCTCTTAAAAAAAAGAAAAAGGGAAAAAAGAAAAAGAAAGGAAGAGAGGGGGAAAGAGAGGAAGAAAGAAAGAAAGAAAGAAAGAAAGAAAGAAAGAAAGAAAGAAAGAAAGAAAGAAAGAAAGAAAGAAAGAAAGAAAGAAAAAGAAAGAAAGAAAGAGCATAGGGGAGGAATGAAGTATTTGCAAGCTCATTGCTTTAAGCCTCCAACAACTGGATAAAACAAGCCACCAGTGAGCAGCTTCTCGTGACTGTGCACAGTGCCCTTGCCAGAAGATCCAGGCTCTAATGAAAACAGCATGTGGGAGGGGAGATTGTTTGGAATCAAAGCAGAGTGCAGCAGCGACCTTGGCCCTGGTGTAGGGGAGCTCTGCTGGGATGCACTGCACTCATCCAGGAGGGCTGGGGGGGAGAGGAGAAGAGAGGTTTGTTGCTGAAGTACCTCATTGTCTTGGCTGTCTGTGGGGCAGCTTGTGTGAGAGCAATCTGTCCTAATAGGAGATGCTTAGCAAACGCCTTCGGCTTTACTGAGATCTCAGTTTTTCCAGTGCTGCTGGGTATCTTTGTTGAGTCAGTCTTGCCTGTTCCTCCAGCTGGGAGAGCAGGGGGTAAACACTCACCCACTAGCCTCGGGATAATCTTGAAAGGCTTCTGTTCCTGTGGCCTCCCTCTCTGGGCTGGGATTTTGCAAGTGCACTGGGCTGAGAAGGGCAAAAACAAAGAGGAAAGCCTGGGAGGGATGGGAGAAAATGGTTGTGGAGACTCAGAATATAGCCTTCTCCTGTTGAGACAGCTTGTATTGATCTCAGGACAGCATAAGGAAGCTTTCCGTAGTCTCTCTGGGGTTTTACTGTAGTATTTTGGATGGTACCTAGGAGATGCCACCATGGCTTACGTGCATGGAATGGTTTCCAAACACTCCAGCTTTGCCAGCCTCTAGCTCCTTGTGAGTGTTCAAGGTCCTTGGACACCTATGGCCATGAGCACCTCAGCTGAAATGTCTTCTTTCACTGGTACTAGTAAGTCAAGTTCATGTCCACCAGCTTTGCCTTGTCCTCCTTGGTTCCCCACAGATTCCCTGTGCTCACTCAGGGTGGAAGGGAAAAAGGGGGTCCCTGCACACAATTTGCTAATGCTGTTCTCAGAGACCTTTTAATGTATGTTCCCAGCCCTTGTTTCTGGCACTTCAGAGAAGACACTCCTCTTGTTCCTCAGCTGGGGAAATTGTGCTCAGGGGCCACTGGGACCCTCCACAGCTGAGAGGAGAGGCTGTTTGTGGAGGCAGTGATCTCCCTGGGAGCACTGGAAAGGTTTGTAGGACGTGCCTGGGATGCTTGGGACATATGGAGCAGCCAAGCTGCCATTTTGGCAGAGTGTCGCTCGGTAAGACGTGAGGAGAAGCAGGAACCTCTGTCAAGATCCCATCTTAAAGCAGCTCCCTTTGAAATCTTTGATATGGATAGCACTGAAGATAAAGTTTCACACATCTTTATAGCTCACAGTTCCACGTGAGAGAAAACTCAGCCTTGCTGTCAGGCTGCTCTCTGCCTCAGCTTGCTGGGTTGCAAGCAATGGCTGTCCTTCATTCCCAGGGACCCCCAGCTCCAGTCTCAGCCCCACTCAAAGGGAGATCCTAAATACATTCCAGAAGGAGAAAATGCTTGGCTGTGAGCTTTCTCAGAGCTCTGATGCTCATTCCTGGCTTCCCTCCTCTTTGCACTGCTGAGAGCTAGGGAGACACCCCCTCTTTATATGATTCAGAAACTTTTGCATGAGGGAAAGAAAAATGGCTTTGCAAAGCATGGAATGTGAACCCATGTGAACCCAGAGGCCCCAACCACTCTCCTCCTGACCTCATAAGCCCCCTTCGAGGTCAGCATCCTGCTATCCCATCTCTGCTCTCTCTCTCAACCTCATTTTAACCAAATGTCCTCTCAGAGCCACCAGCACTTGAGGAACACCCCTGGGGAAGATGTTGAAAGGTTTGGTAATGTAAGTCCCAAGGGGATGCTGGAAATCTGAGCTCTTGTGACTGCTTCCCTCTGGTCTCCAAGATGCTCTCCCACTCTTCTTGGTTTCTCCAGTCCTGTGAGACTTTTTATTATTCAGAGGAAGAACCTATAAACACAGAAGATGCTCTGCTCTGAATGTAGACTCCTTCCCTGCTCCTCCTTGCCAGCGCTGTGGGTTTACACCACTAGAGGTCGTTCGGTCCCCACCGATGGGATCGCTGGAAGCAGGAGAAGGGAGCAGCATCCAAAGATGACTGCAAACAGCTTGGCTGATGTGTGCGTGTGTGCGCGCGCGCGCGTGTGTAATAAACACTTCCTCTCCTATTGACATTTCTTCCAGCCCAGGACCAGCTTTCCAGGCTTGGTGCTACTCTTCTAGATCGGTGTATCTGACATGCTACAAAAACGTCAGGTCTTTAAGAGCAGGGGAGGGCTGGAATAGCCAGAGTGCCAACTTTTCCAGGAAAAGAAAAAAAATTGAAGCAGGCAGCTGGTGCACACAGAACTCTGGCTGCCTCCGAGGCAGCCCCAGCCAATGGAAAGGCGAAGAAAGTCACCCACAGCCTGATGGAGAAGGTGTTAGTGCTGGTGCACTCCCCTATTGCTTAGGACCTGGTCGTGCCCTCAGGAACTTTCACTGAGCATGAAACTCTCATAACCACCAAGTCTAGGTCCCACCCCCTGTCAGTGCGTTTAGGATTAGGAATTCATAGCAGAAGAACATAGTGAAGATCCAGTTCCCCCTTTGCTCAGTTCTGCCCATCTACAGAACATCTATATGTATTATTTGGAGTCTTTCTTCAGTTCAACAAAACTGAAAAGCCGATGACAGGTTTGTTGTGAATGTTGCATTAACTGGATAATGAAGGACAGGAGCTTTGGCACATCAGTTACTCACCCTGAAACCACCCTTTATGCTGCCTGCCTGTCTCACTGGCCTATGTGATCCCAGCTCTTCTTGCTGGTGCTTTATCCAAATAACATGTGAGACATAACCAGCAGAGCTATATTGCTTTTTTGGAGCCAGAAATTTAATTACAAGGCAGAAAACACCAGCAAGAGTACAAGTGGCTTCCTGGGCCAGCACCCAGCCACCTACCAACCTGGATGGATATGGGATACTGCTAAAGGGAACCTGGACTCACAGTGCTTTGTTTATGTGAACAGCACAACAATCTTTCTCATTAGTTTTTAAAATTCAAGAACTCTCTCCCCTTTCTAGAGCATTTTACCCCCAAATGTCTGCACAGGAACTTTCCTGTACTGTCTGCCCACAGCTAGACTCAGCTTAAAGAAGTCTGGTTTTACTTTTATTTCTTCCCAAGTTGCTTTTCTGCTTGCATGTCTGGAGTTGTATCAATTACAGTCACAGGTTTCTCAGTTGTTTTGCAGGATGCCACACACCCTCAGTGTTGATGAACCATGGTTCCATAAAGAGCCCATGGGATGGTTTTTCACCAGATTTTCAGGTCTCAGGGAGTTTTTGGAAGGGGGATGTAGTTCCCTCACTTACCTATCTAAGTTTTAGGTCACTGCAAGAGTGACCCATTCAGATACACCCCAGTCCCTCTCAGCCGGAGCGATTCCATCCAGATGCTCTCTAAATGGCTCTCAGATGTCTGTCCTTTAGGGAAATGTCTTGGTACCTAACACCCAGTTTGATGCATTGCTCAAACAGGCTGTTCCTTGTCCAGTGTTTCCAAGAACTCCATGATCCAGTGGCTTCCTCCTGTTGCCAGGGGTTCAGTCCTGCCAAGCCTTCTCCGAAGAGATGGTGATGACAGAGTTCACTTTACATAAGGGGAGAAGCCAGCCTACCTCCAAGTGTCATCCCTGCTAGCCACAGAGAAGTAGATGAAAGAAACTGCAAAAACTGCTGGAAAATCAGATCTCTACCCTGGTCATTGCTGTCCCCGCAGCAGAGGGAACTTCGGTGGATGGAAGTCAACCTCCTGCTGTTGGACTTGGCTCTTAACTTCCAAAGGGGCTGAGCCTTAGCTGGTTTGAACTCAGTATCTCAGTTCTTCCATTTGTTACCTAAACCAGGCCAATTTTTGTAATTTTTGGAAACTCATTTCATATAATCATAACTCCACAGTGCAAGAAAAAAAATACATTAAATAAATATCAGCATGTTTTGTGACATAAAAACCAGATACAGTGTATGGAAAATATAACCTTCTTCCATCTGGAAATGGCTTGGGATTATCTACTTTTTCTTGTAACTCATTTTCTATGTGTCTCTACTTTGAGAGTGATTTACTGCAAACATCTCTGTGTTCTCTTTGCTGTATTGATTCATAAGAAATCCTTTCACAATGAAATCATATTTTCCATGCACCAAAAAAAAGTCAGATAGAAAATGAAGAATATTATTGTAACAGGAAAATGGTTAGGACAAAGAAAGCTTATAATTTTGTAAACAGAGGTTGGGAGGAGGCTTTTGGGATTGAGTTTCTGGGCAGCAAGTCAGAGGATTTTTCTTTTCTTATTTTGAAGGCTCTACTGGCAAGATTTATAAGCCAGAAAAAAAAATAAATATAAACAGTTCTCTCTTCCAAGATGGCTTTGATAGGTCAATTAGCAGAACTGAGAATTTGATGAAGGATGTGCCGAGGAACCTTGGCCATCTTGAAGGAGTATTAAAAACTAAGAGGTCTTGTTCCACCACTCCCAGTTTGCCAAAGGGGACTTAGCTAGATACTACCTTTTACTGATGAATGTTTAAGTGACCAAAACCATAGGATTTTGTGCCACAGACGTGATGGTGTCACCCATCCTGGGGGGGCAAAAAGGAGGCAAGGAGAGTGCTTTCCAACTAAAATGAAAGTTTTTGAATTTTAAATCCATTGGTGAAAAAAGGCAACAATCTCTTTCTCCTCCCATTAGTCACAATGAGTAACTGGGAGAAGGGGGTGATAGTTGTGGAAAGGAATGACATTTGGCTAAGAAAAACAGTTTATGTTATTTGCAAACACTTAGCAAAGCAGGTGATTACTGGTGTTTTGCTTGTTTAAGCCATTCTTTTTTGGATAACCCAACATTTTTTTTTTTGTGGAACAATCAGGAAAAATATGCAGGAAATTGTGAAATTTTTTTCTGTTATTTTTGTCTGTTTTTACAATTGCCAGCAATGACCAATTTGGTTTCTAAACATTGCCACTCTGCTTATTGGGAAGGCATGTGTGGAACGAGTCCTCCTGAGGGAACCATTCTTCACTGCCTGTGAATCTTCAGCTTCAATGTGTTATGGCAACAGGGAATGGGAGAGTGAGAGAAACTAGCAAGCAACATCTGGGCAGTCCACACAGCTCACCTGGAATTGATTTTCAAGGGACCCACCTTCATCTGATGTAAATCAGCACAGCTCCATTGTCTTTGTTTGGTTGGGTATTTTCCAAAAGTCTCTTATCTGTACAGGCAAAAGGTTTGCATGTCACAGATGATCTCTCTGTCCCAATGTCCTGCCTTTACCCCCCGAGGCTGTGTCCTCCTGGAGGGTTGAGATGCTTATGAGTTCTAAGCATCTATTTCAGGTTTCTACACCAGTGGGGAGGCAGGCACTTGACTGGGAGGTTTTATTTGTCTATAGAAAAATTCTGCTTGGGCAGAACTTGGGAAATTCCTTTCTGGGGAACCTGGCCCTTCTGGGTTCATTGCCAGTGACACATTTGGAGCTGCAGGTCTGGGGATCTGGGGCCTTCTAAGCTCTGGCTCTGGTTTCACAGCTTTTGTGAGTTGCCTTAGAAAAGTCTCCAACCCTCTCGTCCAGGTTCACCACCTCTTTTCCCAGCTGTAAAAATAACCAGGGTGGGATGGAGAGCTACACTGTCTCCCCTTCCCATGGACATCAGCAGATGTCGTGATGGATGGTGAAAGCCAACTCTGTGGAGGTGTCAATGGAATTTGGCTGCAGAAGGAACTTGTTTTATTCTGTAATTCATCAGGGCTATGACTGCTGCCTGACAACTGGCAAAATCAGCTCATTTCATTCAACCAACAGTGAAACTCAAGATCTTTCCTTGAGCTCTGCTTGGATATCTTTCCAACTGTCTGCATGCCCCTGTTCTCCGGCTGGCTCCAGCCACCCAGGTGTGGTCAGTAAGTAAGATTTTAGACTGATGATGAGGTTTAGCTCTGACCTAGGCAGAGATAGGGACAATTAGCCTTAGATGAGTTTGGCAAAGTTGACAAATCAAATTATTGCTTCTGTTTTGCCTCCCTCCCTGCAGATGATATTTGTTACTCTCAACTGTGATACAGAAGGATGTGAGTATTTCAGGTCTGATGGAGAAAGACTTGGACCAACAGAAGTAAAATTCCCACATCCATGCTTTCTTGGACCATGTGTCTCTGCTGTTAACCTGCAGAACAGCAACAGGGATTCACCCCAGACACTGAGGCAGCAGTGATCTCTTGAAGTCACCAGTCATCTGGAAATATGGGACAGAGTTCCCTACACATTCTGCTTTCTCTAAAACTTCCTCAAGTTTCTCCTGCTATTTTTCTAATATTTCCAGATGTGTAGGCAGGAATGTAGAAGAAGAACATCTCAAGAGTGAGATACAGGGGACGGGTTCCACATCATGCACCAAAGAGTCGTCTTCTGGGAATGTTTCACAGACCAAACACCAAAGAGTTAATCTGGGATGTCTCTTTTCCATTTCCAATGCAGGATCCATATTCAGGAAGAGGACTAGAAGTCCTGAACTGGTAGGAACAACCAGTTTCTTCTACAGCTGCAAGATGAAACAGTACTTCCCATGGTCACTTGCCAGATTCCTGTCAGATTCCTCTTCCCTGCTCATCCATCTGAAATCAACACTGATACACCTGACTTTGGCTTCATGAGACAGCTCTATAGTTGCAGTGGGCAGTCCAATAAAGAGCTCAGGGAAGCTGCCTAACTGTTGTGCATTGACAGTCTTCATGGCTTTCACCCTCCAACTTCTTTTCCAGTGGTAGCCCCTCTCCCTGCCATGGACAAGTTTCTACATCCCACCTTAGTCTCAGACAGAGCACTGAACAAAACGCAGTGTTGCAAGGGTTCCTGATTCCTCAGCTTATCCCAGTGCTTTATCTTTCACTCTCTGTGTCCTTGGAAATGGTGATATTTTGCTCTGAGACCAGGCTGCCAAGCCCAATTCCCAAAGCTTGTAGTCTCAAGCTCCAAGTTGATGGTCATCCTTGCCCCTTCTGTCATCACTTGGGATCAACACCTAAGGCTTCTGAGAGAAATATAAAAATACCATAATGTGTAGAGTTGAGCATCATGATAATATAGGTATAGGGAAATCCTATGATGCTGCATCTTGAGCCCAGGATAGTGGTTTGGATAAGGTTCATCAGCTTTGGATGGTTTTCAGGGTCTGAACAGCTAATAACATCCCTGTTCATGTCAGAAGATGTGTCTCTTGGTGGAAGTGACAGGCAGTGTGTGCTTGTGGTCAGAGCACTTCCTCCTAATTGCCTTGACTCTACCCATGACCCCATCTAGGCTCGAGATGCTCACTGAACTTAGTATTTCCTTGAGTATCTCCTAGGTTCAGCTGCCTCCAGCTGTGAGAAATTGGACTGCTTGAGTGGTGTGGTTTATTTGACTGCAAGGCTGACATGACCTGACGTTCAGCAATGAGGAAGAGGTTTCAGTTGTCCTGTCCATTATAGACACAAGGCTGGGGTGGAGGAAGACGAGCGCTCCTTTGCTAGCTGGATAATTCTGCCAGGCCTGCTTTTGCACCTCGGTTCTGAAGACTTACCAAACTTCACTCGCTCTTCTGAAACAGTTCACTTAGTCCTTTCCCAGTCTCTCCAGTCCTGCTCTCACCCCTCTTCCCATCCCACCATGTGCGTGTTGGTCTCGATGTCTGCACAGATGTTTCTGGGCATCTGAGCGAGCGTTCCTGCCTCCAAAATGCAGCCCCCACAGCTGTGTTGCAAAGTGATGGTTGGAGGACGGCGCCTGACCGGGGGATTTCTCCCTGTGTTGAACCACATTTCAAATATAGACCCTTCTCCTGACCTGGGGTAGGACTGAGCTGGGTAAGAAGGGTCAGATATGAAGGATTTGCACAGGTGATGGGTGGGAAACTTCAGGCCTAGGACACAAAAATGCCTCTTCTCATGGGACTGAAAACACCAACCTACATGGCATCAGACTGTTGTTCTTGAGCTTCACCCAAGATAGGCTTGAGGTGCCAGGGCTTCAGTGGGACCAGGATTTCACTGAGATTGAAAGTCTCATTCCGCCGCCACTGCTTTCCATTTTCTCCCCCAAATATTTCTGTATCGCTTTCTCTTGAGCGTGGTTCCTGCCCTTCACCTAAGCCTAGGGGCCATTGCTAGTGTGTGTTGTCTCATTAAATGTTAGCAAACTTGTTGAAATGTGTCAAATATCTTTTTGGAGATCTCCATTAATTCAGGTCTGACTTTGGCTCCAGACACAAACTCCTGGTCATCTGCAGAAAGCCCTGAAAACATAACATGGAAGGAGAAACCCCTCACAGGAGGACCTCTTGGACACTCAGATGTATCCTTGAGACTCCCTGGAAGGTAGCAGCTTTGTTCAGGGAGGAGGAGTAGATGGAATCTGCGCTCCTGCAGCCAATGTGGGATAAATGGCAGCAACTAGACTGGGAGATCTTCAGTCTCCTCTGGCAATGGTTGAGATAGTGGAGGTAGCACGTTATGATGACCTCTTTGCTTTAGACCCCATCAGCACACAGGATGAAGTGGAATCTGCTGATCCTCAGATGCAGAGAGTGGCACCCTAGCCAAGGAGCACCCGGGAAGATGGTAATACCATGTCTGGGAAATGTCTTCCAGGACCAGATGCCTTTAAAACAAACAAACAAACAAACAAAAAACCCCAACCAAAATCCTACGGGTTGTAGGAGGAAAGCAGAGAAGTCCCTTCAGCTGTTGAAATTGCCTTGTCAGCATCTGTGAGTGGTTGGCTGGCTTGCTGGCTCTGACAAAAATTGATGGGGACCATGTGGCAGTCAACACGGGAGAGGGTGGGAGGGTGCCAAGTTTTCCTACGTATATATGTGTGTATATATGTGAGTGTGTATTTATTATCCCATCTCTTCTGCAGTTGCCTGTGTGACTTGTGCCAGCAAGCTGTGGAGATATGGCCTTTCCCTGGAATGAGGAATGCGTCAAGGAAAGTGTGGTTGCATATACTTATGAACATATGGAGGCCCTGGAGTCACGCCACACTGTTTGCCACTAATTGAAATAGTCTGGCTAACCTCTTATTGTGGCCACCAGGAGCAACCCTGGGGAAGGGATGGCAGAGGGGGAGAGGAATGCTGTGCATGGGCACAATACATCTTCCAAGCATGACAGGGAGAAACAAACATCTTCCCTTTCTCCTTCACCTCTTCCAGGATGGAGAGAGGAGCCTGCAGAGATACAGTGAGCAGTAGCTATGGGCACAGCAAAAGCAGTACAGACACAGATAATTTCTGGCTGCTTCTATATAACTGAATTTCAAGGGAAGCTTCATGTATGGCCAAATGCTGACTGTCTTCCTTGTGCCCATGCAATCTCTGAAGTGAGCTTGTGCGAATAAGGTCTAATTCTGCTACGGGCTCAGAGACATCCTGATGCATCACAGATAGACTGCAGAAGCTGGGTCTAGGCTGAGGGACTTCTACACTTCATTAGCGTAGAAGAAGAGTGCTTGGCTCTTCCTCCAGGTACTCTTCCTTCAGATTACAATGAACCTGCACGTCTTTTCATCACTTCACTCTTCTAAAACAGGCTCTCTGCTCATGTGACTCCTGAGTGCTAAGACGCATCCAGGTTGAGGTGCTCCACTGCCTGTTAAAAGGTCATCTGCTTTGTTTCTTGTGTGTATTGCAAGAGGCAGCATTTGGAGTAGTGGAAGTTTAGCATCAGCTGTCCCTGGGCTATACTGGTGATGTGAAATCTTGAAGACAGCCAGATATAAATACCTCTGTGTATTTTAACCCAGATATCTCTGGATTGCCCTGAATCCAGCATCACATTCTGTTCAGCTTTTTCCCAGCTATGGAGTGGAGTACCCCCTTCGACAGCTATTACCATCTCCTGACTGCAGACATCCTGTGAAGCTGTCTTGCACCTTAGCCCTCAAAGGTTCAGTCTACATTTTTGGCCATAAGGAGATTTGGGTATGCCAGAAGGTTGGCTGCATTGGGGAAAAGTCTTCCAGCTTTTGGTGGTGAAATATACCACCAATATACAGCTCTTCTTCACCTCTACTTCTTCATAACTTTGTTGGCAGGTGAATTCCCACCAGCTTCTCTGCTATGCTTTTTTCCCCATCTCTTGAGTTCATTTCAGAAGAATTTTGACTGTCCTTCAGGAGCAACTGTGTGAAAACATTGACAGGAGGACTATCAGCACCCTTGTGATTTTGTCAGATCCTTTGCTTTAAAGTGGGAGAGCTCTGAGGAATGTCAGCCAGCTAAGTCTGCCCAGGTTCAAAGCACCTCCAAACCCAAGTCTAGGACTTTTTTTTCTTTTTTTTCTGCAGAAATGGAATAGAGATAGTAAGTTAAAATTGAGACAAGTTCTGAACTACCTGTGCAGTGAGGACATAACCTGCAAAGAAGCAGGAAAAGATAGGAGGTTTTCCGGAAACAAAGTTAGGAGCAACATAGGGAATTTACATAGAAAATTTCCAGCAAAAAAATGGGATGCCACTGTTATTAAAGGAAACTAGACTTTAAAAAAAAATTCAGACAAAAAATGTTTACAAGATGACATCAAGAATATACTGCTCTTGTATAATCCATTTTTCAAATGGAGTCAGTCATAAAGTGTCCCCCACTTTGTTAATTGTTTGTGTGTAAAGGGCAATAATATACAATATGCTTTTCTACCTTATTTATAGTTTTCATAACAAGCTGAATGAGTATTTTGCTTGAGTTGCTCTAGGAATTTGCTTAACTAATTTTGACGTATAACATTGTTAGAATATTTTAACATAGGTTCAAAGGGCTTTCTAAAATATGTGCAGGCTGATCCATTAATCTTCAGACACTCTGGATGTGCCCAAAATAACTCAGGGTATGTCATTGCCGGTGGTGTGAATCTGTACTTTACAGCTCCTTAAATCCATTTTTCTTGGGCTTCTGAGCCTTGGGTAGATCTCTGACTTTCTGCTTATGTATATCAACATAGGAAGTCAAGTTTGACAATGCCTTTGAATGGAAACGAGTATGTAAATATTATTAGAAATATGTATTTTAGGAGGCAGCTGAAGGCTTCTACATGGCTATAATCATCTTAATTGGATTTCCATGTCCCAGAGATTTCAAAGATGAGAGACAGCAGCTGGATGATGGGTAAATGGGAAGGAGGAGGTGACAGAAGATGGGGGACCAATAAATATGATAGGAGATGTGCAATTCCCAGCTGGCCGGGGATGGTGACCACAACTTGCCGTCTGTTCACAGCTAACCTGACACTACACTTCATCACCCACAGCACATTGACAGCTTCTTTCACCACTGAAACGTTTAGATGATACAAAAGAAAAAAAAGGAAAAAGAAAATAAGTATCTCACCATCCGT
Source organism: Manacus vitellinus (assembly GCF_001715985.3). Lineage (NCBI taxonomy): Eukaryota > Metazoa > Chordata > Aves > Passeriformes > Pipridae > Manacus > Manacus vitellinus. The sequence continues at coordinate 8,777,060 of NW_021939632.1, read as the reverse complement.
CCCTCTCTTTCCACACATATGTGCCAGGTCAGAAGGAGATCAGGAAAGGAAAAGGCTTTTTGTGCTTGACATAGCTGGGGAAGGAAGCCCAGGATAAAGTGGCAGAGGTGGCATTCCAGACATTAATACATGAAGAGTATCGAGTGTGTGATGAGAAGCAGCAGGTGGGACGAGGAGATCAAGTCCTCTGCTGTATATGGCCACACACTCACCCTGGTGGGTCTCCTCTTGCATCAGCCTCTGGAGGGAAAACTGCAGAAACCTGTCCTCCAAATCAGTGATGTGATCAGTGAAAAGAGGGGTGCTAAGAAAGGAACAGAGAACATTGAGGCCATTTGAAAAACGAGGAAAGACTTTTGCTTGGCATCAGTGCTCTTGTACTTCCCAGGCATGTGCTTCCAGAGGCTACCATGAGAGATGTATCTGTGTAACATCAGCTACAGTAATTGACACAATGCTGATCCCTTGGGCACTGGGGTTTGCATCTTCCACTCACTTTCCATATTTCCTTCCTCACCACCCAGAGCACTGGTGTGCAAGATGCAGGATGGCATGTTGGTTCTTCAAATGATGGTCTGTATCACCCATTTTGAGAGCCTTCTTCAACCTTATTTAGATGCTTTTTTGTTTAAGCATTGTTTTTTTTCCCCAAGAAGATTACATTGAATATGTAAGTAAATTTTTTTTAAAGGCAGATTCCTTTACATTAGAGCTTGTGGGACGAAAAGCAAACAACGTTCAGACACGATATGAGGTGAATGTGCCAAAATCTGCATAATTATTTTGAGGTTTAAGAATTATATGGATTTTTCCCTCGCTGTTTCCTTAGCAGGAGCTCCATGAGCCTTACCTGCCTATGTCCTTATATAGGCTGCAGTGCAACATCTTTGGGGCAGGCTGGATCCAACTCAGTTCTGACCTGAACAGACACATTGTATAATAAAGGGGACAAGGGCATGCATTTATGGAGAACCTAAAGCCTAAAAATGTCCTAAATCATTGTGTGAACAGGAAAACTAAGGGAGCTATGTTTCTAATGCAACTTTAGGGTGAGCATCTCTGTGGATTCTCTGAAGCCTTTTAAAGGGGTTGAGATCATGCAGCAGTAGGTGTTTTTATTAGACCAATACTCTTCTCTTCTTTTCCTCCACTTGGTCAATAGTTTTCATGAAACTCATAGAAAGTTCCTATTCTGGAGACTTATACTCTTCTGTTATATTTTCTTAAAACTGACCTGTGAGTTAAAAAGCTATTAGGAAGGACTCAGACAAATGTATTGGCAGACTAAAAGACAGTGTGATCTCACATGCCTGGTTTCCTAAGTAAACCTGTCTAAAAGCCCCAAGGATCATTAGTACATCATCTGTTACTTCCATCAGCATTTTTGAATGCAGGAGTGTGATTTCTCCCAGAGCAGATGGGACCGGGCATCTCATTAGAAAGATTTCTTTGTAGTGATCTGTGCAATATTTGTTTATCCCAAGGGAAACAGAGAACAGGAAAGGTAGCTCTATTTTCCACATGTCCAACTACTTTGAAGCCAATGATATGGTCAGCTGAGGTGGCTTGCAGAGCCACTGCATGAAAACTGCAGCTCCCCACAGCTCCTATGGCTTTATGATAGCTCAGAAGGCACAGAGCATGTTTCTTTGACTACTGTGACAGCAGTAAGCCAGCCCTCTGGCTCTTCCTTCTGTCTGGAGATTTTTCCATCAGGTGTATTTCTGAGCTCTGTGGATATCTTTGTGGGAAAAGTCCCTGCAGAAGTGTTTCAACAAGTGGAAAAGGTAAGACTGGCTGACAGGTGCTCCTGTAGGGAATTTTAATTGCGTTAGATGCAAAACCAAGAAAAAAACCATCTCCAACATCTCTGAGACATTTTAGGCTGCATTAACATCTCTCAATCTCTCTCAAAGCAGGGGGTTGACAGAGTTCCAGACTGAAGTAGGCTGCTTCCCACTGATCTCAATAGGAACCAGAGTAGCCCCTGTCACATAAAACACACAGGAGGCCCAATAGTGGCAGAAAATTGAAAAGAAAATATTTCCAATGGCTTTTTCTGAGGTTCAAGTTGTGTTGTAGGAAAAGCTTGTTTCTGATTTTCTGATCGTTTTTGTCCCTGCCTGGTGAGCACATTACATAGCAAAGCCCAAATCCTTAGCCCGCTGGCCTGACATATCTCCTCTTCACCTCTTGTTTCTTCATACGCAGATCGCATCAGTTCCCAGCCAAAGCACACCACGACCCAAGCTTGCTCAGGAGGTGCTTTCTGCCAGAAATTTCCCCTGGGAGATTTAGGAAACAAACAAACAAACCAAGCAGCCTCCGCAACATCCCAATGACAAACAAACAAACAAACAAGCACACACAAACACATGCCCGCCCCCTTGTTCCTGAAAAAGCATCTGACCCCCGCTCTCCGGAGCCTAGGGGCAGGAGGTGTACCTTGGTGGTAAACACAGAGCACTGTGTCAGGGTGAATCCTTGGAGCAAAATGCAAATCACTGGTACGTTATTCCACTAGAGCTGCCTTGGGACAAGGAATCTGTGGTGGAGTCTGTGCTTGGTAGCTAAACACCCCATCTGAGTTCAACACCGTCAGGAAACGTTGGACTTACCAGGCTAGTGTTTATTGGAGATGGGTTCTTGTCTTTCACGTTCTTCTTCTGACACTGACCCATTCCACACTTCTGCAGTGTGGGTGGTCTGGGGCTGCAGCATAGGGCATTGGTTTGGGAGCACACTGTTGTGGGTTGGGGTGAAAGAACCTGGAGTCCCTGGTCCAATGCAGGTCACTAACTGAGTGTGCTTTAGGTATGCTGTGGGAACTGGCCAAAGCTGAAAGCGGGGATGAAGTAGAAAGCTAGGTGATTTAAACTGGGAAACAAACAAAAAAGGTGGGTACTGCAACAGAAATACTATGCAAGGATGGATAGAAGCCATGGGGATAAATAAAATAATGAGGTGCATGAACAGACTGGTAATGTGGGAAGAGCTGATCCCTATCACCCAGACCCCCTACGTCTCCCCCAGACCATACTCCTTCCAGACTTTGAGTCTCAGCCAATGTTGCCCTTGTAGGGGTAGGCAGGAGATAAGCAGATGTGGAGCACACAGTGGATTTTATAATAACATGGTGGTTATAGACAATTGCCTAATGAGGACCAGATGGTCAGTTTTATTTTAAGTTGCCCTTTAACAACATTCCCATTTAAGCTGTGTTTTTTAAGTAATAGGTTTTTAATGAGATGCCCATAAGATCTTACAACACATCAGGTTTTAATCATGCCGACCTATTTAAATGGCAGTGTGTGTCTTTAGCACTCCTTTTACGTTTTTATGGTGTTTAATTCCTTCCCACCACCGATCCTCACCCCAAACCTCAAATGGGCTGTGTCAAAGGGATTGTTCCTCCCATCACTGGATTCTGCCCCTGCTGAACTCATCCATGCTATTCCAGACTGAGACCAAGAACAGACTTCCTTCCAGGAGAGAGAAGGCATCTTCTCCCTTCCCTCTGAGGTCAGAGTGCAGCTCTGCTTTGCAAAATAAAAGCTCTGGTTGTAAATGCTGCTCTTGGATGGGGAAGGCAGGGAGCAGTGTGACTGATCTTGCAAAAACACCGTTATGAAGCCAAGCAAGCATTTGCTTTGGAGTGATGCATCTAAATTCCCTGGGCAGCACCATGTGGTCATACTGCAGAGGATGTCTGAGAGCCTAGACACACAGCAGACATTTTGATGGTGATAAGCCATGAGGAATCTCTGAGAAAATATACAACCCCCTTGCTGTATTGTCACATCAGGAGTGGAATGTAACTGCACAGTATGTCAGCAAATCATCTGCACGTCTTAGGCGGGGACACCAAGGATAGTTACCTGCCTAAGTGAGAAGAGGGCAGAAAACCTGGTTTCTTGCTTCTTTGCCTCCTGTTTATCAGGCTAGGTCCTGGATAGCACAGGTAGTTCATCTCATTTTGGGGAGTTATGGTAACTCCACACCCAGTTGCTCATTCATCTAGTCAGGGAGAGGATGCATGAAGAGAAAATTGGGAAATGTGGCCTGATGACAAGCTCAGGTGAACAGACCTCCCTTGAGTCATGTCTCAGTGTGAGGCACATGGGTTCCTGCTGTTCACCTTTTTGGTCTGTGTCAGCCCTCCAGCCAGCTAAGCCTTCAATGGCCTTTTGGCCAACATGACTTGTGTTTCCTATTTCTGGTGTTTAGCCCAATAATGAAAAAAACGCACTCAATTGTAAAAAATCTGTTGTCAGGACTCAAAATGATTTATTTTTTCTTTTTTTACCAAGTGATCCTCATGTAATATCTTTGGGTTTCTTTCCTGCCCGTCCCCCTCTTAGAGACATCAGCAAACACTGAACAAAGCAATGCAGGACTTTCACCTATTGCCCATCTGGGGATTTAATTTTTCCTGTTGATGTCAGAAATTGCAGATGAGACCAAGCTCTGCTTTCCTTCCTGGGTTCTCGGTTACCCTTTGGTGGAACCTATACTGAGACTGTGACTGTGCTGGTTAAATGACATCATCATATTTAAAAAACATTATTTGTTTAGGTTTTTTTTTTTTAAAGTTTTTTTACATGTTTACCCAGTCACATTCCATCAACTGCAAACTCAGACACTTTCCACTCATTGAGTGAAGAAGAAGGCATGCTGGTAAATGACACTGAAGGCATTCTGGTAAATGATGCTGAGGTATAGGGGGCATTCACAGCCTCTACTGTATTTGAAGTAGTTCACACAGACAACTCCAGCAAAACAGTCTTCCCCTTGCGCCAAACTCAACCCTGTTTGCTTGGCAGTTCTTCTGTATTTAAGAATTCTTGTGGATAGAAACTGGGACACACTAAGAAGCATATCTTGTGTAGGGTATAAACCAAAAGAAGTAGAGTAGAAGTGGTAAGGTATTGTTTACTGGGGAGTTTAAGTTCAAATGTGACCTTGGTCACACAAAGAAGTGTGGTTCAGGTGGATGCTGTGTATTCACTTCTCAAGTCTCAGCATAGAGCCCAAATTATCAGGTGCTTACCTGGAGAAACCCAGGCTTTGCTGATTCAGCTCTGAGCAATGGCCATGGTGGAGCATGAACAGCAATGAAAGATAAAACAATGCTGGTAGGAAGAGCTGGGGTGTGAATCCAACTGGTAAAGGCCTGCTTAACACCAGTCTTGACTACCCTGGCCTGGGCTTGACAGCAGTACATGTATACAAAATGTTTCAGTGGTTTTGGGGAAGACAGCAGATCTTGCATTTTATCTATTTTTAAGGAGGTCATGAGCACATTAAAAATGTAGAGCTCTTGAGAGTTCTCCTAGCCAAGTTAAACTTATGGGCAAGATATTTTACCTGGTCCCTCCTAGGAAGGAAGGGAGTGTGGAGTCACTGACATTTCTCAGTTTTAATTTGGCAAGTAGGATAGCCAGCCCAGATCTTTCAAGATAACCTCTCGAAGAATAGGCTGGACAGCGTTTCTTCATATCAGTCCTAGAAGGTTAATGGTTATTTTGTCTTTCCAAGGGTCCCAGCTGAAGCCTCTGCCCTCAGCCTGAATTCCAGTTCCATTTGTTTGAGGAGATAGGAGAGAAACAAAGCTCCAGGCTCTGAATCTTCCCATAACTCTTTAGTGAAGCAGGAGTAAAAAATGGTCTTCTCCACCCTAGAGAGGCCAACAGGTGCCCGCAGTACCAGGAAAGGGCTGATGGGTTTCAGCTTGGTTGCAGAGCTGTCCTGGGGAAAGAGAAGGAAAAGGACATACTGTCAGTGACTGAACTTGCTCTGCAGCGATTGTGGGGAGGTAAAGTAGCTGCAGACAGAGGTTTGTTCTTGAATTACACCATCAGGAGGATGGCGAGAGGTGCCTCCTGTGCAGGCACCTTGGCATGCAGCACTGCTCCTTGCTGAGAGGGATGCTTGGGCCAGAGGGGCTGCCTGCCCCAGAGCAAATAGCAGTGTCCTCTCCTTCCTTCCTGGCCTCCTCTTTGAAGGTTTGCTGACTCCTGCAGCCTGGTGTCTGGTTAGCTGAGCAGCATCTGTGTGAAGTGGAAAGTGTGTGTGATCACAGGGGCTGGGGCACAGCCACAACTGGGCTTGGGGCCCTGAAGCTGTGCTGTCTGAGCCAGTAGCTGCTCTGTGGGTTCAGGGAGCTTTCCTTGGAGCTGTGGCAGCCTTGCAGGGAAAACAGAGTTGGAGGGTGTGTGTACTTGGCATAGAGCTAAAGACCTCTTCTCCTATTCTTGCCCACCCCCCAATGATGGGGCATGTTTCCTGCAGACACAGGGAGTCAGCAATTTGTGGTGAGCTCCGCTGCCTGATAGTGGATAGAGGAGCCCCAGCACAGCTGGGAATGAGAAAGCACATGACAAAGCAGCAACTAGGGAGATGGACTTTGGCTGGCAAAGAGACAGAAATGGGGAAAACATTGGGAAGCCATCTGACTGGGAGTACCCCTTGTCACAGGAAGCTGGCTTCTCTGAACCACAGAGATATGCTTCATGCCCACAGCACCCACTCCTGAGCTGGTGCTGAAAAAAGGGCTGGTTTGCTCAGCTTTGCTCTCCCATGGTGGTGTGAGACAGCTGCTGGGCTCAGCCCCTTCCCTGAAGCCAAGGCTTGTTCATTTGGTTTCTTGCTGCTGCAACAGGGGGTGGCAGCTTGAGAAACTTGGCCTCTGCTGGTGATTCTGTTTGGGCACATCAGTAACGCCCCAAGGCAAGAAGAGTGCCTGAAACAGTCTTGCAAAATGAGGGAGGCTGTAACAAATCTACTGGCGTCAATCCCAGCGTTGCTGGGACCTGAGCGTTGCAGCTGGAGGAGCAATAGGATTCAGAGAGCTTTGCTGGAAAAATTAGGCACGGAGGGGCTGGCAAGGATTTATTGCTAACAGTATAAGACCTCTGGCCGAGTGTTTCTGAGTCCAGCCATGCCATAGATCCATGGGGCAGCTTCTTGTTTTTCCCTTCTGTGGTGATGGAAACATTGCACAATAGTATCTTCCTTGTGGCAAGAGAGGAGAACTGTCTTCCCATCAAAGAAACTGAGACCACCAGACACAGCCCCGAGGTACAAGAACATTAAACCAATCTGTGAGGGACGTTACCATGAACTGTTTCCCCGGGGCCAGGTCAGAAACTCAGCGGATAGTCCTTATTCCTCCTCACCAGTGACTTGTACCAGAGACAAATCCCAGAGCACAGCATCCATAAAATCATGAGCTTTGTAATGCCTTTGATTCTGCTTTTCTGGACATGACCTCCTCTCAAAGAGTGAGGCCACCCAGATGCATTCATCAGCTTCTGCCAGGGTCTTTGTAAGGAAGCATAGCTGGCCCTTCCTGCCCCTTGTGGGAAGAGACAGCCCTAGCAGGGCAGTTGGGATGCTCAAGATGAAGTTTCACAGGCTGTGAATGCTTTGGCACCGAGTTTACATTCTGCCTGTGGCTCCTAGTGAGGTTCTGCCAGCTGTTTTAACTACAGCAAAGCCTTCTTGTATTCCCATGGGTGGCCCAGAGGCATCTCCAAGCCCATCAACATGTGAGCTCAGAGGGGTGCAGCACCTCAGATGCTACAGGGAGCATGGCTTGGTTTTGGCTTACTGCATATTAGCCCTTGCTACACTTTGATCAAAGCTGTGACCTTTGGGCAGCCTGGCCTTTGGGCCTAAATGTAGTATAGTAAGTGATGGTGCGCCTGTATGTGGATTGATATGGCTGAGCTCATCTCTCACTCTGCTGTGCTGCAGGATTCTTAATGTAGGCTGTATCCTCTCTGAATCCTTTTTCACAAGTCTGGTAGTAGTTTTATCTTTGGGATCTCTTTCCTTTGGGCAAACTCAGTGGAAAGGGTTTTAGAGCTGCTAAGCAGAGGGACAGATGGAGAATGTGTGACATGCAGGCAGTGAGATTGCATAAGCCCGTTCATTTAGGGAATCATGTTAGAAATAAAAGGCACTTTGGAAAATAAGAGGGATGGGAAGGTGGGGTTTGCAGGCAGCCTGGCAGCCATCTGGGTTCTTGATTGGTTGGTTTCAGAAATACAAAGTAAAGTTGTTGGCAAACAATAGACTATGAGCCTTGCCACCCATCCCTCTGTTTATCCTGAGAACAGGGTCATGGAAACTTTCCCTTTCTGCTATTGTTTCAATGGAAACACTTTGCCCACTTCGACCTTCCTCAGAAAGGATGCATCATGCGCATAATTAAACATCTACAGAAAAGTTTTTCCTCTCCTAGCCAAAGCTTTTCCACTGCAGCTTGACTTCATTGGAAGGACCCTTTCTGCCCTTTCTCTACATAACCCTTGGGCTGAGCCTCTTGAGGGCAGGTTGAGTGTCTTCCCATGCAGGGATTTTTTTTATGCTGTTTGGGTATGCCCTGGTGCTACTGCTGCATCATGTGCTCTCTTTCGTCCTGCTTCCTTCTAATAGGTCACTCTGCTCCATATCAGAAGGGGACAGGGCAGGATGATGGGTACCAGAGTGCCTGCAGAGCTCTGTCTCACATCTGGCTCATTTTACTTTCTCAGAACCTTCTTGCTGAAATTTGTTGCATGGCTAAGGTACTTCAAAGAGCGTGGGGTGTCTCTTGTAGATGCACTGATGGCTAATCACATTTCCCTTGTAAGAGTAGGATTCAATTTGAGATGAACACTCCCAAATGTCAGTGTCTACCTATTATTCTGAGCTCCTATTATGGAAGCTGGTTGAAAGAAACCAGTTGGGTTAAAAATTACACATGGCAGAGCAAACCTGCATCACACCAGTCATGTTTCTGAGGAAGTCATGGTAACAGAAGGTGGCAAATGAAAACAAGTAAGTACTGGCTATGGTCTGTGACTGCATGGCACAAAGTGAGCGTCACCCTCTGAGATGACTATACAACCCTTCTGTGGGCTTGGAGGTGATGTAGTTTGTGTCCAAGCAAAGCAAAGCTATGGAGATTTTTTTTTTTTATTCTGTGTGTCTATATGGACACGTGGGATGCTCTGTTTCCCACCTCAGTGATTACACAAGGGATTTGACTGGTGCAGCTAGTCATAACAGATGAAGATGGGCTTGCATTGCATGCAGAATGGAGAGCAGACACCAGAAATTCTCAGAAACGTGGTGGCTTGCAACATGGTGAAGTGCAGATGTGTCTCTTTGTCATGTCATCTGAGGGAGCCTGCAAATGTACTGCAGAACATCTGTGTCCATAACCTCGAGTCTGTCTATGATCGTGGATCAGCTAATGCTAATGTTATGTGACCGCTGGCATGGAGTGTACTTGGGAGATGCAGCTAACAAATATCCAGTACATGGGGAGGATTGGAGTTTGTACTGATGAGCTTGGCAGGTTGTTGAGACAGGTTTTGACTATACATGTATAAACAGGAAAACATAAAATCTTTTGGCTCCAGAACTAGACTGGGGAGGCTCAAGAGCTGGGTTGTGTTCTTGGTCTGGCTGTACTTCTGTCTCATCAGAGACATTGCTATTTAAAACAATGCCTTGCCTCAGTTTCCCCTGGCCTACTCTCACAGTAGGCCATATTGGCAGCCTCCCTTTTTGGTGTTGATGGTGGCAATTGCTGTTGATGTGCTGGTAGGCATCTCTGGCATTCAAACCAGATGGCCTTTGCCTGTGTCCTTAGCTCATTACATGTTTTTAGATGGAAATGGGCAACACATGGAGGAACTTCTGGACCCCTTCCAGGCAAGTGAAAGCCATTCCCTAAGCCCTTGTAGAACACTGTACGTGCCACAGGCTATCTGGCTCTCATATCTCCTTGGATGTGCTGAGTCTTCCTGGGCCTCATTTGATCACATGCTTCCTCTGCCTATTCAGGACTAGATGACTGCAAGATCACAAGTATAGTGATAGAAACTTTGCAATGGGTCTGGAGAGTGCCAACATTAATTTTGTACCGGACATAGGTCTCTAGATGGAGGAAGGCACAGCTGGGTCAGAATCTGTGCCTGCTGAGACGCTCTGATGCTTGGAGGAAAGGTGGTCATTCATTTAATTCAACCCAGCAGTCTCACTGCAAGTTCAACAGTGTGGCAGGATAAACACTGGGCCAGAAACATTTGAACATTTGCAGTCGTGCAAGGGAATAGGAAAGTAATGAGATCTTGGGCATCAGCAGAGGGATTGTCCTGGGAGCCAGGAAGGAATTAGCCCATTCCTCTGCTCCTTTTAGCCACATAAAATTGGCCAGGTGCATTGTGGCAGTTTATTGCTTTCCTCCAAGGCATTAAGTTTTGGCTGCTGTCAGAGAAAGGATATCAGAAGGTTGGTTTGGGATGGAAGTCTTCATTCCTTTGAGTGAAATTGCCAGTATTTCATTGGATGAGAATGTACCGGGGCCAGAAAAGGTTTTGCCTCAACAAATTTGCTTTTCTCAGGAAAGGTCAGTCTGAGACGAACATCCTTTTCCACCCCATCACTTTCTACCTGCCTTGCTGCTGGATGAGTGGCTGTAGAATATAAGGACAAGCAACCCCAAACCTCAGTCCTCATCTGATCCTAGTTAGCCACCTTAGCTATGAAACTGATCCCCTTTGGCTCCTGGTGGGGGCTGTATATGTAGAATTAAGCTCAATTGCCAAAGTTCCCAATGCTTTGAAATACCTCTGTTGTAATGAAAAATGTCTGTACTTACCTTGTGGGTTCAGGGTTGAGGCCTATGAGAGTTTAGGACGTGAGGGAAAACACTGACTGGGTTTCCCATTCCACTCTTCTCACTTTCTTTGGCTGTTTGACCTTTTGGATTTAATTTGTTTGTTTTCTTCTGTTCTGTGAATCAGATTCAGACTTGGTGTGACTGTGTAGGAGCTGATGGAGTTACTCCCAGGCCGAACATTTATTTCTTTAGTCTTATCTGAAGAAAGTAGTTCATCTGCCCCTAAATCAAGGCTGTGTATCTTCCTCATGTGTTTTAGTTCAGGTCTTCAAAAAAAAAAGACTTTTCAGGGAAAATGCAAGATGAGTCAAATGAGTGCTCAAATGATTCCTTTGCACTGCAAAATTCATGGCTCCTGACTTTTCTTCCCGGTTGCATGTTCACACTGTGAAGCTGCAGATTGTGTTGGTTTGATCACTGAATAGTGGTACTACCTCAGTTGAGAAAGATGAGAGTGCTAGAAGTCAGGATCTGCAGATGGCTCATGTTCAGCCCTCAGCCTCTGCAGCCAGCTGACCCACTGATGTGTGACAGCTTTACAGAAACCTCAGGTCCCAGCTCTGCAAAGCTAAGGGGCTACCAGTTTCCTGTCACTTCTTTGAACTAATGAACAGGTCCTAGCTCCCTTTTCCATTGGGACTGGAAATAAAAATACCCCTTGAAAGTGGTGATATCATTCTGCACAGCTTGGAATCAACAGCATGGGAGTGATGATGGCGTGAAGTGAGCTTGTCTTCTGTCACCTCTTAGGTGTCACTGCACCAGAGATTTTTGGCATAGCAAATCTGAAAATGACCTGCTTCCAGGGCCTGGTCCCACTTAGCCTGAACACCTCACTCATCCAAAATGTTGGTCATTGGTAGGTTGGGTATCAAATATAGCCCAGACCTCCAGATCCACTTCCTTCAATACCCACTGGGTTGGGCGGGCATTGCCCTTCAGGCTGTCAAGCCCACCAGTCCGTACAACTCCTGTCTGGACTGTGTCATGCTCAGGTATCATGAAGACATAACTAGAGCAGTACTTGGGACAGAGATCAGCTGCAATGTGAAGTTCCTGCCTAGACGTGACTCATGGCTCCTTGGCTTTTGAGGGCAGGAACTCTCACCTGTTATAGGACGGCACAGTGACCTACTGAAGCAGAGATCTAATGAATTGCATATCACTAATGACTGGCAATGAACAGGTTAAAAGTCAAAATGCCAGCACAGCCTTGACTGTGCCTCCCTTTGAGTTCACAAGCTGGTGGAGTTGCAATATATACAGACAGTATCAGAGCATAGCATCATGTCATACAATCTTGAAGCAAAAGAAGGTAAATAGGAGAGAAAAGAAGGTATATAATAATGGACAGTAGAGGTCAGAAAAGGAGAAAGAAGGGAGAGAGTAGGCATGAAAGAGAGCAAAAGCTTGGTTTGGAGGAAGAAGAGTTGGCTTGCCAGGTAAGGAATTTTTTTCCGCTCCAAGTGCTCCCTGGCTCTAATTTATACAATATAAATAATTAAAAGCTGTGCAGGCCCAGTGCTAATCCTTGTGGTATTCCATAAGTAACTTCCTCCCCGCTTAGAAAGAATTCCATTGAGAATTATCTGATGGTTCTTGCTCTGCAGCCAATTTTCCACTCCTGTGCGAGTCAGTGAGTGGAGTCTGAGATCTCCTTTTCCTTGGTTCCGCCTTCCCCAAATTGCATGGCAGAAAAAACCCCATAATGTGAGGTCCACTTCCTCTCATCCTGGAGCTATCTGTGCTGCTAAAATCTCACAGCAGACCTAAAGGGAAGAGGAGGAGGTCTTGTGGAAAAGCTATGATTTCTGAAGCCAAATTCAACCACACCACATCCATTTGGTCACATAAATCAGTTCTACAATGGTCCTGCCATACCACTGCAGCCAAAGTTTGACAATCTAAATTGATATGGTGCTGCGGTATTATCTCAGAAGGACAGGGTGCGAATGGAGGTCAGTTTAAATTGTACAAATACATTCTGTGGGAGCAGCAGGATGGGGACCCTCAAATAAAGAAAAGGTATTTTCTTCTACCTTTCTCTGTACTAAATTGAATGGATCTGCCTTGCTGTCACCTGGAATACATGGGCTTAGAAGGAATTACAGAGAAATAGTAAAACTCAGTAGCACGTATCCCATGCATAAGATGGAAGATTTCTCTAGTGCTTCGGGCAAGATTTCTCTAGTGCTTCGGGCAAGATTCAGTATTTTTGGCCTGAAAAAAATTGGGATGTAACTCTGAAAAAGGCTGTTTAGCTGCAATCTCTGCTCCTCAGCAATGGGGGACAGATCAGCTCTAGCAATCTTCCCCAGAGAGGGAGCCAAGCCTCAAAGGCTATCAACCATGTGTTGCTGGAATGGCACAGGTCTAGTCTGGATGCTAACATTTCTCAATGGAGAAGAGAGGAAATAAGAGTGTATTTGGGGAGATAGGCTTTAAAAACTGAAGGAGGCTTTTCAAACAAGAAATTACTTGACTCCGAGCAAAGGTTAAAGATTATCATGCATTTAGAAATTCAGGATCCTTGCAGAACTACTATGCTCAATCTTTCTAAGAGGAAGGGAGCGAATTCCTAGTCCCTGAGTTAGAGGTTAGGACTCATGAATTTGATACAAACTGGCTCAATTGCAAGAAGTGTTTTCAACAGCAAATTTGAAAACCAAGTGTGACTTCAACAGCCAGTTCTACAGAACTGCACCAACCAGCGTCAAACTGTTTGTATTACCCTCTGCCCTTATGGCTTTCATTATATTTGCAAAGCAGAATAGCCCAAGATCTTGCTTTTCCTTCTAGGCTGACAGGCTGTTGTGGTATCCCAGCAGGTACAAACAATGAAACACATAGTTACCTACATACCCTGGATAAAACAGTGGTAGTCTCTGCATCAGGGCTCATCTGATCTCAGACAGATAGTCACGCCACCACATCACCCCTGCAGATGTTGTAGGTTTTTGGTAGAGGGGATGTGAATATTTGAATTGCTTACCCACTGTGAAGGATACACGATTTAAAGAGGAACTGTGGGTGCATGTTTTGCAAAGTAACATCTGAGACACTGTTGTTTGATGTGCCACTAACAGACCGTGACCTGCTGGTCCAGCTTTGTCTTTGGCATTCCATGCCCTTTAGGTGCTTGGCAAAGCAAATAAAAGGGGAAGGCAAGATCTTCCAGTAAGGACAGCAGTGAGGCAGATGTGAGGTGAAATTCACCAGTGTTTCTGCAGAGAGGACAATACTCTATTACTAATACAACTACTCCCATAAAAACCAAGGAGATGTGCTGTTGCTGCATGCTCTGGCCAGTTGCCGCTAATGAATCATCCAGCTCCTGGATCATTCCCATGGAGGGGATGGAAAATGGATCCAATCCAGAGAGATCTTTGAGTTCATTGCAATGTGATAACCCTGTTTACAATGTTAAGAACTCCAGAAATTCAGGAGGCGCTGGCAGAACATCTGGTCATTGTAGGATCTTGCCAGCCACTCTTTAGAGATAATGGCTCTGTGCTTCATTTGTCAATTGTGATGCCTCATAAACAGTACATTGTTACATCTCAAGGAAGACTAATGGGTCTAGAACTTTGCTTCGCTTCCCAATGAAAACTGAAAGCTCTAATTCAGCAAGTTTTAGCTCAAGTAATTATCCCAGGGCAGATCATCTGGGGGCTAGGTGACACACTGCCACTCTGGTTCCCCTTTTTTATAATTTTTTTCCTTGCTGATCCACCCACAGAAACTCTGAAATTAGTGGAGAAAACCATATCTATGGAAGGTTTTTGATCAGGTCGGAAAAACTTTTCCAAGCACATGTAAGAAGCTGTTGGTGCACATATTCTGTAAGAAACAGATATGGAGAGGAGTGAATGGAGGTGAAAATAATCCCTAGGTTCACCAGAAGGAGACAATATAGATGCCCCAGAAATAAATTAAAACCTCGTCTACACAGTTACTGTTATACAGCTGCCCAAGAGCAGGTGACCATCACATTGCTATTGCGGTAGAAAACTCTTTTCAAGTTCCCGGACTGTCTGTGTGTAAGAGTGGAGCGGTGTAGGCAGAACTCTAACTGGGGACCATCCTGAGGATGGTCTGATGAGCATTGTTGCCTGTTGCAGCCATGCAGTGACCAGAGAGAGATATCAGTCTGCTCGCAGGGAGAGGCTAGTGCAGAGCTGGGACTAGAGAGGGAGCTGTCTGGTTGCCCTCATGCTGCTCTTGACCATTGCTCATTCCCCAGGGATTGCGGGGACAGGCTGTGCCCACGGAGGGAGCAGAGCTGCAAAAGAGGACATGCCATACTCCACCAGTTATCCCTGTCCCATTGCTCTACTGCCAGTGGCTAAGGTCCTGAGTGTTCCCAAGATGCTAAGGATCTGGGCTCCTGTCAGCCACAACAGCAAAGCCAACCCGACCCTGTGGGCAGTTTTCCTCTCTCGGGGAACTGCTGGCTGGAGGCATGGCCCCAGGGGCGAGCTTCAGAGAACTCAGGGTGACACAGCTGGGCGTGTCCTCCTCCCTGTCCCGCTGCCCAGGAATGAGATGCTGGAAGCAGTGGAGCTCTGCGGCCTTTTTGGGGAGCTAACATATCATTTAAGGTCAGCCCTAGTGCCATTTGGAGAGGAGCTAGTATTTCCTTAACTGAAACAGCAAGTCTGAATGTAATTACAGGATTAAAGGCATGTTCTGGGGCTGAACTCATGATTTATAAGCAAAGGTTATGCTTTCAATCTGTTTACAAGGTGCTCTTGGCCCTACTTAACCCTTTCTTTGCTGAACACAAATGGTGATTGGATTACTCCTGTTATGGTGTTCACACATGGAGTAGAGGGATGGGGACAGATTAGGGAGCTGTTGGATACATTCATCCTGCAGAAGGGGGAAGTCACTCTTCTGATTTTCTCTTTTTCCCTGTCCTAGCTGACAACCCCCCCCCAGGCTGTAGCCCCAGTAGGAATTCCCCTAATAGAGTATTAGCTGAATGTCATTTATTCAGGTGAAAATCTCTATGATGTTCCTCAGTTCTTCCCAAAGGCATTTTGTGAGGTGGTCCCTGAACAGTAAGGTTGGAAAAAACAATTATGAAGGTAAATTCTGACATGTGGCAAATAAACCAAACCCTGTAAAAATTTCTCTGGTGATTAGTTTGTTGAATTCACCAGTTTGAGGTAAAGCCAAAACCTATCATGGAGAAAAGTGACCACAACCAAATGCAGGCCAACAATTCCAGGAAGCTGACTTAATGCCATGACTATCTCTCTTCACTGACTGCATAGAGATCCAATAATCTTATAGCCCTGGAGAGAACACAACCAGAATTCCTCGCCTTTTTTTTTGTGTGAGTAGCATGTGCAAAGACTAAATGAAGCATCAAGAGTAGGTCATCTGATTATGGGTTCAGTCTTTCTCTGAAGGCTTCAAAGGATGGAAAATCTGCTGCAGTTCCAATGAAGTTATTCCAAAAGTGAGTGCGCAGTATTTTAAGTTTGCATTTTATAGCCAGAAAGGTGTCAAATTTAATTTCCTGCTGTTAGCTCTAGGAATGACTGTCCCAGTTTCCTGCTTACCATGGCATTTCTTTAAGAGTTCTGGTTGATTCAGAGCTACTCACAGCCTATATCACTGCTACTTTAGATAGAGTTGTACATATTGGAGACCTATGGGTTACATTTTTCCAAGCATGTACACAGAGTAGAACTGACATTGTTCTTTTTGTTTAGTTTGTAATTAGCTGTTTCCAGATGGAACAAGATACGAAAGCAAATCAAGCATTTTGCTGCAGGTCCAGGGCTTTGAGTTCATATTTTCTTTCACACTTAGAATAAACAAAAAACTTCCTGCCAAACCCTGAGTAAAAAGCTACCTTTTTGCTCTGACTGGGCAAGTCACAAGTGGTGGGGATGCTGCATCTGGTGTCCTATGAGGAGTGGCTGAGGGAGCTGGGGGTGTTTAGCCCTAGTAACAAGCAATTTGACAAGAGGAAACGGCCTCAAGTTGCACCAGGAGAGGTATAGATTGGATATTAGGAAAAATTTCTTCACCAAAATGATTGTCAAACACTGGAACAGGCTGCCCAGGGAAGTGGTTGAGTCACATTCCTGGAGGTATTTAAAAGACCTGTAGCTGTGGCTTTTAGGGACACGATTATATGGTGGACTTGGCAGTGCTGGGTTAATGGTTGGACTCAATGATTTTGAGGCTCTTTTCCAACCTAAATGGCTCTGTGTGAAATGGGGTATGCATGGTATGGGGTGCTTTTTGGACTATGACCATAAATGGATTATAAATTTAATAGGCAAAGAAGGTCTAAAAAGAAATATTCTACCATTTACAGGTAGAAATGGGTTTTATTTACTTTCCTCAAAATGGTCTGTGACCCACTGAGGAATGGACCTGCTAAACCTCAGTTTTGTGTCCCTATAAACAGGGACCTATGACCTATAACTGCAACCCATTGTGTATGCAGACAGACAATGAAACGTTCCTGCAGGAAGGTCCTGCCTAGGCCAGGTAGGCTGGGCACTGGGTGTCAAACAAAGAACAGCTATGCCAGGTTTGTCCCAAAGCAATTGTGATCTTTCTTCTTTCCTCCCCCTTGAAGATGGACTTGTCAATTCTATATCACCCTTCTGGAGCTGCCTCTAGCCTTGGGGCAAAAACAACCCTGTCCTTGCTCTTGCTTCCTCTGTAGTCTTTGGGGAATGGGGTCAATGTGAGTTTGTCTGTAAGCAACAACCCAAGAAGCAAAAAAGAGAGGAGCGATGCAGGCCTGGGAATTCATGTGACCACTGATCCAAATTGATGTCATGCTCCAAATGTGAGAAATTTTGTGTGGAATCAATGCCTGGAGCAGTTTATGGTCTGCTTAATGTGTGCTGTTTTCCTTACGTCATTACAAACAGAAGCATTGTCAAATGACAGAGAAGGCTGCATCTCATGTTCACTTTCTCTGTTTAAATTGTTTAAGGTTGACTAACAGACAATCCAAAAGTTGGATGCAGGCCCCAATATTCAGTTCACAGGAGGACCTACCATCCTGGCAGTGTTTATTTTGGGAACAATGTAGACCCATGCTAGGTCTGGCAGGGTTTGTTAGGAAAGTTGCAACATTAAGCTGCATCTGCCTGGTGCCTGAACACCTGGTAGGGAATACAGGAGTATCTTAAGAATTTAGAAGATATCCATTCTTGGCTTAAGCTGTGGTATTGCTTAGCTATTTTTGTTGGCCTAGTGAGTCTCCAACCATCTATCCACCCATCCATTTTGTTTCTATAGTGCCAATGCCCCTAGTTACTCAGAGCACTGTGTTCCAGCCTGGAAGACCTAGACTTCTAAGGAACAATGAAGCAGAGGACATGAGAAACCCTATCATTTATGTGCCAGGGCAATGTTGTCATTACCACAAGTTTGCAGTGATGTGTCCATCCCTTGACTGCTAATAACCAACTGAACAGTTGGTTGCATATGGAAGTGGGTTTTAACGGGGCCACATGCATGTATCTATGCACATACTATGTATGAACAGAAAGGAAAGGCAAACTGGAAAGAAAGGAAAAGCTGTTCTCCCAAAGATGGTGACTATGCAAAAGACAGAGTTTATGGTGAATGTGCAGCTGAATACACATTCCTAGTGCAATGATGTGGTTAGAAGAGCTGACACAATCCTTTGAGAAACAGAGACGTGAAGGAATTCTGCTGATATTACACCAAATAAAAATGAAGTGAATAGAGTGCTCTGCTTGCAAACTCAAGGTCAGGAGATCAGAAATATCTGGAAATAGTCTTCCTGCGCAACATTCATTTAGACATGGTGATATATATATATATATTATTATTATT
This sequence comes from Manacus vitellinus, assembly GCF_001715985.3. Classification (NCBI taxonomy): domain Eukaryota; kingdom Metazoa; phylum Chordata; class Aves; order Passeriformes; family Pipridae; genus Manacus; species Manacus vitellinus. Next base: position 8,758,540 of record NW_021939632.1, on the reverse strand, counting down.
ATTATTATTTTTGCTTTCTGTAAGGTTTCTGAATGACTTGGGACACAGTGGAAATTGCTCACTGGTGAACATTTTAAACCCACCTCCATTTGAGTTCAGCGGCAAAGTGAGCACTTGCCATTGCGTGAACTCAGCACCTGAGTGCTTCCATGGGGTTATCAGAAACCAAAGAGAACACATGGTGACCATGAACACTGGTGAAAGCTCTTTTTGATGGACTTGCCCAGCTTGATGCTTTCTTATCCAGGGTATCATGCATTTCAACTTCCAGTTTCACCTCCCATACTCCATGACATTGACAACCTGATGGCATGCAGGGCTGGTATGTTCCTTCTCTTACTGCGCAGATGAAATGGGATGGTTGCATTTTTTTAGTGGTGTGGGAAGAATCTTTGTAGAGGATGAAGAAAACTGAACTCCCTGTGTTTCTAGTATCTGAGAAAGGAAGCTGAATACTTAGAAGGTGGAAGCAACTGCACCTTCCTTGGGCTCTGCCAGCAAACCTGGCAGTGAGGTGTAGAAAGATTATGTCTTGGGTGGCAGACGGAGCACTTTCTGTTCCACAGGGACAAGCCATTGTTTCAGTCTTTCTGGCAGGGATGTTTTGGAAGGCTACTCTGCCTGAGGGGTCCTGGTACAGCAGGGAACTTGCAGGCTCTCAGATGGGGCAATTGCTGTGATTGTAGGAGGGGCAGAGGAATGATCCTGTGGCTCAGTTGCTAGTCTGGGTCTTGGGAGCCTTGGGTTTAATTCTTGGCTCTGCTGCTGTCTTCCAGTGGGCAAGGCTTGGAGTGGCACTGTCTCTAACTCTGTTTCCCAACTGCTCATTGCATGGTATCATGTTATTTTAAAACCCCAACCCATCTGCAGTAAAATGTCTCATATTATATATTATATAAAGCCCACAGCTTTGCTTGCGTCTTCAAAGGGTAATTTGCAAGGGGACATAGGCCCCAACCAAAACCCTGAAGCCCCTGGCCCCCCAGCATCGAAGTCTGGATCCTTCAGCTTTTGTGCAATTGAAAATGAGGTGCTGCAGCAGTTGAGTCAGCGATCCCTGATAATGCTGCTGTGGTGAAATTTCCCTCTCTGCACAGACTTTGCATAACATCTGCTCAGTACTTAACTCCCATTTAATGCCACAAAGTATAGCTTGAGTTGTACTTCAAATGAAGCTTAGACCCTGCTGGAATGGGGTACACAAGGTCTGGGCTGATGAGGTGGGGTTCTTCCTGTAAGTGCAAGAGATGGGCAGTTTGTTTCTTCATCTTATTAATATTCATTGCCATGGAGGGAACACTGAGGAACCAGACTCCTTCCCTTCCGCACTCCTATCTCGTTTTGCCTGATGTTATTTAAACCAAAAAATTAAGGGTAAAACCCCATACCAGCCAATTTACAATCTCCTGCAATACAAAAATAGGTGGATATAGAGAGACGAACACAAAAGCACAAGACCATGTGGTCTTAGGATTTCATGACAATCTTTGCAAGGATCTCAGTCTTGAAGAAATTTAGGGAAGGATTTGTCAGGGCTGATGATACAGTCCCACCTGTATCATAACACTTGGCCTTGGACCTGCTTTTGGCAATGGTACACAGCCAAAGTGGGAGAACAGAGAGAAAGTGAGCTGGAGAAACTGTGGAAGATTGAGAAAATCACCAATTTGCAGGACAGCTGGCTGGGAAAAGAAGTGACAGAAATCTGTGCTGCAAACAAAGGACATAATCTTCTTCGGGAGATGCTGAGAGTCCAGAAGAACAGAATACAGCTTAAGAAAGGGATTGCATAAGTATATGTCTTTGTGGGACAGCCAAACTTTCTCCCATACAAACTAGGATTTTTTGAGACAATGATATTTTTGCACTATGGTAGCTCCTGTAGATCCTAAATGGGATCAGGGACACTTTGCAGCTGACACTGGAACATCCCATGGCACTGGAGCTTCAACATGAGAGATGTGGCTCCATCAGTGTGGGAGAAGGAACTCCAAAACTCTGGCCCTGCCACACGGTTTCAAAAAAGCTGAGAGGTCAACATGTGAGTAAAGGACTAACAAAGCTTTACCCCAATGGACAGAGTCAGAAGGCATTATATTTTCTGCAGATACTCTCTTTTTTCAGGGAACCACCATCATTTGAGCTATTTTAAGACCAGACTGGATTGAGCTCTAGGAAATATACAGTATGAAGCTGCCCCAGGACTGGCAGGGAAAGATGCCAGCTGGTCAAAGTCTTTTTAGTAATGCTGCTGTTTGTATGAATGTTTAGATTTCCTTGGCAGCCCCATGGACAATTAAGAAAAGGCTTGGCTGAGATGTGAGCTGTCATTATTGGTCTAGACGCTGGATTGTCTCCACATCATAAAAATCTTAAAGATGGAGAGAGCTGTATGAGGCAGTCATTTGCAAAATGTAGAAAGCATTCTGCAAATCCATAAATACAGCTGGTGAGATAAATGAAGGAAACAATGCACAAGAATGCTCCCTTTTGCATCCATGGCTAATGGCTTCACCAAGAGGTTGCATGTCAGTCACCGTGAGACCAGTCAGCAGCTCTGCTCTCAATTCATATGCTTCCACTGAAAAAAGAAAAAAAAAAGACAGCAGTAGCTCAATTTTCTTTTCTGGCTTTGCTTAAAAGCTTGTTGAGTTTCCTGATTCGTGTTACTGTCAAGTAGTGCTTAACACTTCCAAAAAATTGCTAGCACAATTGCTGGAGCTTTGGCAAATGTCAGGACTGTTAGATTTGACCACTGTGTGGGGGTTTGTATCTTACCTCCATGAGTCCAGCATGGTGGAGGGAAGCTGGAAGGGGAGGCTGAAGCTTCCCTCCATTGGAAGCCACACAACCATGTCAAAGCACTGCTGGACACTAGGAGATAGTTCTGAGATAAATGGGAACCTGATATTTTCTCCCCCACTTGGCCTCTTCCTTGGCTTTGGGGAGAGAGTTGTGTTAGCACTCAATGGTGAAATTCATGGTTCGGAGGCTTGTTTTTAATTTCCTATTTCCATTGTGCTGGTTAGCGAAACTTCCGCCTGGAGAGATATCTAAAATTTGCCCGAGGTGAATGACATCAGCCTGATCTCATCTCTGCTCATTTATTCATACTGGTATCTCTGGCTTCAGTCTTAATTCATTCAGATAATTGCATACGCTTTCCTTAGGGACTCAGTAGCTCTGTCACTAGTCTTGCCAGCAACGCCCCCTCTTCGTGTTACTTCATTATTATTCATGCTAATGAAGAGGGGGAGGAAATCAGCCAGGGCAGACCGAGGCTCATGAACTGCTTTCTCGCTGCCAGTCTCTCTCTAGGCCGTGTCTCAGCACCACTTTTTCCAGTGGAGAGTGCTTTCACAGTGCTGTTCATCTGCCCACTCCTAAATCTATGCTTAGGTCCAGAAAATGGCCTTGGCGGATGTCTCCATTAATGCTCGGATAATATATCTTAGGCATTTTTTTCCTTAACTCACCCCGCAATTGGACTTTGAAGTCACCAGGTTATCTGAGGAAAATATCTTGCCCTGTGCCTTATGATTTGTGACTTGCTTTACTCCCTCCTGTTCCTATTTATGCTGTAAAACTACTGAGTTAGAAGATGCCCTCTATAGACATATTCGTGCTGCTTAGAGATGTGTTGTGTATGTATACAGGCTCTGCTGTAGTAGAGGTATGAAGAGCCTTGCCCCACTCCCCAGACCCACTATGTGGTGGGACTTATTGATGGATTTCATACCTGTGTCTCATGCATCTTTGACAGGGGTGCTCAGAAGCAAGGAAGAGCTTTTGTAAGAGAATTAAGCAGACTGGAAGTCTTCAGCTGGGAAACAAGGTAGCCAAGGAAGGATTTTATAAATATCTGTAAAAACAGGAAACATTTGAAGAACACAAACAATCAAGGAGGCAAATGTAAAGTCCCAAAAATTAACCAAAGGAGCTCCTTGCCACAGGAGACAAGGAAAGGTAAGAAAGCTGGCATGATTTCAAAAACTAACTGGATAAATAAGGAGCTTTTGAACACAAAGCCACTTGCTTACTGGAGAGTGGGAGAGCACTCCAGGAAAGCATCACTGTGCACTTGCCTGGCACTTGCCTATTCTTCTCTGGGCACCTGTTACTGCATAATGTCAAAGAAAAGGTATTGCATCCTTTGGGCTGATCAGATCTGGCTGTACTCACATGCTAATGAAATCAGCACAGTCCCAACCATGGAGCAAGCACTGAGGATCTGGTCCAAAGCGTGGTTTGCAAGGTAGCTTGGAGCAAAGCAGGGAAATCAGATCTTGCTTGCTTAAAATCAAAACCAGGCTTAGAAAGCAGTCCCAGAACAGGAACGCCGTTCCCCAGGAAAGTTTCCAAAACCAACTCCTGGCCTTGGAGAATAAGATGGCAAACCACCAATAAATAAATAAGTAGATAAAGAAGTAAATGCAAAACCTGTGAAGAAATCTCCCAGAACAAATGGCAAGAATACTTCCAGTTTTCAGGCCACCTGCTTGTCATCTATCACTTAGAAAAAATGAGTGTTCTTTAAATATTCATATGGGGAAAACAGAGCCACTCTCCTGGGTTTGCATGGTGATTTATGCTGCGGCATTTTCAAGGTCATCCATTGCCTAAATCCCCTGTCTGTCTGAGGCCTGGGTCCTGCAAGGAACCTGATCCCCATGATCATATATATTAGAAAGGATAAGGCTTGTTTCCATATGTGTCGTAGTGCTGGCATCTGAATTTCAGATGAATTTGCTGATTCCTCAGTTCGTACTCAGACACCAGCATTCTCTTTTAGCTGCTCTGATGACGGTTTTTATATGAAGCATTTTCAGTTGAGAGGCTTTCAGTGGCAATATTCTCAAAAACACATCTTGGAGTCACATTTCAGGCTCTTATGTCCGTCTCATAAACTCTCCCTGTGGGTTGTAACTCGATACCTTCAAGTTGTGCTCCTGTTCCGTGAGGAAATGGAGCTAAAGGAGTCCTCCTGCTCTGGGCAATCAGGAGTAAGATAAAGTCCATATATGCATCCACTGGTGTTTGCTTGCTTGTTTGTTTTTTTGAAATTGAATTAAGAGTATACAGCATGTGTTGCTTAGCATAGGAAAGCTTGGGATCAATTAATAGAGAATGAATTTTTTTTTTTTGGACCGGAAGGGTTCATTGCCTTTCAGGAACGAAGCAAGAAAGGTTGGATAAACTGATCTCTGAAGATGCTAATTTCCCTGTCTACAAACAGAGCTTTGAGCAGCCAGATATAACAACAATCAGTTCTGCCCTGGTCAGTGGTAGGTCTCCAGAATTCTAGCCTGATCAGGGACCTAGAACAGGGACCATAAATCTCTCTCACCTTCAGCCTCTACTGGAACACATGGATGTTCCATCTTCTCTAGCATGCACAGAGTGTTCACAGACCAGTCTTTGCCCTGGTGCTCTCACAAAACGGGGAGAAGGGCATGACCAAATTCAACTGCACACTTAATACCCACCTTGGTTGTAGCATTTAAGGTTGGCACATGGAGCACTGACAAAACACTGCATTGATTTCGGGCAGCACTTAATCATCCTGATTAGAAAAATCCCAAATGCTGTACCAAAAGTTACCGGGTTTTGTTTGTTCAAGTGGAAAAAAATAATGGAAGTATAATGAATGGAAGGGGATTCCCCAGGGTTTTTTTTCTCTCCTTCTTTCTTTCCTTCATTAGGCAAAAATCTGCTTTGTCAGTACCTTTTCTGAGCACCGTAACAAATATACCTGTCTGTGATAGGCCTTTCAACAGAGGTTTTTTTGTTTTGCTTTGTATGGGGGGAAAAACCCCACAACAACATGGCAGATCTACCAACTCTTTTAGGACTGAGTAATACATCAGGTTGTGATGAGGTCAAAGCAAGGGAACCTCCATAACACATCCCAAGCAGCTGATCATGAACGAGGGGAGCAGAGCAGTAACATGGCCCCAAGAGCAGCTGGGGACTGGGAAGTTGCCTGCTGCAGCTATAACCTCCTTTGCCTTCAGCATGGATGTGGGGCCAGAGCAGACGTGGACCTACAGATGTACTCTTCCCAGGGCAATTGTTTTTGGATGAGTAGGAAGGACACTACTTTGAGCTCTGCACATCCACTCTGAGCCTCTGCATTCTCCAGCAGAAGGCACACCGTGGCATGGAGGAATGACAGAACGTTTTCTGTATTACTGTGCTCTCTGTATTAGTTTCTCTCCTTTATAAAATTCAGCTTTGGAAAAATTGGCTTATTTAGCTGAGTTCAGATCTCTGGACCTTCCAGCTGAAACTGCAAAAATGAAGGAATTTCTTTATTCTCGGTGTTGCTTAACCTTAGCAGCAGAACTGAAGCCAGCTGCAAACACAGGAAGAAAACAGTTTTTTTGCTGGTTCTGTATCTGCTTGTGATGACCTCATATATGGACTTGTCTTAGTCTCCCAGGCTACAAGCCTATCTGTTGCCATGAAATTCCCCACATAAAACTTGAAACAATTGAATCCTGATTTATATTGTCTGAAATGAATATATATCCTTGTCTATCACGATACCTGTGTCCTGGTAGAGGACTTTTCACCTCCTTTATGCTTGCTATAGGATGCTCTCTCCACCAGATTTTTTGTTTCTTCCTTTGTTCTCTCCTGGGATGGATTCATCTACTCTGCCTTTGAAGTTGCGGGTATGTCAAAAAAGAAAGGAACAATATTCAGTTATGAACACGAGTGTGCAAGGGGGGGCATCAGGTAAACCAACAGGGGTCAAACAGAGCTGGCAGAGTAACACCCCCTACCCAACATGACTTAAAGAAACACAGATTGCTGTTCCCACCATGTCGAAAAGCTCAAGATTTGGAGTTACCAAGGCCAGTGTCCTGTGGGAGCATGAGCTGTAGGCATCAGACACTGCAAAATCTCTGTCCTCTCCTCTCTCTACTCCAGATTAGGAGGACATAGATTCTGCTGCTATTCCTCTGAAATGTACTTTACTCTGAGCCATCTGCAAATGAAGCAATGGTCTGCTGCAGTTGAACTTAGTCCGGAAAGCTGAGGTGGGATCAGACCACAGTTGTGCTGCATGCCTCGTAGGACTCTGCTACTCCAATTAGAGTAGCAAACCAACATATTAACTGCCTACTTCCTGTCTTCATCTCTTTGCCTTTATGTGTGTGTGGAACATAACAGAAGCCAAAGAAAATAATCCAAAACTTTCTCCACATTTTCCCCACTGTTTTCCTCTGAGGATATCCCTAGAAAGACTGTTCCTGGTTTCTGTAATCTTGGATGCAAATCTGAACTGAGAACTCATGCTGGGCTATAAATCATGCACATATTTGGTCCATAGATGCCTCTGGTATGGCATCATTTTTCACTATGGTCACAACTACCAGGAAAAAATCGTGAAGACCAGTCCATATTTTCTTCTACACCAAAGTATTCTCTTTGGTTTCCTCAGTTGTTTGAGTTTCAGCTTTTAAACCAGAGGTCTAGAGAACAGTACTGATCCAGACAGACCAACATGGCCTAGAAAACTCACCTCAGAAGTGGGGTGGGTTACTGTGCGCTGAGTTCTCTGCTCTCCCAGCCAGCTGCCACTGAGCACTCTGCCTGCACTGTGTTGCAGGCACTGTTGCAGCATCAATTTGGAAAGGAGTGTCCATCCCTCCAGAGCAACGTCAGCAAAGGCAGATCAGTTTCTCAGGGCATCACATGGTCATCAGTGTGTAAAGTGCACGGCCTGAATAATCCTCTGTCAGGTGCTGAACGGTCTCCACTGGCTGAAAGAGGTACCTGAAGATGGACCATGACTGAGCACTGGTGTTAGAGGGAACAGTCCTTCCTTGTGAGCTGAAGTGCCTGTCCATGTCTCAGTGGGGTTTATTGCTTTCTCAAGGCACCCAGGATACACTGGGAAATCTGATGCTGGGAAACAGGACACCAGTTTCAGAAGGCTGGAAAAGTTCAAGGCTTGAAATGTTTGAATACTGATTTTGAGATCAGGATAGTGAGTCCTTCTTGAAGACAGAAGGAAAGTAGTCCAAGAAATAGGTCCATTGCGTGAATGACAGTATCCCTGGTGATGGCAGAGGCACAGTATGGGGTCAGCAGACAGGTGGATCTCTTCACCTCATAGCACTCCCACGACACAGCAGAGAGAGGAGAAGAAACATCGGAGACAGGTCCTTGATGTGCCTCAGTGAACCTCAATTTGATGACTTCCTGGGCTCCCTGATTTGTTTTCCCTCCAATTTGGGACTTGAGCCAGATTGTTCTTGGCCTGTGAATGCTTCCAGATGTTCTCAGTCCTTGGGGGGACAGAGGCACCCCAGGCTGTAATTGGTATTCAAGGAAACTCCATGCAAGGGGCATATAAAACATTACCTATCCCTTGGCCAGTGCCTGGTGCCTGGAGGCCTGCTGGTCACCAGTGGCAAAGGGGAAGAAAAACATCACAGCCTGGTGGAATGGTTTCTTTTATTGCTGTGTCCCTGGGCAAAATGGCCAGTATGTTAAGTGGCACCTGGATGGAAAGGCAGGAGAATGCAATAGGAAGAAGCAGTGAGAATGCAGTCCAAGCCAAAAGCATTAAAAACCTGAAGGAAAACATTGCTTCTCTCACTGCTGCCAAGTTTATTTCAGTATGTAGCAACCTGGTGAAGTACATTCCTTTACAGGGGAGGAATTACAGAGGACAAGACCTTAAATTCCTCCCATTTGCTCAAGAACTCCAGCAAACACCTCCTCCTTCTTCCCCCTCCTGCTGGTCCAATTTTAAGGAGATTTTAATTTGAGCCCAAAGTGCTGGAACATAGACAGGAAACAGTTTATAATTTGCAAAAGTGTATATAGTTTCATGGAAAAGCAACATACATACTGAAACCTATGCCTTTCAAATTCTTCCCAGCAGCCATCTCTTCTGGCCTCAGGACAATGAAGTCTCTGTGTTCAGGTCTGTTTTCGGTCGAAATGGTCCATGACTGCTCTTTTGTGACCAAACAGAATGCGACAGCAAGCTGGTCGGAGTGCTCGGTGCCTTAATTACTTTGGGTCATGTGGCTGCCTCTGCTGCTGCAAGTGGCAAAGCACATGCAACTGAGGAGCATCATTTCTGCTAAAGGAAGACTTGAAAAGAAGTCCAGGGAAGTTCAGGCATCTCTCAGAAAACAGAGGCAGGGCTCCCATCAGCTTGTACAGGACCAGGACTTCTGCTTTTGTGCTGGGATGGATGGATGGATGGATGTGTGCTTGCATTCACTGCAATGATGTCATTGTGAGTTAGAAATGCATTTGGCTTTGGTTGCTAAGAAAATTGGGAGTCCCAAAGGCTCTTCTGTTCAGCCTTTGCATTTGCCCTAGAATTTTTGCAAGCACAAAGACAGGCTGAGCGGACAATGGCTTGCTTGACTGGCAAGCACAAATGTGAGCTTTTGCACGTACAAAGGATTGTTTGTGCAAGCAAAAATGTCATGCAAAATGAGGAGCATGTGGCCATGACAGGAGAGACTACAGAGTGAAGAAATCATATCCAAACACATCCCCAGTTTGATTACGGAAATTAGGGCAAAATTTGGAGTCATGTAAGCTGGCTTTGGAGTGAGAGAGAGGTCTCTCGCCTTGGATGACCAGGAGACACAGTAGCTCTTGGACAGCAGGGGCTGCAGGGAGCTGGCAATGTTGCTGTTTGGATGTGGACATACAGAAGAAACCATCAGTATAGAAGTGAGACATATCATTTGAATGTGAGCCACATTGCATCCTGCTTAAACACTGGTGGCCCAATACTGTGGGCAAGCATTAGCCTGGAACCAGATTCTAGACAGTATAGATGTGCCAGCGTGCATGCAAAATGCACATCTAATTGCTCAACTAACTTCTTCGAAGCTATCAGAATTCCATAAAATGGAAAACAGAGAAATTATTTACTTTTTATCACTTGCACTTGTAGTAGTGATAGATATGCTAGTCATTCAATTGTGACAAACATGAGGCATCTTGGAGAAGATCTGTTTGGCCCAAAGAATAGTACTATTTGTCAGGAGTGAGAAAGCCTGTGCTGGTTTTCTGGGCTGTGACATTCTTTGTTTTACCAAAGATACTTGCCTGAAAACCCTTTCAAATCCCAGTTTTTAAACCAGTGCTTTAGAGTCCAAACTCAAAATGCTGATCTTTGAAACACTGTGTAACATAAAGTGCCCTTGGACAAAAATCTTAACCTCCATGTTTTCCTCCCTTCTTCTGAAATTGAATTATGCCTAACTACCCTTGTCAACTAGGCACAACCTAAACATGGGTGGAATCTCATGTTTTCCCTTTGGAACGTGTCTATTTCTCTTCAATTTACAATCCCCTCTTGTTGCAACTGAGGCTTGTGTAGCTACTGTTTAGCCATAGCCACCCATGATTTTAGGCTGCTTTCTGTGATCCCAGCAGCCGCTGCTGAGGCCACACAGGCAGCACCATAATCAGGCCTTTTTGAAGGAACATACTGAAACTCAGATGGAGGATGCTTGGTGTCTGCAGATGACATTTTGTGGGTGAACATTCATTATTGCTGCCTCACCTTGTCTAGGGTATGGTGGCATTGTGGATTCCATGGTTTCCTTTGAAAGTGTTCCTCCACCTAATGGTGGATCACCAATAATAATGCATCACCAATGCATGATCCCCAAATCAGAAAGTTAAGGCACACATCAAGGAGAACTTGCCCTGTGCAGTTATCAAGGTCAGCTGCCGAGGATGCCTTTGATTTTAATGAGGAGATACACAGAGCTGGATCAGGAATATTATAACTCCTTATGGGCTTCAAAAAAGACACTGGGACTTATTGACATTTTTCCAGCTAATTACCTGCAAGAAGAAAGGTTAGGGCTTGGCTTTTGAAATGCAAAATGAGGTATTATGCAAAAAGAACACAGAATTTAAATGAAAAGAACAGTCAGATCCCTGTGGTTTGAGGGGCACTTTTCTCTGCTTGGATTGTCTGGGCTGCTCCCTGTTGGGATGAGAGGCTTTGTACTGCCTGGGGTTGTGACCAGAGCACCTGCTTAAGGGATAAGTTGCATAGAAAACTAACTAGGGACAAGCAGCTCTGTGTGTGTGCAAGAGATGAGCAGGGCATCAATGAACCTGGCTTGAACAAAACAGTTCCAGACTTTTTGCAGCACTGAAAAAAATCTCAGCATGCTTTTCTTGTAGCATTCAAGTGGTAGTGGCCTCCTGACTTTCCCAGTAGCACCAGCCATTCTGTCCCTTCAGAAAACCTGGTGCTTTTGCCTGCGCAAGCAGGAGACTGACTCCAAGTTATCCTCTCTGTTCCTCCTGGATTGACATCTGGGGAGTGCTGTGGGAGAGCAGCAAGAGCACCTGTAGGATGTAGGTGAAGTTCCTGGCTTCAAGAAGACATAGACATGTTGCCATGTTCACAGCCCTACCACAGGAGCCTGTTCAACTGTGCTGCAGAAAGCATAGTCCATCTTTCCAAGACTCGTCATGAAGGCAAAATGTGTGTAGAAGTGAGGTGAAAAAGGAGTATTATAGGCCTTTCAGTTCATGTTTATATGCAAAGGTTCTGAGAGAGAAGACATATGCCAGCATTTTGGGTATGCTGATATGCAGAAGGAAATACAATGGAACCTAATGACTTTAGTCCATTTCAAACCAACCTGTTCTTTCAGCAGCAAGGGTAGTTCATGGTTCTGAACACGAGACCAGCCAACACATGAGTCAGGTCTGATTCCAGCATTTAGAAGTCTGGAGTCCCTGGGTTCAGCTGTGTAATTTCTAGTTATTATAATATGGTTCAGATCTCCAAGTAAGCCAAATGGGTCCCAGTTGTCATCAAAATTCAGCTTATATTTCTGCTGAAGAAGAGTCCAGGAACAGTCAGTCCACTTGCAATTGTCTATTACACTGAAAGAGAAAAACTGGATCAAATTCTAGCTCTAAAAAGCCACAGAATGGGTTTTTGGGTTATTATTTCATTAGTCTACTTTCCCTTCAGAAATAGATCTGAAACAATTTCACAAGAAATAACTTGTTGATGTCCATGGGGCTTTTGCACAAGTGACCAGGTACAACAAGATGCTAGTGTTTGCTCACAAGGAACATGGGATTCTTTTTGATGCTCTAGTGATGTGTAGCTCAGAGATGTTGGGTGGCTGAATGAGTGTCCTTGAAAACAATGTCAAAATGGCTTTGGTTCTTTCACAGTGAAGAATTTGAGTTTCAAAAGTGTCATTTTACCTCTTATTGTTGAAAATGGAAAAACAGACCAATTCTACTCCAAGCCAAAAGCTAATGGTTGTCCACTCCTCTTTTCTCATGGACCTCAAATAATTTAATTCTTGAGATTCAACAGGAAAAGTCAAACAATTTTATTAAATATACATGCCAAGGAAACACTGCCCCCCCTAAATAAATAGGCTTTTCTAGTTGTATTTAGCCCATAAGTAATTAATAAACCAGACCCTAGCCTGTTTATTAACTGCCCTATGCTCCATTGTTGTCAGGAAAAGCTGTAGAAAATGTTACACTAGGACCATAGAAAGTTTTAGCTCTCTCATCACAGCTAGGATATTTTTGTGCGATGGATATGGATAATTTTATGGAGAGGATATGATTTGGTGATCTGCATCACAATACATCCCCACACATCTCTGTGCTATTGCAGATATCCAGTACGGCCCTGGATGTGAAATTCACAATATTTCCTTCAATCAACAATCAACAGAGGGTCTGTAAACCTGCAGCAGAGAAGTTCCTCACTGCCTCTAAGGTCAGATGAAAGATAGAAGAGGGGCTTTTGTTTTGTTTCTAAACAAAAAAAAAAAAAATCTAATCTTTAATGCAAGCGGGATATAAAACTATATTCCTAAGTGAAGCTGGGAAGTGGTAGGGGGAGACAAATAGCTGTGTTCCTCATTCCTCAGTTTTAGTTGCTACCATGAAGCTGCAGCTTTGAGATTCATGTGTTCTTCATAAGACAGGGTTCTTGGCTTTCACTTTCTGAGAAAGAAAACAATCTTCTAACTTCTGCAATAAGGAAGAAAAACCCCAGTTAATGAAAAAAAAAACACCCAGAGTCCAATAAACAAATGAAACATAATTTTGCATTCCTGTGAAGTCTCATGACATCCAAGACAACTCTGATTTTCTGATCCTCTGGGTATAGGAAAGCCCACCTTGTGATGCTCCAACACTTAATGTCTGGAACACTGCAATAACTGAAAGGTCAGATCAGCCTTGGCCTGCTCTCAGCCCTTGAAGCTGGTACAAATACCTTTCCAGGTCAGAATTGTGATGAATCAAAGTGATTGTGACCTTGCCTTGAACCCCAGGCCCTCTGGCAGTGGACACACTTGGAAGCCTACACGTGCCTTGGTCTGCTTAACAGGTTTGAATCCGTCTCCCTGAGGTGGGCAGAGCTGGAGGCATCCACTTTCCTGTTCAGAGCCCGCCTGTTCTCTGGGCGTTCAGCTGCAGAGGGTGCTCTTGCTCTGCGTGAAAACAAAAAGTTTGTGTATCTCCCGTCTCATCTCCTCCTTTCCTCCCTTCCACCCCCTCTTTCTAAATATAAGCAAACAAATGAGTCTGCTGCGACTTGAGTTCTGCCTTGGAACGAAGGAGTCAACTGTGGAGAGCTATTCCTCCCTGCCTTCGGGGGGAGGCTGGGGTCGGCCAGCCGGGGAGGGCAGGAGGCTGCTGCTTGTGTCATTTTCGCTGGAGAGAAACGCTGTCAGCAGTGGTGGCGGACAAGAGGATAGCTGCAGTTCCCTCACGTCTGGCCCGGGACAGGAGAGGTGTGCTGGGAGATCTTGACCTGGCAGCAGATTCGGGGCTGAGAGTGTCCTGTGGTTGTGCTGTCATCTTATGGCTGCTGTGTCCCGGGAAGGTCTAGCATGCTGCTCTCCAGGAGAAATGGGCTGTTGTTGCTGAAGCAGATTTGGTCAGGGTGTTTATTAAAGCATCCCAAGGGTGCCTAGGTGTTTCTAGCTGCTGGGCACAGAGGTGTAGACAAGGCAATATGTCGAGAAACTATTTACAAGAAAGTTGCATGCCTTTGGAACACTTTAGTGCACCTGGGTCTTTTGTGCAATACATCTTGAGTGTTTCAGAGAACAGGGAACTCTTAGAGCCATGGTAAATAGATGGGAGGGATCATGAGAGGCAGTTCATTGCACTGACCTTTGCCAAGACAATGGCAGTTCAACTGAAAGTGGCCTTTGCCTGGACTGCTTTTAATATCCCTCCATGACGGAGATTTCACAAACTTTCCAGGCCATCTGTTCCAGAAATTTACTCTTTTTGCTTTGGTGGTAGTATCTAGATTACATTTTTCATTCCTCATTCCTCATGGCTCTTGGCTTATCAGTCATTAAAGATACAGAGGATTTTCTCTCCTCTATTATGTGAATCTGCACAATAATTAGTAAACAATAAATCAGTGTCATATTTTTCATCTGTATGTTGATTTGGAGACAGGTCTAATAAACTTTGGCTGCACCTGCTACTTGTATTTCTCTGTGTGGAAAAGTATATGCCGCTGAAATGCAATGCTGCTGGCAGCAAGGACACCAACTAGTGAAGGGGCCAATGTAGTGAGATAGTGAGGGTTTCCCTCAGAGTTGTGGAGGCTTAGCCTTTCTTGGAAAGGTGCTCCACAAAGATTTCAAATCAGTGAGAGTCACGTTTGATGATGGCCATGAAGTAAAACTTTTCTTCAGTGCAAATCCACTTACAGCTAGAAGTGAGAAAATGCAGCATAGGATGAAATTAGAAGTGGAATTTGTTTCACAACACTTTATCCTAAGCTTTAAGGAGATGTAATCTTTTTTTGTTCTCTAGGGTTATGCTATAGTCAAAGGTGAAGGACTGGTACCATTAGAGGATCTTTTTCTCCCTTCTAAAGAGAATTTTTAAGTTAGGTGGTAATGAGAGCAAAATAGTAATGTTCCATCTATTTTCTTTTGTTTTACAATAGAGACTTGCAAAATTCATAAAGCTTCCCATATACTGATGTTAGGCTAGCCAAAGAGTCAAGAAGTATTAGTATTCTAAAACAGTTGGAGATATTAATAATTAGAGGAACAGGATTTGCTTGCTTAAGAAATTCACAAATAAATATTCCATACTGAACACTTCTGAGAATACTGGAGTCTTGGTCATGACCAGTTGCTAAGAGAAAAAGCCGCAGTCACCAAGTAAATCTCTTGTGCATAATTTGAACTTGTATTATATGAAACTAGCCCTTGAAAGCAAGCTGCTTTCTGCCATCCCCTGAAGACCTGTGGTCATGGAACATTCATCCATTTTTCTACATGGTTTCAAAATGCATTATTATTTACTTTGATGAACACTCAACATGAGTACCATGTTTATGAAATTACAGATATCAAAGTGGAGATGTAATAAAGCTATAAATCTTCTCATCTGTTCTCTCTGTCCACTGAAAGGATAAATCATTAATTATCACATTAATTATGATTAGTTTAGAATGTTTTAGAAAAGGGGACCAGTGTTTTTTTCTCTCCTGGGAGACTAATCTAAGGCTAAGTCATTAACTCTAAGGATGTTTGTCTTAGATCTTTTACCAGGACACACACTATACTACTTCTGGTTAATCCATTTTGGAAGTGGGACAGATGAAAATATTCCTACCAGAGAAGGGGATTCTTATGAAGACCAACATTACACTTCTGAATCATCCACTGGTCCATCACACGATCTCAACTTGCTTTTATTTGAAGAAATAAGGAATTGAAAAACTAATACAACCATTTTTCTCCTCCAAAATTTTCCTTGTCAGCTGTGACCAGCTGGCAATTTTCATTTGGATTTATTTTAATGTATTTCCATCCTGGTGCAGAGATTATGACAAAATATTCTTTTATATCCTTTTACTGCAGAAAAAAAGTTATCTTCTTGCCAAGTCAGACACACATTTATGGCAGAAACAGTCACACCTACCTTCTCTCAGCAACTTTCAGTCCATCATGTGAGCTGTAGCCAGTAACCCACACAGGGTAAACACCTCCTTTGTATTGTCAAATTTCATATACCACAATCTTCAGCTGGAAAGTCTTAATTTAGCATTTCGAGATAGGATCTGAAATACGAGTTTCCCATGGATATCTACCCAAGCAGTAGCTCAGACCTGTTTGGTGTCCTTTCTAATAACAAGTGGGTCTTTGGATCACCTAGGCTGGACCTGAGAAAAAAGTAGGGTAGCATTTTTGGTGGATGGATAGATGGATGGATGGGTAAGAAAAACATTCTAGGGGTGTGCTAACTGCTTAAAGATGCTTAGGTCATGACATAAAGACATCTGTTTCATCTATTGGTCTAGAAGAATGGGGAATGCTTCCTATCCTAGTCTTGTTCTTTTCTGTCAATATCTGTGCTCCCTGGGTCTGTAGAAGCACCATGCCAAAATGGGGTATTCCCCCCATGTTCATGTCACTACTTTGCCAATGGTGACTAATGACAGATGTTTCTTCACAGGGCAAAATAATTTCTAAATGAACTGGTCAGTGGAAAGTCAGAAAGGCTTTGAAGAATTCAAGCCTTGTGACTGCTCTTGCCTTGTGACTGCTCTTGCTACACAAAGCTCTTTAAATATTTATAACTTGAATATTGCAAAGCAAATAGAAGGAAGGTGGGGATGGGCTGTACAAGTTTACATGATTTCTTATCTCTTAAAAATTACTGTAGCCCTTCTAGCAAGGGGAAGAATTCGGTATACCTCACATTTCAAGCTCAAGCCTTTTGTTTGTTGAGTCATTGTGTCTCAGTCAAAAATTTTCTCCCCACAGCTTCCCAAAAGTAAAGATTGCCCTTGAACTCCAAACCCTGCTAAGAAAACATGGGGCAGATGTCAGCATTTTAGAAGTTATTCACCCTCTGCCAAAGCATACACATGGCTTGGACAGTAGAGCTGTAGCAGTGGAATCCAGTGAGGTCAACAAATAAAGGCAACACAAAGTCAGTGTATTTTACTAAATCGTCTGACACAGGTACAGGTGAAAGATCAATAGAAGTTGGTCAGGTTCAGCTCTCTCCTGTGGGAAACATTTGAACAAATCTTGTTAGTCTGGGTTGCTTAAGATCCTCCTCAGTGTGTTCATGTTGGTGAGATGGAACTGGATATGTGGCAGAACAGGGCTTAAATTGTAGGCAGACCAACGTTTTAAATAAAATGTTCCTGGAAGAACTTTTCAGTCTTTTTCTCTGTAGCAAGTTCTTAATCCTGCCCCATCCATCCCTGTTGTAATTTCCATGCAATGCTTCCTTAGGCATCTCTGTAGCTGGCCTCCAAAGTGTGATGTTTCTTTGTCCAACACAGTTATGGGAGAGAAGAGAAGGACAAGCCCTGCAGGTGAGAAAATCTCTGCCAAAACTTTTTTTTGGGGGCCGAAAGGACCCTAAGGAAAAAGGCTGAAGAAAAACAGCTGGAAAAAGCGTGGCTGCTCTTAAAAGAAAAGATCAAGGAGACATGAAGTGTTGGCCATGGATTTGTCATCTGCGGAGTTCTCTTTTTCTCAGCTGTCAGGCAAGTTTCCTATGGGCAGATTTCTTTAAAAACTCAGTATCTTTTCCTCAAGGTGTTAGATCTCTTTCTCCCTCCCTCATGTAACATCCTTATGATTCTTGCACAGCGTGGACCTACTTGTGTCTGTTTTACTCCAGTTCTTGTGCTGCCTCTCCTCTTACAAGCCTGTTTCAGTGACTGATAAGAAACAAACTAATCAGGAATTTTCCTCCTCTCCCTTACCTTCTGACAGTTCAATATATTGCTGAGGACTGGGCACGAAGATAAGAAATAACAGGATATTTAGCAATTAGGCTTTTATTGTGCTGAAGGACTGCCCACTCTCTGGATGCAGGAATCACTTTGCAGAGTGGAGAACTGCTGCTGGGTGGAATGTGTCAGCTGCTTACCAGGTCATGGGCACGTTACAGAGCTGTTGGAGAAACACGCTGAGGCAGTGGCACGAACGCAACCACATGCTTAGCGTTAAGCCAGTGAGAAATTCCACTGAAGTCAAGGGGGTTTTTGCATGTGCTTAAGGGCTTTGCTGGACTGGGGCTTACGAAGGAAGAATGGACTATGGGTTCATCAGATGGGATTGGACCAAGAATCTTGCACCCCTTCTCTTGCCAAATCCTGAAGGATGCCTGTGATTCATAAGTGATAGGAGTGAATTGGGTCATTGAAAAGAAGGGAATTCAGCTGACCAGCTGGGCATAAGTTTCCTGGTTGGAGGTTGCTGTGAAAAAAGTGGCTTTCTCTTATAGCCACTTAGTCCTTGCTGTAGGTTTTGTGTGTGTGTTTGTAGTTTTTTTCGGTCAAACTATCCAAAGTCAGGTAACTCATATGATGGAACAGGATCTCTGCTCATGGATTTTTGGCTGTCATTATGGATGAAAACACATAAAATAGTGATTAAGAACAATGTTTGCAGAGTCAGCAGCTGAGGTCCCTGACTTGCTACAGTTGCAGAGAAACAACATTGCAGCGGGCAAAAGATTAACCACAGAGACTGTTGAAAAGAAAAGAAAAAAAAGAGGTTGGATTTGTCAGATCAAAGAAAATAAACTTGATGATACTTAGAGATTAAATTGTCTCAGGATGATATATGTAGCCATAAAAGCCTATAGGAATAAACTACGGCTCAGCTGTTGAGGAACTGTCAGCAGCCTAAGGACATTTTGTGGCCTTGACTGAGTAAGACAGGAGGCTAAGAGAAGAGGGGGCATTCGTAGTCTCAGATCCAGGACTGAGTCACTCTGTGGCTACAGACACACCACTTGTGCTTCCCATTCTCCTCTCCCAGCCAAACTGATAAAATATAGAAATGAGAAAACTGATTCCAACAGGAAAAGTGCTTCATGCTCCCTACTCCTTTTGGGTCTGAGTCATCATGTGACATATCTCTATTTCAGTGACACTGCTGTGCATAGGGAAAAGGCTCATTAGTTGTTTTCTGGGTGTTTTGCAAAACTTTTCTTAATTCCCTGTAAGGCAAACCTTGTTTTCCCTTCCAGAGTTCAGTTAGAGAGAGAGATATTAATCCCAACAGCAAGATTTCAGCCAATATCCCAAACCAGAAGGAAGGTCTAAGGTCAAAGCTAGCAAATTATATTGGAAGAAATAAGTTCACTGTCAGTGTGTTCTTTCATGAGCAGATTATGGAAGTTTGTAAACTCTGTCATTGCAGAGGTAGTTTGAAATACTGCTAGTTTGCTATAGGCAGTGTCTAATTCCCACCCCTTCCATTCTCTTGTGAAATGAAAAATATAATCACCAAGGTTTCAAATAACCGATGAAGAAACAGTCTTCCTTTTCCAGCAGTTTTGAACAAAAGAAGAAGGGCAAAATGTTGGCACTGTGAGCAGAAACACAAACCTGTGTAAGCTCAGTTTTTGGAGATGGAAGTCAGACATGAAGATGGAACTAGCAGAAGTTCAGAAAACCATTTAACCGCTGGTACTAGCCATTTGTGTGGGACTGACTTTTGTCCTTTGGGAAAACTGTGGAGCTTAAAGAGACAGAGCTTTGAATGCTGCAGTTTTGTTCATTTTCAGGAAGCTTTGACAAAACCAACAAATTCAGGTGATGGGAGGGATGGATAGACTTAGATATGAAGAACGGGGATCCAGTGCATGATTCAGCCAGGAACCTCACTGGAGCTCAGGAAAGTCACTTAGCCATGGGATTTGCTGTCTACAAACCAAGTGCCTAACCTAAGCCAGTAGTGTGGACTCCTTATAGAATTGTAGGATAGGTGAGGTTGAAATAGACCTCTGAGGTTCAAGCTAATGAGAGAGACAGGTATCTCCAAAACCTGCCCTCACCACTGCTCCTACAGCTAGGCATTTCCCTTGGGGAAATACCTCCATCTTTTCATTAAATTAACCTCTCTGTACTGTTATAATATTTTCAGTGCAAAGATAGTCTCTCACTTGATCTGCTTAGTGCACAACTCATTTAGACCCTGGGTGTTTGGTGACATTTTGCCATCGCTCCCCTAAAATCTACTAGAGACAAGTGCTAGATTTGCCTGTCTGGACTGTCTTGTAGGTCAATGCATTGCTAGCCTAGTGGTTTGGAAAAGAGAAGATGCTGTCTCCCAGGAGTGTTGTAGCACAGTGTACAGCAATGCAAATGGCCTGAGCATCCCAGTGAATAAATTTTTGCAGTGTAGATTGCAAGGAAAGCAGTCAAGTCTTCATCTGGATAGTGAACAGGAGCTAGCTCCAGGAACTCTGAACTTGGTTTATTGTTTTTCTGCATCTAATTCATGCAGATGAGTACTCAACAGCTCACTGCAGCACTGAGAGCTCTGCAGTCTGTGTTGGTAGGGCCTCCTACCGTGCAGACTCAGCTGTTCATGCAGTGGATGAGAGAGATGGATATTTGCTTAGAGGCACATACCTATATGTAGCAAAGGGACACAGTCTCCTTTCAGTCAGTAAAAGTATTGTGGAAAAGTCTTTCAGGAAAGGCTTCTGTTGCCTTTACCTTATTACTGCCTGGTTAACTGCATGCTGCTCTTCCCAAAGACTTCCTTCTTCTTTGGCTGGAGGAAGTGCTTCTGACCCCTTGGGTTAATCTGCTCTATGAGGTCAAGACTGTTTAAACACCCACCATGTTTCACCAACATGAGATGGTATCCAGCAGGGAGGAGAGGGTTGCTATTGAAAATGTTTGTGGAGTCTCTTGGAAGGGAGTGTGTTGTGGGAGCTCAGTTCATTATCCTGGCTGGAAGGAGAAAGGAAAGGCAGAGGAACATACATCCCTGCCTCTGCATCCCAACTCTGCAATAAGTGCAGAGGGCATAAAGCAATCTTGGACATCGCTGGATTTA
Source organism: Manacus vitellinus (assembly GCF_001715985.3). Classification (NCBI taxonomy): domain Eukaryota; kingdom Metazoa; phylum Chordata; class Aves; order Passeriformes; family Pipridae; genus Manacus; species Manacus vitellinus. The sequence continues at coordinate 8,737,679 of NW_021939632.1, read as the reverse complement.
CCTAGTAAGCTCTGTGCTGTGGGGTCTCAGATACCTATTAGATCTTATTCTGGAAATATCTCCTTCCTGAATGCCTTGTATCCTGCCTAGATTTTTCTAGATTTAGCCTTTGATACGTGTGAGAGCATGGACAATTGGAAATGACTCAGATGCAGAGCTGTAGAAAGCCATTGCCTCTCTGTTTCACACAATAATCCCCTGAAGCTTCACATTAGAGAAAATCCATGTGATTTCTTACGATGTGGTGTCACATGAAAAGACATCTCCCCCAGTGCTGTTTTGGAAATACAATAGTTGTTTTTGTTTTATCTACTGTGCCATCAGCCCCCCCAGCTGGGGACTCAAACGTACATTAATTCTGCTTATGACTGCCAGGAGAATTTATTATGGCCAACAGCAAGAAGCATGTAGGAATCTGCGAGGTGTGTGCATTTCTGCAGAAAAAGAGCCTTGGTCCCTGTTTGCTGTCAGCTTTCATTACTGCAGGAGAAACTTCTTGCTGGAAAGCGGATCATGTAGTAGGCAAACATTGCACAAGAGGGAGAGAGATGCCAGGACTGGCTCAAAGACTGTTGTAATGGGAGAGGAGGGAAAAGAGAAATCCAGAAGCTGAAATGCAAGAGGAGAGATGAGTACAAGGTAGTCCTCAGGAGCTTCAAGTGTTAGGCTGACAAGACGATTAGCTCCTTGAATGAGGGCTAAGTAATTTTTTTCCCCCCCTACCCCTGCTGAGAGAAGCTCTTTTGTGTTGATTGGCACAAGTTTTGGGAGGATTAAATAAACCAAATAAATGGAGACTGCCTTTTCCACCTTTGCTGGAGGCAGCTGTCTTTCAGCAATCAAACCAGCGCATTGCTGTGGAGGCACATCATATCAATGCCTGATTGCATCCCAACAGAAGGAATCTTGCGACACATCTCCAGCAGTGGTTGTCCCCTTGGAGGTGCTTTGTCTATATTGGGACAGTTTAGGTTAAAAGGCACTTCAGGAGGACTCTAATCCAAACTACTGCTCAAAACAGGGCTCACTTCAAAGTTAGGTCAAGTTGCTCAGGGCCTTATTCTGTTCAATCTTATGTTTTCTTCTTCAGGTGGGCAGGATAACACTGAAACTTTACAAGCTGCTGGGAGAGGCTGGATATGTGTAAATCTAGGATTCCCTAAGAGCAGGCCAGAGGGTTTGTCTGGCAGAGGTTGGCAGCATTGGCTCTGTCTCAGTTGCAGACCAGGAGTGGGTGATTTCTCAGAGGCAGTAATTTCAAGGAGGGCTGTTGTCTTGTTCACCCTGGTTCCTAAAGCAACAAGACTACACTGTGTGGCTTTGTCTTTCTTCCCCCATAACATTGAATCCTCAAGGCTGGAGAAGACCTCTAATATCATTAAGTCCAACCATTAATACAGCACCGCCATGTTTACCAGTAAACCATGTACCCAAGCACCACATCTACACATCTTTTAAATACCTCCAGGGATGATGACTCCATCACCTCTCTGGGCAGCCTGTTTCAATGCTTGACCATCTCATCTGTATTGAATCGTATTATGAGATGAAAAATTGGCTGAAAAGGGAAACTCTTTCACTTCCTATTTCTGGAGAAAGCTCAGTCTTTTCTAATACCAGCTAATTGGGATGGGTGATGACTCATGAGGCACAAAGCCATAGGAACCCCAGGATTCAGCAGTCATCGTGTCTGCCAAATGACCTGCTTAGCTACGCATTACCTACTGGCTAAGCTAGCCTGACTCCATCCAGTGGTGCCAAGGATAGGATGCTTGCTGACACCTGAAAAGCCACAGAGTTGTGTTTGGTTTTGCCTGATCAGAACTGGCACAAGGTAGATAATTGTGATCAAGTCCAAGAGCACTGTATCAGACCTAACCCTTTCTCATCCATCATGTATGTAACACCTCTCCTTCTGGAACTCTAGCCATTGCTCTCATTGCTGCTGACATGATTTCAGACATTCAATGCCTTATAGTAGATGCAAACAATCAAACACAGTTTGATGAGTCTTGTAGAATGATTTCCACATCATCCAATGTGAAATTCATGGAGTTGCAGAAGGTGCGTTTTCCCTCTGTTTCCTAGAGATTATTTTCAGTCAACTCCTTTTCAGAGGAAGGAGTTAGTGGGAACTCCTGGGTTCAGGCACCCACATTGCTCTGTGGATCAGGCCTGTACGGGAAGGTTACTCTCAGTCTCCCAGTAGTCAGCCCCGGAGCTACAGCTCACACTCCCACAGTGCTGGCTCCTTTTCTCACTTGGTAACTGTCTTGCATCTTTGCAGTTTCTCCTCCTGCAGACATGGTTTCAGTCTCCTCTTTGTCCTGACTTGCTGCTGTGGAATGTGAGGCTTTTATTATTTTTTTCACTCTGTAAAACAAAAATATGAACCTAAGCACATCATGTCAAGACTTCAAGCTTGCATTTTCTGTCTGGGTTCTTCATAGAAAATAAGAACATCACCTTGTTTTTCCTTTTCTTTTTAACTTCCCTTTGTCCTCCTGCTCTCAAGAGAAGATTTATGTCCTGTTGTGAAAGCACTGCACCTAACACAGCCAGCTCTCACAGTTTCACTTGCTGTGCAATTCCAGTATGATCTTGCTTCAATTCATACTTGATTCAAGAACAGTGGGGTGTGTTCAGATGGATCAAACATGAGCCAAACTCTTATTTTATTGCAGTTTATTTCTTTAGGAAGAGTCAGGGTTGAACCAGGAGTTCATTGAGTTTTAAGCGAACACATATTCTCTCTCAGCAGGAGCAGGCTATTGGCATATATGGTTATTTACAGCAGCTCAGCTGAGGGAGAGTAACCCATAAATAGTAACTTCTTGTGTTCACGCACAGGCACATATTCTTAGAGAAGGCAGAAACCTCACGTTCCTGCCCATTCGTTAACATTCAGCTATAGGATTTTTGAAGGAAAATGTCTCCCTAGGTAGGATATCCTATAACTCCTGACCACAGGGGTTTCCTGCAGCTTCACCTCCAGCATCTGGTGTTGTCTGTTTATGGAGACAGGCAGATGGGGTAGATGGACCCCTGATCTTATTTGGGAGGACAGCAATTCCCATGAGCCAAATGCAACACTGGAGAAATATGTCAGATGCATTCCAGATGGATATCCCTGGAGAACAGTGCCTTAATTCATAGACCAGGCAGAGAAACTTTAAAAGGAAATGGCTTTCTTCCATTGCAGTGGGGAGCCTTGAGAAAGGAAGGGTAGATCACCTTCCTAGGCCCAGATCACAGGCTTGGTCTCACAGCTTTGGTGATGGAGTTGTCTGTAGTCTGAACTGGGTAATCTCTTCCATCTCTTCCCTGGTATGTTTCATAGGGATGCATACAAACAGTCCGGTGTCCTTTTTCCATTACTGCTTAACTCAGAGAAATGACTTAACATCCTCTGCTATGAATGAACTCTCTCCCCAGTGAGCTCTGCCAGTCCTGCATTTTCAGATCAATGATACAGCCAATTTTTGTGGTACAGTATACTAAGGCCAAATATATAGGCAAAGTTCTCTTTTTGCAGGATGCCACATCTTTCCCTTACTTACAGTGACAGTACTTCATCTTCTGTGGAATGTACTTCATCTTCTGTGGGAGTTTTTTTGCTGCCATCTCTCTATCTAGTCAATATATTTGTTTCACAGATCTTTGAGATATTCTAGACATCACATCCCCTCTTTCTTTTCTCTAGGCTACATATTTGTATGCTTTATAAACAGAGTAGGCACCTAAGTTTGGTCATCTCACCAGTTCTCTGGTCATGTATTGACAGTTCATGTTATATTTCCATTAACTACTTGGGACCTTAGTCTCATGTCTTGCATGTAGACACTACTTAGGGCTCCACATCTGTAAGTAGCATCCAACCCTGAAAATACCCAGACCATCCCCAAGAGCAATCAATGACATGATAAAGTATTATGATATTTACATAACACTTAAAATCTCTAGTGATCAGAAAGCCCCACTGTGCTAAACCTTGAACATAACTAGGGAAAGAAACTGAACTCTTCATCTCAGCATTTGTTAATCAAACTGGTGGAGCTAGAGAGAAAGAGGTTCAGAGCAGCACTGCCAAATTCTGCTGCTCTGACAGGAACATCACTTACCCAGGGAAAGTAAAGTTGTAAAATATATGATCTATTGCAAAAGTCCACCTCCATCCAGTGACAAATGCAGAAAAACTCCCACATGAATGAACTGCCCCCAGGAATCTTATTGCTATCTTCCAGAGGGTTAAATCATGATCCTAGCATCTGATGATTGACATCCCTTCTTACAGAGAGGCAAGGCAAAGCATAGGCTCACCTTAACATTGTGCCATTGATGAAGAACACATTTTGCACTGGCAATATTGATCCAAGCCATGCTCGGTGCTTACAGTGGAAAGGACTGAGATCTCTTAGGAAGCATGTACTTTGGAGACCCTCTTGCTCTGACTAGCCTTGAACACATTTCAGTCCTCTCTCCTGATGGAAACACGTTTTTATGTATAGCAACAATGAGTTTTCCTTCCCACAGTGTATTTACAGATACGTGCTGCTTTCTGGCAGGTTGGTTGTGGATGACAGATTGGGAAGGATTTCACATTGCCTGTGTTTTCTCTATGGGGTTAGACAGCATGTGGGTGTGGTGTTAGATTCCCCATCTCTTCACTTAGACCTCGCATTAGAGTATCAGGAGGATCTTTGACAGGTGCTACAAGACGGTCCTCTAAAGGGGATTCTGTTTGTGTAGTCGTCAGGTCAAGTGGTGTTATTTAAGCATATGTACTGTGGCGGGTGTTGCAAACAGTTCCTTTAAGTTGTTCACAGCCATGAAACCATTTCAACTGACTTAGTAGAGCTGCAGTCAGGCCATCTGCTCGCTCAAAGCTCTTGACTAGGCTACAAACATTTTAGGCCTTTTTTAAAGAGTCTTTCTCCCTAACTTGTCAAGTGCCATGTTACCCTGTTAATGCCCATTTTCAATGCCTTTGTGGAGGTCACATTTCTACCTTGACCAGGTGGCTGCTCCATTCAGAAGACAGAGGGGCAAGAGGTTATCTGCAGCCTTACCCAATCAAACTCTTTGCAGCTGGTCAGGATCTGTAAATGTCAGAGGTAATATGGAGATAACTGGTGATTTAGTAAGCTGAATCTCTAGAGCTTTGTGTAGCATAATGATGAGTGTGATGTGTGATAAGGTCCCTGGAAAATCCTAAGTCAGGATCCCATTTTATCACATGCAGGTAAGTTCATGATTCAGTTAAATTCACAGGCTAACAAACTGCATGTGTGTGTGTTTGTGTGTGTCTGTGTGTGTGTGTGTAGGAGGTGCCCATCTCTTTCTAATCACCTGAAAATATGACAGTTTACTGTTAGGCAAGAAGAAAAACTGAGGAAGTTAAAGATGCCTATCTAACACCATTTTACCAGAAATTGACTTTCTGCCCATATAAATTCCTAAAAGAACTGACAATTTACCCATATGACTTTGCTCATATAAAGTACAGAGTTTTCTGTGTCTAAATGGACCTTTTCAAATATGTAGAGTGAGATCCTTGCAACCACTGAGATTATTAGGGTAAGGTGTGACAGCTTAGAGAAAATGAAGGAAATAAGTACTGTCTAGAGGAAATAGCAAAATCAACAGGAAAAGCCCCCTTTTTTTTCAGCCAGCCCTGATGACAGCCAGGATAATTTCATTAGTCTTAAGAGCATTGCTTTACCCTTTTATTTCCACCAGAAAGCTGAATTCCCCCTGCTCACGTGTGGTTACATTTCTTTACTGAAACTACACTATGCTTGTGGTATTTTACTATTTCTAGTGCTGGGGAGCCAGTGCCTCTCTGCTCTGCATGGAGAACGGCTTTAGCTGCCAGGCATTGCCAAGCACATGGCAAAGCCTTCGTCCTATGCCTGAAGACCTCACACACAGCACCTGGTTCACAGGGCAGTCTTGGAAAATGGGGGAAACAGGACAACGGGTGAAAGGGATACCTGCAGTCCAGTCTTTGTCATGGATCAGGAGCTCCTTTCACCACCACAGAAGTAGAGCCTCCCTTGGCATTTAATGGAGTGATTCCTGTGGACCTCTGTTGGCACTCCAGAAGAAGGAGTAATGATATCATCCTGTCTGTTCTCCCAGGGAGCTGGAAACACAAATGCAATGTGCTTATATACAACTGTCTTGTCACCACCTGCAGCAGCCATCCTGCTGCTTCAAGACTTGGACATCCCAGTCTGATGCTCTGTGCAGCCTGTTATACTGTTTTTGATGGAGAGCCAACACTGTATATTACAAAAGACAAAAAGCCCTTTTCCCCTACACTACTCAGCATCATAACTCAAGTCCTTGGCACCAGTGCTGCATGATGCAGGGGAGGAAACTCTTGCTGGATCCCAGCTGATGGGCCGCCCAGGCCTAGAAACAGGAGGATTGATGGCCTCCGTAAACGCCTTTGCAGCTAGCACTGCTGCCTGTGCTGCTGAGTGATCCCCGCCTGTCCTCACAGGGCCTGCTTCTCCCCTTCTTTTGCTTGGTGCTGACGCATTTTAGCAGCTGATAGATCACCATTTCTTTACCTCTTGCCCCAAGTGAGACATATTTCATTCGTGGGGGATTTCAGCGTGAGGAAGGCTCTGAGACCGCAGGGCACTGCACTGCATCTGGGGTTATTTTTTCCCCTCTTCTGTTCTTTTAAGTAGTGCTTTTAAGAGGGATAGGAGATGAGCCCAGAATGTATTTATTGAACCCAGGAGAGGTGCAAGCATCTGCTAAATATTATGAAGATATCATTGATGAGTTGGTTTCACCTAAAGGCTGGAAGAGGTATGATGTTTACATGTCTCTTGTGAGATGATACAGAGAAGGGGAGAGGGATGTGATAGCTCAGTGATAGCTCCCTTTATGCAGTGGTGGGATGTCACACAGAGAGACTCAAAATATGAAGTCTTGTGTCTTCTGGTTGCATAGAATGTGAGGAAAGACTGTATGCTAGGCTTATCAGCAACATTCATAGCAAGATTTCAGTCACTTTTCCTCTCAGATAAGATTTGTGTTTTCTCCAACCCTCTTATGCGTCCTACAAAGATCCTCCTACTTCTTGGTCAGCTTTGGAGCTGTTTTGGTATTTAGAGGCACATTTAGATTTCCTCTTTTTCAGCTGCTTCCTTCCCAATGGTTATCTTCCTGAGCATGACAGCAAGCCTCACTGGTTCTCCTTCTCAGACAGCTGGGAGGAATCTATCATCCCTCATTGTCCTTGCTTATCCCAAATGATTTCCCAGGTGGGGTACACCTGACCCACCTCAGTTCCAGAGACCAGTCACTGGTCAAACGACTGCTTCATTTTAGGAAAAGAGTACAGAGAGATCCTGGACCCAGGCTAAGATATAAGGCAAGCTTTTCTTGGGTGAGACCATCATGTAACATTTATGCTTTCAATCCCTCTCCTGAAAGTTAAATGAACAGTAACTGCAGTCCTGTTGTGACAGGAAACAATTCCAGCCTTCTGCTCAGAAGGGAAAGTGTTGTCCCTCTTCAGGATTTGATTCTCTTTATGTTTATGTAATGACCAAAGATCCTGACAATAAAGTGTGATATCAAAACCAGAGAGAGGTAGGAAAGGAGCAAGAAATTAATTTTTCAAAATGCTCTCAATATTCACTGGATCCTTTCAGTCCTCGTGTGGAAGGGGGGCCCTGTATCCTATCGCACACCTGACATTGCCCCTAGCAAAATTAGTCACAATGGCCCCATGCAGGTTTGGGATTTATTGTCTGCAAATTTGGCTGGTCTGATCACTGGTCTGAACACCTGTGGAGCCTCAGAGTCCAGACTATTAGATTAATCTGTCAGTCACTCTATATAACAGCCTGTCCTCCTCTCCATCCCAGTCCGACACTCCCTTCCCAATTTTGGTGTATAGCTCTGAGATCCAGTTTCACTGGAATGTAAACAGTGTCTGAATCCCCCAGCTTCCCTGCTTTGCTTCCGCTGTGAGTGCACGTTGGGTATATTGGCTGCTTGAAAAGTAATTATCCTCACTTCCCACCTGATAAATTAAAGACCCCCAGGTTCTTTGCTTAATGGTGCAGAGCAATCCAAGAGTGATTCTTCTGCATAAGCTGTTAGGAGAATGTCCTAGCAACCTCACACCCTCTGGTCCTCATTGTGCTGGGACAACAGCCCATTAATCAGGCTGACCTGGCTTGGAGGTGGCAAAGGTCGTGCTGCACGAAGTCTAATCAGAAAAACAAATTTCACCCCTCTGGAGCGCTTCCTGGCAGGGACGAAGGGGGAGACTCGCTTGGTTTCATACTCAAGCACCTTAAGTATTTTTCCAAGGCTAGAAGACAACTGATGTGAAGGGTTTGTACTTCAAACAGAGGAGCACAAGTCCCAGGGGCTGTGTCTGCATTGCACTGAAGTGTAGTTTTGTGAATGACTGGGGGGATGATCCCAGTTCAACCCACTTCGCATCTGTTCAGCCACTTTCGGGGAAAGCAGGGATCAAGTCTGATGGAACACATGGTGCCCCAGCCTCAGATTCAGTATAACCTTGGACTATGCTGACAGATCCACTGCCTACAGGTAGAGATGAAAAGTCTGGTGTCAGGCTCAGAATGGTCCTGAAAATTCAGTGTGGCCTGTCAGTGCTTTCCACATAAGAGAGACTGAGCCATATCAAACCAAAAGTCCAGCTGCCCCAAACCCTCTCTCTGACAGAAGCCAACAGTGGGTGCCTGGTGAAGGAAGATGCATCATAGGTAACTCTACTAGCATCTGGTGGCTCAGAGGTGCTGTATCTGTGAGTAGGACCCCCTTGATGGATTGTTTTTCCATTAATCTATCCATTCAGTTATTAAATCCATGCAAGCTTTCCGTTTTCTCAGTGTCTGGTGTCAGACATGAACTGTTCAGTGATGAATTATGTGGAGGGCTTAGTTTTCTTTGTTATGAGCCTGTCTCCTTTCAGCCTTACATTATAAGGGCCAAGCTACAATCATCTCCTATCAATCTTCTTTGTTTAGACCTCTGTAATGCCCTCTTGCAGTTGTAGAGATGTGCTCTTGTCCTACTTGCAATGGTATTGATATTTTACACCATTCTTGATTTTAATCTGTACTACTAAGGAAACTGGAATAGTTTATCACAGTGGTCCTAAAATCCATGAATCTAGGAAATATAAATTAAATGATCTGTCTGTGAAAACATCTCCTCCATCCTGGCAGGTGATGATGTTCACAATTTGATAAGCCAATGTAAAGACAAACCAGGAAAAATAATGCACAAACTGCAATTTATCCTTGTCTTGGCTTAGTATAAGAAAAAGCCCCTCAACATCTCTGGTTGTCTAATATCATGCTTGAGCATTCTGGCCCAGGAAAGCAGTCCTGTAGATGTAGGATTGATTTCACTGGCAAGCAAAGAAATTACTGCCATTTGACTCCACAAGAACAGCATTGTGCCGTAGTTTATTATTTTCTTATAGACTCTGCATTAGCTGTACACAGTTAATCTTCTGATCCTTTGGTGTGAAATGGAATATACCTTCTTGGGCTAGAGAGAAACTGTATAGCACTGACACCACTACAGGTGGTACTCTACAGCACCAACTTTACCTCTGGCAAGCGTTTGCACGTATTTAGCAGTGAGCCAGTAGTGATGTTTTCATCACTGCTGTAGGAAACACAGATCAGCAGCTTGTGGCTTGTGCTGATAGTTTCAATTTACACTTTTCCTTTAGTAGTTACAGCCTCTTGTTCTTGCTGTATGTATACTGCTATATGTATAATGTAATAATAATCGTGTTTGTATCATGAACATCTCTGTTGCTAGTTTGTGATACTGAGTTGTGTTTCATCTGCATACAGTCCAGTAGTATAAAAACAATTTTAAGATAAGACACAGGTGCTACTGCTCTCTGTTTTTTTCGTCATATGCAAAATCCTGTCCTCATCCTTTTAATCCTGAAGAGCTTCCAGCTAATTCTGACTGATTTTGTATTTTTTCCGTCTCTGTTTGTACCAGAGGTGCTTCTGTTTGGCTTTGTGGCCATCTTGAAGTTAAGCCTCTTGTTGTGTACATGAATATAACTGCTCAGGAGACATTAATAACCTCCCAGCTCTAGAGTGTTTGAAATAGCAAGGCAAGGTATGATGACCATGACTGCAACCATCAGCCTTACCATCAATCTCAGATGTGATTCGGGTTCCCCAAAACTCTTGAAGGCAGAAACCTTCAGTTGCTCTCTTGAACTTTGACATCACAGTAGGATTTAAAGTCTATTTCAGGGGCTGTGGGAGGCACTTTGGGTAGATTCTATTGTGCCTCAGCTTCCCTGGGTGAGCGAAAGCCCTGCTCTGTATTATAAAGAGGTTGAGAAGTCCTGTCTCCATGCAAGCAGTGACATATTCAGACAACACTGTTGAGAATCAGAGAAAAATATTCTGTGTCCAGACATAGCCGTGTCTAAGTGCCTTGGCACAGCATTATCTTTGGAGCTTAGGGCTTTGCCACTCACCATGCAGGGGAACGAACAGAGGGGAGAGAAATAAACAAGGACCAGAGTTTGTAGAGGTATAACGTGTGAGAATAATAAGGAAGAGTCTTTGCTGGTTCGGTGGAGGAGAGGCTCATGTGGAAATGTCTCAGGAAATGGCTCTGGTTAGGCATGGTTTTCCTCTTCCTGCTGTAAAAGTTTAGTGGACTGGGTTTTAGTGGTACTAGTAAGTGATGGATGTAAGTGCAGAGGGCCCATGTGTGACTCCTGGTTCTGTGCTTGCCTGTTTTGCCCCCTTCCTTGTTCCTGGAGGCTGGAAACATGTTTATATCTCTGGCTTACAGCTGTACTTTGAGCTATTCCAACAGTCTTTACTTTTTAATTTGACATGAATTTCTCTCTCATCCCCAAAGACATATGTCCTCATTGTTCTGAGCTAAAGCACACAGAGGCTGCCTCGTTCTGCTCTATTCCAGCTAAAGGACAGAAGTGAAGCATAGGAAACATGTTCTGTTGAAAAGAAAGAGAAGTTATATTCTTTCATTCTGCATGACTGGATTCCCATTTCACATAATTTCTCTGGGTTGCCACCCCAGTGCTTGGGGATCACAATCCTTCTTGGCTAGCAGAATGGTCTTTGTTCTACTTCCAGCAATTTGGAGCATGTTCCAGGTATACAGACCTTAGACCCTGGTTTGACCCTGCTGTAGAGGCTTGTTTCTCTTCTATGTGTCCTGGCATTGCAATCATCTGAGCAAAGTCTGTTCCTGGCCCTAGGGAATGGCAGGAGGACCTGTTCTGTGGGCCAAGCTGAAGATCCTCTTCCTCCTCTCCCCTTAAGCTGAGTTGAGGCCAGCAACAGATTTCATGACAGTCTGCTACACAGTGTGTCCTAACTGTCCTAATTGTAGGCTGATTTTTCAGTGGAATAGGGATATTAATCCATGGAAATGGCCATGCAACTCCTGGGGAGAAGCAGATGATGCTCTCTGAGGCTTAATTGATGAGCTTTATTGGTGAGGCTGGGCTGAATGGCTTGAAAAAAGGACTAAGCAGAGGGTCCATTTAAGCAGCTGTCGAAAAGAGATCTTCTAGAGGGAAGGGGATGCAGAGACAGTATATTGGCTAAAGTAAAAGGACTGTGGCAAATTTCTCAGCTGGAAAGGGTGGAGCTCTACAAATTCATGTTCTTCTGCTGTAAGTGGGTTTGATTTCTCTCTTCAAACCAGGCTCCCCATTGGGTCAAGCTGTTAAGCGTTTCTGCTAGATACAGTGACTTCGGCTTTTCTGCCATGTTCTCAGCTTCCTCTCCATATTGGAATGTTATTCTATGCTAGTAGCATCACTGTCCACAGCGTGTGAGTAGGTTGTGGAGTTTTGGAGTTCGTGATACTGATACTGGTCAGTAATGACATGAAAGGAATTGAGCTGTGGGAAACTGAGTCATAGATTTTATTCTCTGCTTCTGACTCTCCCAGCTGATGGCTCACAGAGCACTGCTGGTCCATGAGAACTCAGATGACGGCTTGTGAAACAGCAGAGAAAAAAATGAACACAGCAAACCCACAGATGCTTTCTTGCACAGCCAACATCCTGTTTCTGTTCTGGGAAAAAAAGCAGAGGAGGCTTCAGACACATTGGAACCTGCTGGACGCAAGGGGCAGCAGTGAATGGGTGAAGATGCCCTTGTTTGTGGAGGGCATTGGCACCAGCTGACCACAAGAGAGAAAGAAGAGGGATGTGGTGAAGCACCTGCCAATAACTGAGGGAGCCAAAGGGAGATTCCTGAGAAGCCCAGAAAATATTTTGAAAATGGGGACCCAACTCAGCGTGGCAAATGCAGCATGACCCTTCCTAACAGCATGGGGAAAGCAAAGAGCATCCCAGCTGCTTGGATACTTGACACCAGTATCACACTCAGCAGCTCTGTTCTCTGGTGCTGCTTGCAGTTGATGACTGAGAGTCATTTCCAGCATGGGATTTCATGTGTGAAGCCTATTCAGTGTACGGCAACTGCTGAGATTTTCAGAGGGCATGACTCAAGTTAAAGGCTGGGAAATGAACACAAGGTACTGTTGCTAGAAACCAAGCTGAAGTACATGAAGATAATAAAATGGATGTCCAAACTGGGACCTCTTCTGGGGCTGCACAGTGCTGACAAGCTGACATGGATGTGTCACATCTCTCAGCTTCACAACTCCTGACACACGGCACCAGCTCTCCCATATGTCAGGAGTCACATTCCCCACTGCTGGAATGCAGCCACCTCTGGAGCAGAACCCAGCAGCTGTTTAAAGAATTGACAGAAACAAACCAGGGACAGGATATGAAGACAGCCAAAATGCAGAGAAAAACAAGGAAGGAAACTTGTCAACCAAGTCCACAGGGTGAGTGTGATGGTCATAATCAAATGATAAAGAGCATGGCAAGTTACCAGGCATCAACAGAGCTAAAGGAACCACCTGGGTGTTTACTGTTGGCCTGAACCAAGCAAAGGGTAACACAGCTTATCTGAGATCCTTCTTTTACATAGGTTACCACATTCCCTTGTGTTTATTACACTGAGACTGCTGATGTAGACTGATATAGTAGCTTAGCTGATGCTTAGTAATCCATAAAGCCATGATAAACTGGAAGGAAGCATTACCCCTTTGTGTCTGGTGGATAAAGAATGCGAGGTTTGATGTCTCTCTTCAAGCCAGGCTCCCCATTGGGTCAAGCTGTTAAGTGTTTCTGCTCTTTGAACCCTGCTACTCCTGGACACTCAGTGAGGGCTAATCTAGAAAATAACCTTAAAATGCTATCAGAACAGTCAGGAATGATTAAAAGTCTCAGCAGCCTGTGGTTCAGAGGTTCTTGTGTGAGATTTTTCTGTTGAGACATGAACCGTGCAAGGGCAGGACAACTCCATGCAAGTCCTATTCCCCAGCAACCTGCCCCAGGCCTCTGTTGAAGAGATGACACTTCGCTGGATCATCAGATAATTCAATTACAAGAGTCCTCAGGAGTCCTCAGTACTCAATGTACTTGTTGATTTGGGGGCATCAGTGGGGTGTTGATCTGTCACAGTAGAGCTCCTTTTACCTCCTTCTCTTCCAGCCCAGTACTGAGTATTCATCTGAGCTAGTCAAGAGTATCTGGACTGACAATTACCTCCAGACTCCAGCTTAAAAGGAATTAATTAGAACAAGCCACCAGCTGAATCCACAGGGAGACTGTTGTGCAGAGACATCCGGGCTTTGTGTGGTGGCACCCATCAGAACAGGCTGGCCCTTGAAAGGAGGTGGCACAGGGGAAGAGAAGCAGAAGGTTTTGAGGTAGATAAAGGAAGAATGAAGAGATAGGAAGTCCTGAATTCCCACACTGCCATTGCCTCTGCCATTTCAGTCCAGAGAAAGCTCTCTGCTCCCCACACACATTGCCCCTTGCTACCATTGTGTTTGGCTACTTGGAAAGCCACCTATAAGCATCCCCACATTGCATTCACTGTGCAGGCACAAAACCAGCAGCCGTCTGGATTCTCTCCAGCTGTCCAGTGAGAGAAAGGAAAAAGTATTTAGTAGTAGCAGAGAAGAGGGAGTAAAAAAAAGAAAGAAAAAGAAAAAACCAGAAATCATTTTTTGTGGCACACTATGACGCACAGATTTGGGAATGAGGGTTGTGAAAGCTTTTTGTTTAGCTTATTCTTTTCTGTTCTGACAGCTGATAAGTCCCATAGCTCAGAAACATCTGACAGGACTGGCTGAAGTAAATTCATCTTTCATCTGCCCATCATGCTCCTGAAGTGGAGAGTGACAGAACTGTTTCTCCTCTGTCTGAATGTTGCTCTCCTTTCTTCTCCCTCTTTCGCGTGCTGTTGTTTGGAGCTTGGGAAAACCAGTTTCCTTCCTGCCTACAGCCTTCTCCCCAGGTTCAGGGCAGCATCCGTCTGCCCTTGCACCTGCTCCCTACAGCTGCGAGCTGCCTCTGCTGAAACCATTTGCACCCGACAAAGCAGCAGGCTGATGGGGCCCCTCTGGCTTCCCATTGACTCTTTTCCCTGTCATATTTTCCTTGCTGCTCTTGCAATTAGCGCGCTTGTTCGCTGCTCTTCTCACTAGCGCCTTCTGCTTTCCCAGCAGGCTCTCCTTTTAATCCTCCCCCAAGTCCTTGTGCACTCACTACAACAGGGCTTCTCAATGGCAGCTTTTGAGACACAGCTCCTCTTCTTTACTCTGTGCCTGTCCCCAAAACTGCTGAGTATCCACCTCTCGAGTGCAGAGATATATTCTTCATGTCCCGCTCATTTAAAATGCCTTTAGCAACTTCCACAACTCTTTATTGGTGCTGGCCCTGCCTAACCATCACACAGTCACTTCTCAGTGGGGAGATACCCCTGATGTTGACCAGCCACCACAGCAGCTCAGAAAAAGCAGATCCACTTCATACTCACCAGTCCACTCACCAGCTGGTGGGGAAAAGTTTGTGTGTTCTGCAAATTGCCACCCCGGGTTATCACTTGTAGTGGGTGGCACACACTCTTGCACTCATGGGGTCGGTGTGCATGAGGTATAGGTTTTTGATAGGGCACTAGCTTTCTAGCCTGCTAGTAGGTGACATATAGTATTAAAGGTGGCAAAAGAAAACCCCAAGCCACTGAATGGAGATGTTTTACTCCAAACGTGGGGTCCTTTCCCATAGGAAGGTGGGAAACAAAATAAGGAGAACAATTGAAAAAAAAAGAGGCTATAAATTATTTGGATTACAAATGCCATTGTATTCTGACATAAATTTTGTCAGCAAGGAAAAACATAAATTCTAATAATAAAAAAACCCCAACCCAAACAAACCACCCTCCTGGCTGCTGGGAAATCTTGCTGTGCTTCCTGCATCAGAAAATCAATGATCTAATTCACTTGAACTTGACAGGCTGCATCTCCCAAATAAGGCACACCATTGGACGCACTTGAAGATGCAAAGCTGTTTCAGCAAACTCCCTCTTTTGTATCACAAGACTGTCATTTTGGTCTACAGCAATTTGTTTTCTCATGTATGTGTTTTGCGAAAGAAAAACAAGCACCTGTTTTGTGAAAGGGGACCTCTAACAACTCATCTCTTATAAAAGGCTTCACATAGTGTTTTTTTTCTGCCATGGGTTCTGCAGACCTTTGCTCCCACAGCTCCCCGACTCATCCCTTCCCAGATTCAAAACTATGTGTCCGGGTTACGTCTGGCCACCAGCTGGGCCTCAGAGTCTGTTCAAGAAGCTTAGCTGAATCCTCCCCATATCTCATGGTTGGTCTCACAATATCTGTTTATATCCTGTAAATTAGTGCAATGTGGCCCCTAACCAGAATCCTCACAGTTTTACAAGGAGTTACACAAGTCTTGCCAGGCCAGTCAAGAACCTGGATGGGACGATAAAAGCTCTGGTAAAATTGCTCTCAGCTTAGCATGCCTGATGGATCTTGCAATGCAGCTGAAAACAGAGGAAAAGAGGGAAAGAAAGAGGAGGAGGGGGAGAGAGAAAGAGTCTCAAGTATTTTGTTGGGTTGCCGGATCTGGTTCAGCACCATTAAGAAAGGGGATATTGAAGAGTGCTTTTCATTCCACCATTTTGCAGTGGGTAATTGCTTTCCACACGGTGCATTGGGTTTTGATGTGAGTCCAGCTGTAGTAACGCAAGTTAGAGCAAGGGCTGTTCCAGTGCAAATGTGTTATTTGAGTGTCTTTTTGCTCACACTATGACTAAACAGAAGCAGCTGTGGCCAGAGGGCCATCAGTGCTTTGTATCACACAATCTGGCATTTAATGGAAAGTTTTCATGTTTTCAGTTGGAAAAACTTTCTTCCTTCCATGGCTGGAAATTTTGAAGAAATTTATATTTTGCATGATACAAAAGAGTGCCCTGAGAAACAACTGTCCTTTCCAATACAAATACAAGCCTGGCACCATCTCTGCCTCCAGTGACTCTTACATACTATGAGGCTTAGCATGCCCAGGAGCCTGCAATGCATGTCAGCCAGGGAAGCCACCTGTACATTTCTGGAGGCCATCAGTTTCAAGAAAATGATGTAAAGACAGTTTGGACTGTCTTGACTACATTGCTAAGCCAAGACAAGAAGATGCCATCAGTCTGCAGCCTTATAATCTGCAGGGATGAAAATTTCTTATTACTCAGCTATTCAAAACTAGCCTAGAGAAAGCACCTAAGGGGAACAAGATTGCCTTAGCATGAAAGGGTAACAAATGTCTTTTATCCTGCTTCTTTTGGGACTTGCACAAATTTTTAGCCATCAGCAACAACAAGGAGGTCAGGACTTTGGGTAAGCAGCTCTGATTGATTTCAGGAGAGTCAGGCAAGTAAGGTAAAGGTACGTGGTTGTGGTAGTTTTAAGGTCTGGGACTGACTCACAAGGACCAGCAGCCAAATCTTCAGGCAGAAGTTTTGTACATGAAGCTGGGCATCTCTTAAAATATTTTCCTACTTGTAGCCTGGACCACTTGACAAAGCAAGAAAACAAAGAAGTGAATGAATGGAAACATAAAGATGGACTATCTAAATAGACCCATTTTGTATTTATTATCGTTGTCAGAAATAAGCAAGGAAACAAGAAAGATCTACTCATTAGAAAACATGTTTCCCCAAAGGTCTCATATTCCTTAATTGCAGATACAAGCAAGTGACTTTCTCAGGTTTGGTGCAATGAGCCTTTGGGAACCACTGGGATTAAAACTCAGGATCTTGAATCCAACTTTTATTTCCCCCTTGAAATCCTAGACCACACAGCTTTCTGATTATAAATGTATGGGCACATCTCTATGCACATGGAGGGAAAGCTCAGCATCGCATAGGTGGTCTGCTCTCTTTCTGAGAGGACACACATGGTAACAGAGATGAAAACCGTGAGTCACTGCAGAGAAGAAGTATGCTGGTTCTGACAAGCCTGTCAGCTGCCTGTAACTGTCACCCTCTGAACTTTATGTCTTTCATTTTCTCATTCAACCTGTTTTTTTTTGACTGGCCTTTATGCTTAAACCATAATTTACCAAAGGCTTTTCTTGGTAATTCATTTCACACGTTCATTATAGTCCATTTGGCTATAAACACATGTGGATTTCCTTTTTAACTCTTCATTTCCTAAGTTTTCGATAGAGAGGTTCTAAAGCTAAACCACAGGAATGGTCTATACAGCTCTGGTTTATTAAATCTACCCCACTGTGTCGAGTGTCTATAGCACATACAATTATTTGGGCTAAGCTACAGTTATGAGAGAATTCATTTCACCCAAGGGTAGATTAAGTCTGTGGGTGTTTTGTGTCAGAAGGGGGATACTCGTGTTGCAAAATGAGATGGAAATGCTAAATTCCTAGGGTCTCCTTATATCCCAGTCCATGCGCTGGAGTTCATGACTTCCGAAGTCAGGTTCAGAAAACTACTTCCTTTCCACACAGGCTGCATAATCTATGTGCATAAGACCACAGTAAAAAACCTGTGTAAGTGCCAAAGGTCAAGGTCCTTTGGGTCCTTTATGAGAAGTAAAGCCAATGTACAATTTACTCTGAACAGGCAGAATGTCTGAGTGCAAGAAACAACAACAGATGGAAATACACACAGTTTTATCACCAACCTTTTTTATATCTCCAGGCGATGGACTTTTCAGACTACTCAGATAAAAATAGACAGGAAAGAGAAGGAAGGGAAAGTTGTTACTATCTGTCTCTTCATATATGGTATTAAGAATCCAACAGGCAATTGCATCTGCAGATTAGAGAAAGTCCCAAACTTCAAGAGAAGTCATGTGCTTTGTGTCTGAAGGTGATGGAGCCCCTCAGGAGTAAAATACCGAAAGATTCAGTTGACACCTCTGCTGTCAGATGTAACTGTATAAAGAAGAACTTGTCAAGGTCTTTCCATTTTGGACATCTGCTCTCTAAAATAAACTGATAACAAAGCAGCTCCTTACAGTGGATACTCTCTATTGTGAGGTAAAACACTTTGTTTTCCCACATTTAGCTTAGTTTTGTTTTCTAAGGAAATGTCGCAGTTACTCATCAGATTTTTTTCTTACTCAAAGAAGTTTTCACAGGAGGCCTCCTGTAGTTTGTGAGGTCAGAGTGGTTGGCAAGTCTAGAGAGATTGCTCCTGGCTAAACACAAGATCGTGACATAGGAGATATAGACTCCATGAAGGTCTGTCATAACAGACAACCAAAAGAGAATCAGACAAGAAAAATCTGCTTTTGGAAGTTCTCCAGTGGAATCCTGCACAATCTATCCAACGGGATTTTTGGGGTCTGGGAAGATAGATTCTTCCTATTAAAGGATGTTCACCAGCCTGCCCTTTCTGCTCTGAAGCTGGTGGACATCTCAAGCCCAACCTCCTGCTTCTGCCCTTCCTTGAACATTGTGTTCATGCCCTCCAGCCACCTCAGAGGCTCTCTACTGACTCCTCTTCACCTGCTCTAAATTTCTCTCATACTGGGAGCCCAAAACTGTCCAAAGTATTTCAGATGGAGACTCTTGAGTAAAGAATTGAGGGAAATTATAACTTTCTGGAATAATTTAAAATTACACTGCCTCACTGTCTCCTTTGCTATTTCTGCTTTCCATAAACAGTCACTTAGAGCTAAGTGCTGTGCAAATCTTTTCTTATTTGTCCCTGAACTGGACTGGCAGAGAGTCTCTGTCCATCATTGTACAGGGTGGCAACACCACTGCAAAAACCTGAGGATTTCCCAGTGGTTTTGATGGTTTTAGCTGGGCTGACTTTTACTGTTTATTTGCTGCATTAAAGCTCATTAAATCAATAGCAGTGGTTCACCAGGGAGGAGAGAGACTAGCCAGTTGTCTAAAACCTAGCCTGTAAATATCATGAGGTGTGTTTTGCTTTGATTTTAGCTGACAGATGAGACAAGTAAAAGGCTTTTTTTTCCCTATGTTATTGGAGGGAGAGAGATTCCTACAGGCAACGCATACTATGTAGACATTAACCTTTCCTCTCAGCCTGGACAAAGTTTTCTGATAGCCAGAAATCATCTTAACAGCTCCTTCTCCCCCACCCAGCCACATCTCTGAGTCTTCTTGAGAGCCTGCTCTTATTGCGGGAAGTGTCCCAGTGCCTGACAAGCAGATACAAAACATTAAAGAGACAACATGTTCTCTGATAAAATGTTCCAAATATAACAAATCTATTTCTATTAAATTTGACCAAAGGCCTCCCTGCTTCCTAATCAGAGAGCCTGATTTGCTGACTCCTCCAGATCTAGCTGCCCTGGTTCACTACAGCTGTATCATGAGATAGAATTACATTTTCATAATGACTCAAATCTTTTCCCAAGTCCCTAAGTATTTTCACAAAAAGGAGAAAAATAAGGACAGTAGTTTAAAACGAAAAAACAAACCAAAACAAAAAAAACAATAAAAAAAAGAGCCACCCCCCACAATCTCCTGTAAAATCCAGGCACCAACCCCAAGTTGTGTGTGGTCTTTTCTGTCTTTTCTTTTGGCTTCCCTCAAGACACGGCTTATTACATTAGTCTGGATGCTGTCCTACCAGCACAGTTTGCTGGCCAAGCCCAGATCCCAACAACAAAGTCACCTTGGCAGGTGCCAAAATAAACATCAGCCTCCAGCTACCTGCACCGACTGCTGACACTTCTGTGTGTGTCGCAGGCCACGAGGCTGGAAGGGCAGTGCCTTTTCCCTCCACTCCTCTGATCCGTATCAGCCCTCAGCCCTGATCTTTTTCATTCAGGCGAGCCTTCAGGAGAGCTATTTTTAAATGCTCTTTATTTACAAAGGTGTGAAGTTGTCCAGAGAGATCTGGCTGTGAAATGGAGAGAGGTGGAAAAACACGTGTATGATATGGAAGCTTCATGTGTGCAGTCATGGTTCATACCTCCTGCTTCATGTTTTGTTGTAGATTTAGCTCATGTGGGTGTGCGTGAGTATGTCCTCATGTATAGAGTGTGCAGGGTGTGTGCCTGCTCATTAGTCCCAAAGGGATCCATTTTTGGTGTCAGGCGTATTGCTCACAACCAGAGTAGCTCCTCTGGGAGCCAGTCCAAGGTTTTATGATCACACAATCACTTCCACTGGATTTATAAGGTGCAACTAAAATTAGGAGGCATTCAAATTCATGAGTGATGTAAAAAGGGAAGTTACAGGTCATACTTAAATTGGTCAGAAAATTACAGGAGTCAAGTGGGGAAGGGGTGCAGTCTGGCCAGTTGCAGGCACCAAAGGGGCAGGAGAAGCCAGGGCTGGCAGGCACACAGGAGTATTGCTTTGTTCCCCTTCTTTTTATTAGCTGCAGTGGTTGTTTTTCCACATTCCACCATATAAAACAGATTGGGTCTCAGAGACCTGCTTCAAAGTCAGTTGAAAGACTGCTAATGACTTGCTTGGGCTCCAGAGCCTGTTCTGCTCAAAATGCCTTCAACTAGAGTCCTGCTTTTGGATTGTATCAGTGGAAACACCTGACCAGCTCAGGAGCCTTCTCCTGCCCTGGATGTGTGCAACGCATGCCCAGATGTATCCTTCAGTGTCCACTAGAATTATTCCCTACAAAAGATGAATTTAAGTTAAAGTAAACAAATGCATAGGGTCTGGAAGAGCCCAGCACTTTCTCTGCCTGCACCGCAGCAGATCTATTTCAGGTTCCCACATTTCAACAAGCAATGACAAAACTAAACTTTGGAGATGACTTCCAAAATGTATGCTGATGTTAAAGCACAGAGTATAAATAATTAGAGATAAAAGAGAATAAAAAACTGTCCAAAATACAAAATTGAAAAGGGAGAGGAAAAAGAAGGGAAGAAACAGCAGTCCTTTTCCCCCCAAAGACTTGTTGAACAGCTGACTGAAATGTTAGAGCGAAACAGGTTTTAGAAGTTGTATTTCAGCTCCACAAACTTGTTTCTGAGCCCTTTTTTGGTTCAACATCTGCAATCCATATTTCATCCCCTCAGCACTCGTTGGAGGGCTTCATTTCCCAAGAGTGGGGAAGGTGACACATTATGCTGAGGATACACGGGTTCAGATGTTGATTAGAGTTCACAAGGGGAACAGCTTAATGGTTTCAGATGAGCAACAAGACCCTCAGCTAATGCTGGGCCTAAGCATAATGCTCTAAGAACAGGTTCAGAAATCCTGGCATGAGTGAATGCTATTGTATGATTTACACTGGGTGCATGGGTTTTACTGGTTGTTTTAAGCCTTGTTTCCTAAAGAAACAAAGCCTGTGCTACCTGGCTCTTTCTGTGCATGCATGGCTGTGTGTGTGTCCCTCTGTCTGTGCCATTCCCAGGACTTTCTGAGTCCTGGTTTGCCTCCCATCTGCGAGACAAGCATGGCTACCAACAATGCTACATTCCTAAAAGCTCTGAGAAAACTTGGCAGCTGAAGAGACCCCGGCTCTCACTACGGTGCAGGCGGGAGGACGAGGATGCCTCTTCTCACACACAACAAAGACATTTTGTTTCATCCACAGGGAAAACTGTGATGGGAATTTGGACCTTAAGGCACAGAGATGGAGAGAAAAAGTACATGAAATCAGCACTAGTGTCATCTCTTACAGAGCTGCTGTGAACAGCACGTAGCAGGAGTTACAAGAATACAAGGAAAATGGTCAAAAGAGAACTCTGGATACTCAGCCCAGGGAGTGGATGGAGAGCTTATGTTCCCAGGCCACCAAGATGGTTTGGAAAGTTTTATTGCTGGTCCCTACAAGCCTAGAAGCAAAACTGACAGGATTTATTTTCTTCCTGGGGAGGTGCAAAAGAGCAAAGTCCAGAGGCAGTTAACCTGGAGACACTTACAAAAGATAAATCTGTTGAAACTCAGTATTTCCCTAAATCAAAGGAGTTGAGGGAGAGTTTTTTTCCTTTAAAAAATAATAATAATAAAAAAAATCCATTTTGCCATAACAGTACCACTCTTTGTTTGAAAAAATAAAGTTCTTCTTAACCTGATTTTTACCACACTTTCCCCCCCCCCCCCAGCAAAATAGAAAAGGTTAGTGTTTAAATATATGTTTTAATTTTCTGAGTATGAAGGAAGACATAATTCAGTGCTTCATGGCAGGAAACCACAACAATTTTCGGGGCAATTGGTTTTCTCCCTAAAATGAAATATCAGGTATAAACATAATAAAATGATCCAGCATTTTCACAAGAAAAAGTCCTGAGTTACTTCCTGATCAGAATGAACCTACAACTTTTCTGGTGGAGAGAAAACCCTGCAGGAAGTTTTTGCTAGACACTGCTGGGCTTCCCTCCTGTCCCACCTTCAGCTCAGATGTTATGTCCTTTGTAAGGAAATAGAGTCACCCTGGCAGGTGGATGTGGTTAATGGCAGTTGTGTCACAAGCAAGCGTGGTGTGTCTTTGGGGAGCAGAAGGAAGAGGAGTTCATTTCTGAGACAGGAGGCAGCTGGCAGGCAAAATCGAGGAATAGCCATACTATCTTCTCCAGGAGAAAGTTCAGACTCTCTCTTTGCTTGGCTTGTTGGATTTGTTGTTATTCTTGTCTGAGAGACCAGGAAAGTCCCAGAAGGACACAACAGAACTGTGATCAGGTGCCAAAGCAAAAAGCAACAGTATGAAGTCCTGCAGAATGGAGAGATGTTTACAGGGATGTCCAGGTTTTCAGAAGTGCACACAAAAGTTCCTGTTTTGGGATTTGGGTTTTGGGAGCCTGGGCTGGCACCTGTACATCCTGCGTGTGCTGGTGGTTTCATTTCTCTACCCAAACATGGGGTTGTCTGCATTTCTGTAGTGAAAGCTGATATTGCAAGAGAGGAAAAAACAAATCAAACAAGGGAAATGTGTTTCATTTGACAATGGGTCTTTAGAGCCTGCATTTTTTAGAATTAGACTCTTGGAGTATAAAAAACCCCCAACAATCCAAGTCTGAGGTATGTGCAAAATATAGCTCGAATCTAAAGGCTGTAACTGTGTGAGAAAAGTCAGATGTTAAACAATCACAGTTTTATTCCTCCCAGCAAGACAGCCTGTGCACCTGTAGCCATTATTGTCTCTACTGTATAAAGTGAAAATGAATATCATATTGTATTGAAAACCCTCATGGAATACAATTACTCAACAGGAACTGTCCTAAATCTATCAGCTGTAACTCACTTGTAATTTTGTGGGACTAATGCAGAGAAATGTTTCTCCATGCATGGTTTGCCCCTAGCCTTTCCCCCCATTAATACATTTCATCCCTTTTTGCTTACGATGGCTAAATTGCTTGTAAAAGATTAATTACCTATGGGAAGTGTCTGTCTTGGTCTGTAGGAATGACATTATGCTGAACATTAAATGCTGACACTATTAAACTCTGCCAGACATATTTTGATATAATAACTCTGCAGACCACAAGTGAAATGGGTCCCTCATCAATTCACTATCTCATTGTTTTTCTGTCAGCAGCAAACTTTGGGATATAGTCTCGGTTGACATAGCTCAGAGTTTCATTCATGTCAGCGGAGAAGCTTATTATGGCTTTTTATTTCCCTGGAAGTTTTGCTGAGTTTCCAGCTGCAGATGGGAATCTTTATTCATCAATAGCCTTGACCTGAGATACAGGAGCTGCAATTTTCCAGGCAGAAATGTGGGCTGGTTGAGAAACTCAGGCTCTATCAGCTGGATTCGACTGTTCAAAACTAAAGATATTTTTCTTGTTATTATTTTATCACCTTAGGAAGTAGAAAGTGGTTTTGCTCTGATTTGTAGAAACTGCCAGTGTGGTGGCTGGATGTTAGGGAACTTCTGCACTCTTTTCCAACTGTAAAGAAAAGCAGAAGAGATCTGAAAGAACCGAGATAGAGCAGTGGTGGAGAGACCTTCCCACAGTGAAAATAATATTTTTAAAATCTTAGGAGATTTTGAAATCTGATTTCTTTCCCTTCAGGTTTTATCTATCTATTTTTTTATCATTCACTTAGAGGACTTGTTTTCAACCTACTGTTGATTTCTGACCTCTCAACCCTTTCTGTGAAGGCTTGAGTCCTGCAGACCAGCTTTAGCGCAGTGGATTTTGTCTTGTCTCTTTTGCTGCTGGTGGTAAGGTGAGCATGTGGGTCACAAATTGACTGACTTACACCTGACAGCACAGGCTACACTCCCACACCTTATCACAAGGCTCCGCTGGAGCTGGAGGAAAAGATCATCCAGATATCGCTGTTTTTGTTAGTGTTGTTACATATGGCATGTAGCTTTGTATTTGGGGTCTCTCTCCATCATGGACCAGACCACAGGATAGTTTTGGCTAAATAACAGATTTCTTGAAGCAAAGAGGATCTGTATAGCCTCCTTTGGAATACTGGATGACCACTGTATGAGTTAGGAAAACCTATTTTCGAATTCCAGTTAGTTTCTCTCCCTACAGCTGCATTTCTCATTACCATTGTCTATGTCCATCAAGGCACTGGTGACTGCTCTTGTTCCTCCCCAAGGCACTGGTGACTGCTCTTGTTCCTCCCCTGCCTGCTTCCTCCCCCCCTTCCCCCCTCCCCAAAATTCTCTTCTGAAGCTTGTGTGCAGCACCCACTGCAGACTCCACCCTGACCCCGCTCCTGTGTCATACTCTCCATCTTTATCTGTTGGACCTGGTCCTCAGTGGGGTAGATGTGTTTGGGTGTGTTACCACACCAGCATGGTAGACACTATTGTGTACCACTGGGCTCACCATCACTGTCTGCTGACCTGTCCTCGGTGTGTGTAAGGGTTTGCAAGCTCTATGGTACTTAAATCTAATCCCTCTGACTCTCCCCCTGAGGAGATTATACTTAGTTCTCTTGGCTGCAGATGTACTTGTGTAGAGCAAGGAGTTCAGGACAGGAGAAGAGAACACAGTGCATCTTTCAAGGATCAGCATTTTCAACTGTTTTTTTTGTTCTGTAATCTGGGATATTTCCTAGCAGTCCACATGGAGAAGAAAAGGGGCATTGTCTGGTGAGTGGCTTCGTTACTAATCTCTCCTGGATGCATTTTAATTCATTTTAATGACTCTGCCTCCTGTCAGACCTTTCATTTGTTAAAGGAGTTTGTTAAAGAGATTAACTGCAAGGGGAATACGAACCTCAAAACACTGTGTCCCCTCCCCCAACCCCTCCTCCCTTCCCCCCAAGATTAATATTACACCAAAAGGAAGAGAAAAGGTACTTTCTGTGAAACACATTACAAGACTTTTAGGAAAAGAAGGAAGGAGGAGGAGCAATGGACCATGCTGGACTCTTTAACCCATGGAGGAGCTGGAAGGTGGCAGTACTAATATGACATCTTTCCAGCTATATTGTTCCCCATCCATGTGTCTATTGAAGCTTTGTGCAAACACAGCTGTTTGTTAGGAATGCCAGCTTAGGGAAGCAAACCATCTGCCTCAATTTACTTTTACTCCTGTCTTTTACTCATGTGAGAGCTTGGAATAACCTGTCCCACCACTAAAAAACATATGTACCATAAAAACCTTTCAATTGAAATCCAGACCTTCAACCAGCTGAAGGAATGAGAACTTTGGTTTTCCACATCAACTTCCTACCCAGGGATCTCAAAGCCCTTTGCACAGCGTGGGAAGTGGCAAAGTCAACAGAATCCCTATGTGTAACTGTGAGTTTAATTTCAAAATTCATGGCTTCGGTAGATGTCCTTTGGGACACACATTTTATGGATTTACTAGAAAGATTCCCTCAACTAGCTCAAGGAACTATTTCAGTCCCCCTTGCAGCCCATAAGACCTGAAAGTAATTTCCTTATATCCCTATGAACTCTTAATCTCCCTATGGTTGAATCAGGCTTCTGAAGTTCTTGAAGAGGATAACAGGATGAAGTGCCATGCAACAGCAGGGTGGTGTATCCTGGTCAAGAACATGGCTTTCTTAATTACGTCTCTAAATGCTCCTCTAATGTCCAGTTGGCAAATTCTGCGTGTCACATGTCTTTTATGGAGAATGCTCACAGAGCAGATGGATCCCAGCCTCATTACACATCACAATGTAAGTACAGAGTCTATTCTTTCTGTTGGCTTCAGAGGAGATTGAGTAAGGTACAGGGAAAATAAGATAAATTTCAATAAAGAAACATGCAGGATGTTGTCCTTAAGCAGAATGATCAGCTGAGTTGCCAGAGGATGGAGTACGATTGCCTGGAGCAGGTAGGATATTGGGCATAATCCAACATAATCATGGTGTGTGGAAAGAGGCAAGCACCATATTGTGATGGATAAGTGGGACAACTGCCTGTAAGTATGAAGCAATTCTTCCGCTCATATAGCCATTAGTAGGGCCTCAGTTTAAATACTGAGTGCAGTTTTGGTTACTGCTTTTCAGGAAAGATGTAAACCAGCTGGAAAGTAACAGGAATAATTGAAGATCTTACTTAGAAAGAAAGATTGAAAGAAGTAGGGTTGTTTAGTCTAGAGAAGAGAAACTGAAGGGATCTATGATAGATGTCTTTGTGCACACACAAAGCTGAAAAAAAAAAAAAGGAACAACCTGCTTTGCCTGTCAATGCAGAGAGAGTGAGAGGCAATGGGTTAAAACTGAAACAAACAGCTTTAGTGACTTGGGGACAATGTGCACATCACATGGGGAGATATGTCTATCAGGGCTTCTGGAATTACAAGCCTTAAAATCTGGAAGAGGAGGATAGAAATGGCACAGGTATAACCATGCTGCACTGGAATGACTTTTTCCAGTGACTTTTGGAGGTCTCTGGCAGTCTTGTTTGCTATGATCCTTTGTATTTTCCACATAAGGAGTCCAGGATGTCTGATTTCCCAATGCTGTTCTAGCTCTAAAGGCTGAACACATTCCTGAAAAAGCACATGAAATGATTGTGGATTGATTTGGGGTGAAATGGTAAATATTCAAGAAACAAACCAAAACCATAAAAAGCCGGATGGCTGTATTTTAGGTTTCAGTGACAAATCCATCCTGCCATGGTGCAAGAAAACTCCACACCCTCATAAAACCAATATAATGAGCAGAACATGGTAGCAAATCCTCATGGTTTTGTTTTAGTTTGGAAGGCATTAAAGAAAAGTGTTGTACAGCAGGAATGGAAATGTTGCCCGAGTGCCAATTCCACAAGGGCGTGTTCTTCTAGAGCCAGGTATGTCACTCAATGAAAAGTAGTGTTCAGCTTCTGCCATGGTTTGGGGATTAGCCAAAGAGGTTGGAGAAGGGTGGAAGGAAGGAGAAATAAGCCTGGTACTTTTTGCTGCCAACTTTCTGCTTTTTGTCCAGCTTCCCCTACACAAATGACATCTGAAATGCAAGCTGGCCCCTTTCCCTTATGGAAACCTCAAACCAAATTTAATAGTAAGGGCTTATATTCAAGTGTCCCATAAAGTGTTGTAGAGAACTGTATCATTACTGGAGGATTTTGTGGTGTGGTCCAATCTCCTTAACCTGAAATCTTCCCCACCCTAGAATTCTGGACTAGCCTGAGTGATTTGGACACATCTATTCACTTGTATAGATATTTGTTAATTTGTATTACTTCACTGCTTTACATCTTATGAACAGAGCAAGAACCCATTACTCTAGATAGTGGTGAAGCAGTGACATCCCACAAGGCTACAAGCTGACATTCACAGCAATGGAATGATGAATGATGGCAACAAAATGGGGAACCCAAACAAAATGTGCCCATGTTTACCCTACAAGATAAAGATGGACTGTTAGAGTCCATCAAGATCAACTCAGCACCTTCCTAACTTGGACTATTTCTAACTTAGGCTCAAGCAAGGAGAATGTACATGGTACAGGGTGCTTGCAGCCGGACTGGGCTGTAGTTTGACATAAGTGGCAGTGATCTTAGCTTACTAGGGCAATGGACCCACCTCTGTGCCCCAGCCAACTTTGCAAATCACAAGTTCTGAAGCACTTTCCCCCTCTCTTGAGATCCATAGGATCTGAGAGCAATTATCTTAAAATACCACTCAATCCCTATGGAATCTCACTGCTTTCACTCCTATTATGCGCCACAAGACTTTCCCACAAGGGTTTAATCTTCTGCTGCCTCAACTGAGAAATCTGTGGAAGCAGAAAGAGCACAAGACAGACTGAAGAAGAAAGAAAACACAGTTGGGAATTGTTCAGCCTTGTTCCAAGATTCCCTGTCTCCCTACAGCTGAGATTCTTCTGAAATTCGCTGGTACTAACGGGCATTCATCATTCCAGCCCACAGCAATTTACTGGTGGTGATTTTCCGCTTCCAGCTGGTGACCTCCTGACCTCAGAGGTTAAGACAATTTTTATTCATGCTACTGAACTTGGCATCTGAATTTTAATGCCACGTTTTTTGTCTCTCTACTCCCTCTGTTTTCCTGGTAGAGGCTTAAAGCCTGTGGAATCATTTCAGGAAAAAGGAAGAAGTAGTATGCCACCCTCAAAACATGTCAGCAAGAGGACTGCTGCGTGGTAGTGCAAGTCTTGTATTTTTAGGTGAGTGCTGTGTTGCTGGGAGAGAACGATCATTGGCCAACTCAGTTGTCTGATGTCTTAGATATGGATCATGTAGTGTGGAAGAGAAGGGACCATTTTACAGACACTCAGCAGGCACTAAGAAAAAGTTACAATAAAAGATGGAAACACCAAGGCACTGGGATATATTTTGAATTAACTCTTTCAATGCACTCATTCAGCCATCAGGGAACAACTAACAACTGAGGGATTTTGGTGGCCAACATACTGTCACTGGGGCTCTGGACAGCAAACCCCAGGGAGACTCAGGCACTGAGTAAAATGGAAACTAGATAACTAAATATCCTTGCTTACCTACAACTGGGGATTTATGTATTCTGTATCATGTGAATGTTGTCCTAAAGTCCTTTGAAAATACTAGGAAAAAGAAACCAAAATATTTCAGTGATCTTTCTGTGACTCATCTTCTGTTCCACTTTACCCTTGTCCACAGTCCCTCTTATTTAAGGTCTTAACCACAGAAGATAAAATCATAAAGAAACTTAGGAACTCCCACTAAGAAATAAAAGGCTGAATACATTTTCATGTGTTTATGCAAAGCTTGGTAATGAGGCTGGGGATGGTTACCTACTGGAATGTCACAATATATATCAGCACCATTACACCAAGAGGATATGAAACTGCTCTTTTGCCACTGCTGTCCTCTATTTAGTACATTTGTATTTTTTATTAATCAGTGTCATAATCTTTAGAGTCCAGAGTTCCTACTCGGGAATGTCACAGTGTTTGGAACCCAGGGCAAGGTGTTGAACCTGTGTTTTTTTTTTCTTGTGTAATAAAACATTCTGTGACAACCTCCTCTTTCTCCTGAGGTGTCCACCACCAGTGATATCTGTTCATTCCACTTGCCCAGCCACAAGTGACATTCAAGACCAATACTTTCTGAATTCAGCAGTTATTCATGAAAACAAAAAACTGAGCAACAACAGCAACATTTACTAATTTGTTTTTCACACTAAACAGAAGTTTCCCTTTCTGTATTAAAGTGTGGAATCTCTGAAGCTGTGAATCTGAAATGAAAACCTCCATCTGTGTCTCCGTGTGTTCCCCTGGCCTCCCTTACTTTGCTCCAGGGTAGCTGAATATCAGAACAGATCAACACTGGCAAAAGAAATAAATGTCTGATTTACCCACAGTGTTAGGATGGGGATCACCCAAATGTTGCCAATACTGCTAAGTCAAGAATAGAACAAACAAGGAGGCAAAATCAGGTCTCTGCTGGGGGAGCAGAATAAACTGGAACTGGAGACACCTTCAGTAATCTTTATACTCACTGTAGGTATCCCTGATTAATTCATTGCCCAAAATATTTCCTTCACTCTAGACACATCTGCTAGCCAATCTCAAGAACTGAACCAGGAATGCTGGGGGCTACCGGTGTGGTTCTATATAGGGTGAAGGAAGATCCAAGCTAAAGCTGAGACTAAAGGGTAATCTAGCAAAAGATCCTCACAAAATTTATGAAAGTTAGCAGTGTGGTGCACCCTTTCCCGTAACTTCTTTCTCTCTTGTCTTCTTTTTTTTTTTACCAGCAGGAATCCTCTGAATTTCCATTATTTTGAAAATTGCTAGCTTTGGACATGCTTTGTTACTAACTTCCATCTGGTGCTGTCATTTAAGCTAGAGCTAAACAGATTGTCACACGCTCAGAGATCAGCATAAATGCCCTGGCATCAAAGGTTCACAGCCACAAAAGACCAGGCTGCTTCTGAAAAGACACGAGGATCAAGTCCATTGCAACGCAAACGTGGCCGATTCCCTAGCTGGTGTTTTGTTTCTGTCTGGGCTTAGAGAGGGGAGGCTGAGGACAAGAAAGGAAATGTTCTGTGGGAAGATGATCTGGCATTTTTTCTCATTCTCCCCACACACGCATTCCAGAGAGTTATACACCAGATAAGCAGCAAGCACTGTTTGGCTGGCTAACTGCTACACAAGCATTATGGACCATCTGGGGACTTATAAAGCCTGAAGGATATAAGTTGAAGTTGTGCTGAAAGTAGAGTCTGAGCTGGTATCCTATGTCTAAATACCAACACAGCTGCTTAGAGCAGGAAAGGAGAACCCTCCAAAGGAATAGCAGCAGGGGCTCTTCTTTATGAAGGATATTACTCTCGAGTAATTGAATTGTTTGTGACTTCTCATTTGAGCCCATGAAATAAGATTCTCACTAACAGAAGGAGCTGTGGAGGGTACAGCAGCAGACTCAAAGGCTATTATTATTACTACTATTAACATCATCATCATCATTATCATTGTTATTATTTTGTTTCCTAGAGAGCCTCTGAGAGTGTTTTTCTGTGTTTTAAGATGCATAAGTTCCGGCCCTGGAACAGAGTCAGTGTGCTTCAGATAAAGACAGGCTTAAAAGACAGCATATTCACATGAGGAGAACCAGCTTGCTGGCTTTCACCATGCACCAGTGTTACAGGGACAGGAATGCCGTGGATACAATTTCTCATGAGTTTTTAACAGGTGAACTGGGCTGAGTGTGGGGGAGGAGTCTCCCCCGAAAACAAACACATATCCGCGCTTTCGATATTTTATGAACAAGAGATATATTCAGGGCTCTGGGGTGGAGTGAGCTTGATCTAAAACAAACAGGGTCTTTAGTCACGTCTGAAGACCTTGTTAAAATTCTTTCTGCTTGCAAATCCCTCTGATAGAAGGGAAGCACGCTTACCTCCAATGTGACCGTGGGTCGGGGTTTTGCCAAGGGTGAATTTGCCCCTCAGTGACTATTTACTGAATCCTAAACACATGCTGGCTTTTAAAAGGCCTTTTCTCAAAACACCAGACTCTACTTTCCTCCAGCTGTTCAGCTTCATGCCGCAGTCCAACCTCCCCCAGTGGCTGCTCTTCACCAATGTCATTTGTCCAAATGCTGCAGCCTAATACTATTTCTAAATTAACTCAGTGCCTGCAGTGGATCCCAGTGATGGCTGAGGGCTCCTTGTACCATGTGCTATGTAAGAACAAGGCATAACAAATGTGGAAAAAATTCTCTGATTTGAAGAAGCTTCAGACAAGAAGAGAGAGGAAGGGCTCCAGGGAAATGAAGGGAGGCTCCCAAAGTTACTTGAATCAGCAGAGCTTACTGATCCCCGAATCTGCTGATTCTTAGCCCATATCCTTCTCCCCTCAGTTAACAGCTGTATTAGAGAGAAGTTATTCAAACAGCTCATGCAGATTATTGGCATCACCAGAATTAGTCTAAGTTTTACAAGCAGTCTGATTTTGACTTGAACAAGATGCTTGGTATGTCTCATACACCCTGAAACCACTGGGGCTCAGGTGAAACTACATGACACACTGAATAACCTTCTCTTTCTTTTGTTCTTCGTAAATGTTGAGTGATTTTTTTCAGCAGAGACATGTCTCAAGTTCCAGGGAAACCCTCAGCCAAGAGGGAATGAAAAAAAAGTATCAGTTATCCATCATATAATTTCCAAGTAATACTTGAAAAGTAAACATTGCAGGGCATACGTCTTTGTAGACACATTTCCAAACACCTAATGTGAGAGATCCAGCTATGCCCAATGCCAATGCACTTCAGACAGAGTTTCTGCAGACTGGTTTCAGATGGAGTGCAGAATTTGGTCTCCCTGCCTCATCAAAATGCTTATGGGTTAGGGCTATTGTAAGTTTTTGGAAAGTACTTCAAAAGGCACTTCAGTTGAAGAAATAATTATTATATAAGTTACAGCTGAGCATTTATAGGATAATTGCCTTTCCAGAAGTGTACCTCTAACACACCCTGGCATTGATGTTTTCAATTCTAGGGTGAAGACCAAAGCTAAGTGAGATCAGCAGGAAATCCATATTAATTTCAAATTCATTTAGCTACCCAGGATACAAAAATAAAGTCTTATACAGTCAAAGACAGAAAATCATTATAATAAGAAAAATATGGGCTAGATGAAGGTAAGTGATTAGGTATGTTTGGGCAACCATAGGCTTTTCAGGAGGAAACCAGTCCAGATCTTGTCTTTATTTGCAACTTCCACATGCAAATAAAGATTTTCATTCTTTATAAACTAATTAAAAAGAGCTTCTGCAACTCATTTGGGTCAAGCACCACAAATAAAAGAGGAGTTACTCAAAAGGTAGAAAAATTGGAGGGCATCATACAAATCAAAAGGCAAGTAAGTGGCTAAAGATTTTTTTTTCAGTAATCTCTTCAACTCCATCAAGAGCCGTTCAGTATGAAGGCGCCGAAGGTGGATCAGGAAGTCCACAAGCCTGAAATATCAGAGGCCTGAGGTAGTGTTCTGGGAAGGTGTCACTACATGCTTGCACTCTTCTTGTGACTCTCCCTTGGGTTTCTTCATTGCCCATGGCCTGCTGGAAAGTGGCCCATAGCTGGCACTGGACAGCTCCTGCAGTTGTCACAAATCTCACAAAGAAAGAAAGCTCTTTTAGGCTCTGTACATTAGTGCTATCCTCAACTCTGGATTTCTCACCTCTACTCTTGGTCCTTTTGCTTGCCGAGTTGTTGAAAGAGGAGATATTCAGCAGAGAACCACCAAATAGAGCCACATGAATGGCAATAACTACTTCTCCCCAGTACAGTGGAGGTCAAGAACATGTCCTTAACACCTATAAGCAATGCACAGTGGGAAGTAGGTGTCAGTCCTTTGCATAGGTGCCAAGATATGCACTGAAGAATTCAAGCGTTCAGGGTATGCAGAAAAGATGTTCTAGAGTAATGCCAGGTAGGTGCAACTGTCACAGGATCATCAAAATGTTCAGAATATTTTTGTGCATCCAGAGCATTCTCAGAGCAAAACTCATCATTCCTTTACCTTATCTGAGGCAACAAGAGCTGTGCTTGGAGGTTTTGTTTGGATGGTGGCCCTTTAACCAAACATGGAGGCTGGCGTGTTCCTGATAAGGCAAAGTTGTCCCTTGGAAAGCTCATTTTGCTCCAGAGAGAATCACTGCCCTTGTCTGGATAGAAGGGCAGAGGATTACAAGAGTTTATAGAGGATGATGGTGAGAATGTGGTGTAATTACTGTTACGCATATGGGGAAAGGCTTCTGGCTCCAGATGGATTCCCAGAGAATCAGATAAGCCATTTAGTGTATTTGTTGGCTCCTCATCCATTTAAATTGCTTTGCAGCTGGATGCTTCTCCATAGTTTGGAAAAGCAAAGTATGGGGATAGGTCAACGCCATAAGTTCAACAAGGTGGAAGATCTACTCCCCACCCATAGCTGGGGCTTGCTCCCAGAAAGAAATGCAAGGACTTAAATGTTTATTAGGCAGGGGAGGGTGTGGGGGTGGTTTGGCTTGGAGGTAGCAACAAAACAGCTTAGGAGATTTTCTAAGGTTCTGCTTTGCAAGGTGGTTGAAATACCCTCTTAGCTCAAATTGCAGAGGAATCTTTGAGGTGGAGGCAGGCTAAATAATAGCTACAAAGACTTCCTTCTGGGCAGTAGATTTCTCACATCAGTGGCAGCAGTACCTGCTGTTTCTATTTCTGGATTCAGAGAGAGTTCTTCCTCCATTATCTCGGTTCTATCTTTAGGCCAAAATCCTGTGAGAAAGAGCAGAGTTTGACAAACAACACAAAAGAAGCTGTCAGGTATGGTTGTGCCCTGGGCCTGAGAGCATGCACACCATTACACCATGTCCACGACGGGTACTGCAGGTACTCCGGGTGATTTCTCTTGGTCTTGAAATGTTACAACACAAACAGCATCATGAGCAATCACCCAGGCATGCTACCTAAGTCCTATATTCAATAAAAAAAGTATTACTTGAAAGACGGAATTCTGAGAAAACTTCAAGACTCCAAAGTTTAGGGTCAGCAAGTGGCTGCTTAGATGAGCAAGCAAGGGAGAGATGGATTGATAAACAGCCCATCAGAGTGGAAGCTGACAGTTTTGTGTTCTGTTTACTGTCCCTGTGAATCACATCAACCCACTGACATGGTGTTTCCTCTCATTTTGAAATGGGGAGAAGGCTCCTGGGAGCACAGGAGCTTCAAAGGTCAAAGCCATTGTTCTACTGCATGTTGCACTTGTTAATGTCATGATGAGAGCTTAATAACATCATGTTGATTTCCCCCCTACTCACTTCTCTTCTAACATTTCTGCAGCCTTAAAAAGGAAACATAAAAAAATTACTGATTCTTATGCATGAACAATCGCTTTCAAATGCCAGATCTCAGTCCAGAGCCTCCTGGAAAGGAGTAAAGCTCTAAGGAGTCTGTTTTCATATATTTTCCCTTATCAGTCCCCATCACAGATCGAGGTTTGCGGTTTTACAGCTGATGGCAGGTTGCCTGCATATCTCAGGGCTGAAATGCAAAAGTAAGCCAAGCATGAAGACAGTATCAGCTTGACGCTACATGCCTTTCTAGGGCTATTAGATAAGAGATACTGTTTGTACAGAGCAAACCTGTTACCTCAAGAAAACAAAGCTGCTTTTAACTGTGGCTGGCTTTAATTTTCTTCTTAAACAACTCTGCAAAGTATATGAGTTTAATAAATGGACAGACAGATCATCAGCTCTACACCACTGACCCCAGTGTGGCAGGAACAAGCTGAAAATATGGTCTAGGGCTGAGCTACTTAGTACATGACCACAACATGTATCATCTGAGAGTCTCACTACCAAACTGTAGAAGATTAGCCTTAATTTGATCTTCAGATGAAAGACCCTTTAATAGTAAAGCATTTCCAGAGGGTGGTCTTGATACCAATTACAGTGTGAGTGTGGGGGATACTCTGGGGCACTCTGTGTGATGAGTACACGCAAATCCATGTTTCTTGACGGTCCAAACTGAGAATACTGTTGCTCCCTTCTATCCCACATACCTGGTTTCCTTCCTATGGAAATGGTGGCACTGGAGTTGCAGTAAGGACTGATGCACACACAAATCTCTCTCCAAACTACCCAGATTTGTATGGGCAAGCTTTTGCATGCCCCAATTTAAAATATAGTCTGAGCACACTTCTGCTCTGAACCACCCTTTCAGAGACTCTCTCTCTCTCTATTCCTTAAATCATTCACTCTAGAAAACATGGAGACCTCCAAAATGCAATACAAAGTCTTTTGTGCATTATATAGTGCCTGTTTGGTAAATTACATTTTTTTTTCTTTACCATAGTTAGCTACTGTGGAGTAGGAGTCGTCATATTCCACTAAACAACAGGATATTTCTCTTATCCTAGGTGAGCCCATTTGTGTGGTAAAAATTGAATTCTGCATTCTTTTACATGTCCCAAGAAAGATCACCTCTGAGGCTGTAAGTATGGACACTCTACATCCAGAGTAAAGGTAGTTTGTGACCAGTCATAAAACTTTCTGCTGGAAGGTGAGTTTGCTGGACTGGTGTTTGCTGAAGAATCAAGGCTGCTGAACTACCCCATTCTTTAAACCTAATTGCATATGTGCCGCTTCAGTTACAAAGGCATTGCAGAAGCCTTTTCTTAAAATGTATTTGGGTCAGACCTGTTTCCTAGGAGTTTTCAGCTGGTCTGGATATGACCTTATATTTTTATTTATCGTCCCAAAATTTCAACATAAACTGAACTTAAAAACCCTTACCCAATGTACTCTTGTACCACATAAAAAACATCTGCAGAGAAAGATAAACTTTATAGATTAGGACTGATTGATATGAACAAAATCTCTTGAAAGACAAGTGATTTGGCAAAGCAGTCAATTAGTTAAAGCAGACATTCAGCCCTGATTCTCTTAATCTGGAGTGGGGTGAAGCCCACTGAATGCTGAACATCTGAACTGACACCAACCAAGAATGTGGGCACTATGCTTGATCCAGAATTGGGCTTATAATGTGAAAAGTACCTTAAGAGTTTAAACTCTTCAGTTAGCATGACTCTGGTGTATTAAGCTCTCAGCTCCTCCATCAGAGTTAACATGGTTTAAGAATTTAGGGTCTTAAAAGCAGCATGATCTGCTAAACTGCTTTCAAGATTTAGGAGGACTTAATTCTTTATACCAGTTTAATATCTTAAAGTGGCTGAGCCACTTTTGCTGGCTTAAAAAGTTGTCAGAGTTGAGGCTAGGTGACATTGGAGGGACGCTGTTGTGCAGGGCATTGGATCAGACCAGTGTGGTATGGCCTTCTGGCTTCCCAGTCTGAATCTGCTGTATGTTTTTCAAGGTCATTGCTCAAACAATTCCAAGCAGTTGGCAAATAGAGACTGGGACTGTTTGCCAGTCAAATCTAGTTCAAGTATTCTATGAGTCAATATCCAGCCATTGTGTTGCTTATTTGTTCTTCTAATCTTCCAAATCCCCCATAAAACCTATATATTTTTGCACTCCCCTCCTCTTCTTACTTTCAATGACAACGTCTGCTATTTCTGGAGCTCCTTGAAAATCTATGCCAAGTTTTTTATTGATGCCAAGTTTGTCTCCCACCCTTATGCTTTCCTCTACTAGATACAGCCATTTTTTACTTGTCTTCATACACTGGGAAGAGGATCTCAGCTTTAGGATCTGGTGCCTGACAACACAAAAGTGGTGAGCATGGGGTGGGTAAAGCAGGGGCATCTGAGAGCCTCTTTCAGAGCTTTTCTCCCTGTGTCTGTTTGTCAAGTCATTTGTATGTGCCTCCTGCAGAAATCAGTGGGACACAGGGTACTCTCGATTAATTTGAACATGAGGTTGTCTCCAGTCATGACTGGCACCAGAAGGCAGGTCATGCAATCCAAAACAGAGTTGTTGAATGGTCTGTTCAGTCCTTTCCTCCCTTTCTACTTGAAAAGTTCCCAACTGCTCATAACTAGACAATGGCTTAAACTTTCAGCTCTCTGCATTCCAGCCTTCCTGTGGCAATGAGTCCCACTGTTCCATGAAAACAAAACAATCATTTCTTCCCATTAAGATGGAATTTGTCACTTTTTGGTTCTTCTGGCTGAGCCTTCCCTTATCAGAGACAGATTGTCTCTTTTATATTTTTAAAAAGTGTTACTTTAATTCACCCCTCTTTGTGATAGGCAAAACTATTCTCTTCACTTTCCTTTTGCCTGACCTCTGTGAGACCCAGGTGTTCTCAGCATTTTGAACCCAATGTCTACACATGGAAATGAGGGCCCCAGGCTGGGTATCTTATCTTGGAAATTTAGGCCACGACTCTGCTCTCCAGAAATTCTCCTAAGTGTAATTATACTTATCATCAAAGTTAAACTTCAGACAACTTTAGCTCCTCTGTCCTCATACCTAGAACAGATGTGTGCATACATCTAGGTATATATATGCATACATCCCAATAATGTGGGATTATTTATACCTCAACCACCTAAAATCAGATGCCACCTTTTATTAGCAAGTCAATGGAAAGCAGCATTCAATTTTCTGTAGGTAACTCCAGGTAGGATAAATTGCTTCCAGAGGTGCTCAGTCTCAGCTAGAAGCTTGATTTTTAGCTGCTAAACTTGGGGAGAAGTGCCTGTCCTACAGGCACTCTAACTCTGAGGAAAGGGTTAAAACTCGACCTTCTGTTGGCTAGTCTGGGATATATCTCAGTTCAACAGGTGGGTTGTTTGGGATGGTCCTTAAGGTTACGTGAAAAACCATGAGCATCTCTACACAGGGCTCTGACATAAAGTTTTGTCTGAGCTGAGAATAAGGACAAAAATTGGTAAAGTAGTTTAAAATGTGTTTTTGACACTTAATTATCACTGTGGGCTGTTTACTGGCCTCGGTGAAAAGCAGAATAGCTGTTGGGATCAGTCAACTGTGTATCCCCTCACTGTCCCAAGCTATGGTCATGGTCCCTGAATCCATTGTCACATGCTTTCCTCTGCCCTGAGCACACTGACAAATTGTCCAAATTGCAACTCTCTAAAGAATGGCCAACCACCGGATCTTCTTTCAGGGAAAACAAAACAAACTGCCTTTTTTGTTTTATTATAATCAGAGGCTCTCTTTTTAATCATTCCAGTTTCTAGTCACATGGAACATGAACTGCCTAAGAGAGATTGAGGAGAGAGAAAGAAGGGAGCTTAGACAAAAAGTTTCCTCACTGGGGACAGGAAAGCTCCACAGCCAGACAGTGGAACAGGAGCCTTTCCACTTGAGGTTGGGGTTTTGAATGTCACAGTTAGTGGCTTTGGGAGGTTGTTCCTTTAGATGGGGAAGAATATGGGATGGATGACATCTGCCCTTATACTCCAGGTGGATTCAGTCTCTACATCTTGGTCCAATCACCTACACTGAGATCCTGGAACACAGTTCTGGGTTTCAGTCATCATCTACATAAAACCTCCCAATTTGCCATGATTAGGTCATTTGCCTGTAGAAGTTAACACAGATTTTAACATCACCTGTGAGAAGAGGGAGCAGGGGAGAACATACAGATCTCAGAAAAAACTCTAGACTTTTTAGAAGTCTGGAAATTTGCTTTCCTTCGTATTTCCACAAAATAAAGAATTATTTCCCTTATCCTTAGGTATACTCAAATCCTGGGGTCAAAATCTGGCTCCACATGAGTCAGCTTTTCTGGAATGCCCCTGGAATTTCACACTTTCCTCTTAGGGCCTGAGCAAGCTTTGCAATCAAGCTGGACTTAAAGGTTTCCTAAGGATGGAAGGCTCTCTCCAAAGCCTGATGGACATTTGTGAGAGATGAGTCTGTGGTAGCTACTGGTCTTTTGTAGCATGACCTTTATAAAGAATGAGATCTAATGAAAATATTAGTGAAAGGTCTCTCAGAGAATAGAAAGAGCAAAAAAAGCTCATTTTGCTGCTTTTTCCTACTTGAAATTACTGTCTTATATGTGTGACTGTATGCTTAAAACTTCCTTTGTTCTAACCTTCACCTTGAGCCTGCTAACTAACCTTTGTGTACATCAATCCCCTGGAGCTGAAAAATGATTCTCATTTCCTTCAACAGGGTCCCAAATCCATGCAAGTCACTACGTGAGGCCAAAGACTTCTACCATGCCAGCACAGAACCTCACTTGAACAATGCCTCAGGTCCCTTCTCTGTGAGCCAAGGAGCTTGCTCCAGCCATATTTAGCTACCAGGAAGGCTTTACAAGTAGTTTCTCTCTTCAGAGCCTCCCATTTGGCCTCTGTGCCTGACAAATGCTTCTGAAGCTTCCTCAGGCCTGATCAGCCATGTTAGCGTGTGGGCGAAATCCAGCTGTGACCTGTTATGGATGGAGGTATTACCAGGGGACTCAGACCCTTCCCTCTGTTCACATACGTGAAAGTGCCTGTCTCTCCATAAATGTAGAAAACAGCTTTGCTCCAGCACTGAAGAGGTCACATAGCCAGGACACCAGGGCACTGATGGCTACTTCCCAGAAGACCTTTCAAAGTGATGATCTGGAAGACATCTCTCTCACCAGTTTATCTGGCCCTGTGCTTAGCATGGGATGTAATATTTTATGCTCACTTGGGCCGGGACCAGGGATGTCATCCCATGGCTCCAAATGACGGCAAATCCACCCTGTCCCTTGGGGTGTAGCTCTCCCTGTACTGCATTACTCTTCTGCAAAAAAACGCACAGCGTATTTCCTCTGTGGGTTTTTCTGATTTCCAAGTTGCAGACTCGTGGATTCTCTCATGCCTCTGGCTGCTAGATCAAAGATCCATTTTATATCAGAGTTTTTCACTCCATGAGTCCCCTGATCACTTATTAACCTGTTAGTCCATACTCCATCTCACAAATCTCTCTCCTCTCCTCTCTCGCTGGTAAGCATGTTTGCCAGGCTATAAATCTTTCTGGCAGCTCTTCTTTGAGCTTCCTCCAAGTTTTCTTTTTAAAGTACCAGCTCCAGGACTGGACATAGGATTTTATTCTCACATGTTTGCCAGAGGTTGGTTTCACAAACTCATTTGAGAATACATCTCCTTCTATTTATTTCTGCCAGTTCTTGACAAAGAAGGGAAGAAGGAGAAAGAAAATGATAGTGTATGATGTTTCTTTTAACTATGTGATCCTAATATGGAGGAATTTTTCATGGTTTTCTGGGGACCACCCAGTAATTCTTTTTCTAACACTAAGCAGCAGTTGCCATCTTATCTCTATGAGACTTAACAACAGATGTCCAGAAAGAAGCTGGTTTTGAACAGCGTCAACATCAGTCCCATGTATTTCTCTGACCCTGGCCAAAAGAAAGGCTGTCCATGCTGAGCAAGGCTGGGTTGAAGTGCCATGAAACGCTGCCATGGTTTTCATTGTGGGATACCTCTCTCAGCTTCCGTGAACTGGGGAAAGGCTCCATCAATGTCTGTGCTTGGATGCACCATACCTTGGTCAGAGATGCATTTGCCCAGCCTCTGTGCAGGCATTTGTCTACTCCTGCGCCAGAGATTGCCATGGGGCACTGTGATAGATTAACCCAGTGTCTCCTCTAGTCTCTGGGGAGTGAGTCTCTTTACCCACCAGAGCCTTTTAGGAGAGGATGTTAAAAGAACCCAAGCAAGCTCATAAGGCCAGGCTTGGCTAAGGATAGCAGTCAAGGCTCACATATGGCAGGGAGGAGACTGTTTGCTTTAGAATTTTTTTTTTACTTAAAAAGAAAAGAGAATTAGAAATGTTTCCAACAGTCTCTATTTTTCTCTCTCATATATATACATATCTATATGTATATCTATGTATTTGAAAAACGCAACCCACAACTTTTGGTTTGAATTTGATCTGACAATATCCCTTTAACATGAAACTCCAAAGCCGTAATTGATACCCCAGTTGGACATTATCATAGATTATTTCCTGTCTGTGTTTTGACTGTCCTTGTCGAATGGCTTCCAAGCCCAACAGAGAGTCAATGAAGAGAAACAACCCTCGGCTACTATTATTCCTGTTACTCATTCTACCAAAATAATAAAAATAATGAAACCACAGCCTGCCTTGAACAGTAAAGATCTCTTAAAAGCCCTTCCTAAGCTGAGCCTTGACGTATCTTGCATATCTTAGGGAACAAAAATAAAGTTGGTAGGTTGGAGGGAGGAATTACCAGTGATGTTCCTTGGCTGGGCTTATGTCCATACTGTACATAAAGCCCCGCCTTGGGTGCAGATGTGAGCACTGGGAACTCCCTGTCCCACCCAGAGCTGACCACCCAGCTGCCGTGAGCCCTGGCCACACGCTGGCTCCTCTGAGGCACTGCCAGTGCCCCAGCAGGCGGGAGCCCATGTGCAGGTGGCCGTCCGTGCAGCTCCATGGTCAGCACTGGTGACAGCAAACCTGGCCTTCAGGGAGGCTGAGCAGCAACTTGCCAAGGAGAATTATGGGCTTCCCTTCCCAGTTCTCCGTGAGGGCAAACATGGTGGGTAACGATTGAGGTACAAACCCCAGCAAATGCTAGACAGCCACGGTGCCAAAACTGAGCTAGGTGATATTTTTCATCTAAGGCTTTTTATATCGGGAGAAAAAAAGAAAAAAAAAATTCCCCTCCTGATTTAGTGGTACCAAAATGTTTTATGAATTCATGCCTTTTCCCCTGAGCACTTCATTTAGGCAGGGAAAAAGCACCCAATAATAATACCAAAGCCCCTTCCCGTCCAATCATTTCATTCCAGTAGGTTGGAAAATAAATGTTTTCCATTATTTGCCTTGGAAATAGGTCTTCATTTAAAAATAAATTAGTTAATTTACCTTTCTGTATTTTTACACGAGTTTAAAGATGGCTAACACTGAATTTAAAATGTTGGTATAAAATGCCTATTTATTTTCACTCTCATTTGGTAAAAATCTTCTTAAAAATTAATTTAAACAAAAAAGGAACTCTCTCCCCTCCACTTCTTTTGTTTTGTTTTATCAATCTAAAATAAACCAACCAAGAAAGCGGAAAGGGGAAAGTCAAATAGAATCTAAATCTCTTTACCTATGGTGAAGCCTGTCTATGAGGCTTCCACTGGGATCTCTGAGCAAAGTGGTTTTTCCCAGCTCCCTTTGGTACCTTTGCTCTTCCACCCCCAGACAGGTCCCTTCCTGTCTCCTGGGCATGGATGTCTCTGCTGAACTGCTCAAGAGTTGCACCCAGCTGTCCTGATCCTAGTTCAATTCCAAAAGCAAAACACAGGGAATGAGCCTATCAAGGAGACTTTGCAATATGGATACAAAATTGATCAGTTTTGATGGTTTTACTCCAGCAACTTCATAGACTAATTCTTGTTTTTGAGGGAGCAGCAAACACTACTGCTTTCCAGTGAGATACACAGCTCTTTCCTCTCTTCAGCTTCAGACTTAGGTTTCTGAACTACTTTCAAACTATCTTGAGAATATTGCTGAGATGTGATATGGAGTCCCAGATTTTGCTCAGTAAAGAACATCTCTTAGATCTGTGAGAGCAAAACGATGCAAACTGAACTGTTTTTTTTTATATTTCCATGTGGCCAGATGGAAGGGGCAGGAGCTGTCCTACTCTGATACCATTCAGATGCTTGGCTGTGACTTCAAGATCTGGCAAAGTTTAGCAACTACCTTAAACCAGAGCAGCTTTTAGTTCAAGGAATCTCGAGGAACACACAAATAAACATTAAGTAGTTTTTTGCACAGTTTTGTGCATGCTCTACCAAGCCAATCCCAGGACATCCAGGCGAGGAACTCCTAGCCACAGTTTCATACAGTTTTTTTAGCTGCTGCATGTTAGTTTCTTTGGGTTCATCTACTTTTCTTTCAAGAGAGGTTTTTCTTAGGAACCAGGTCACAGTCAACTGTATTCTGAGGGCATAAAACCAAAAGGCCACATTGTCACCTGATGAAACTCCAATGTAGTGATGTTATAGCTGGTAGAATTGGTCTCCAGGAACATGAAAGTGTGAAAAACTCTCAGCAATTGTTGAACTTGCAATCCCTCATGGGAATGATCAGCGGTGACCAAGCAGGAGGAACCTCAGGGCAGCAGAATGAAAGGGAAAAATGTTTTCAACTCTCATAGTCTTAAGGCAGGGAGGAAAGGCAGTTGGGGAAAATTATGTAAAACAAACAGGCATCACACGATGTACAATAAGAAGAGGGTTGAAAGAAGGTAAGATGGATAATTAAGCAATAAGACAGGACAGGCTGCGCATTTCTGGGTGATTATTGCATGCCTGCTATGATGTTCTTTAGGAGCAAATTTTTTCTGTACTAGAACTAGAATCACCCCCCAGGGACAGGCTGGCAGGAGGTCTAATTGCTGTTATTACAAAATCAATTTTAAAATTAAAAAGTAAATAATAATAATAGGAAGAGAAAGGGACAACCTCCATCTGCATCATGTTGTTCATTAGAATGTGTGGTGGGAAATGAAATGACATCAACTAGAGTTGGTCATCAGAGGGAGGGCAGTCACATCCCTGTGAGCTAATCCCTGGCTGCATCCTGCTGATGTGCTGGCTTTTGCATGGCTTTTCTTCTTTCTCTCTTTCTCATTCTTGGCCTAGGCTGCCTGCCTTCAGATCAGCATGCTCAACTAACTTGTTCTTGCATTGAGAACTTCAATCTTTTATCCCTTTCAAAAAATCCTAGTTTTGCTCTTTGCCTTATTCTATTTCTCCTTTTTGGTTTAGAAAAGAAAATCAAAACTGTTTGAGATATGGAAAGTAATACATACCGTGCCTGTGGTCCTGAAACATGGAATTTCTTTGGTGTTTCTTCTACAAAGATGTTTTTATCCCTTCTACTCTGCCACTCCCCATCTTCTACACATCCACATCCTTCAGTGAACCTATAAGTAATTGGGGTTCAAAACTGTCTCTGCACTGAATGTGAAGGAAGACTATATACCAGAGAAGAAGGGTTTATCTTCTTTACCATGTAGCAGTGGTTAGTAATGAAACAGTTATTCAGGTAGGTGCTCTTAGCTTACATGGTGTTTTCCTAGCACTGAGCCACATTCTTTTATGCAGAGAAATCATCTATTTAAATCAGTTTGGTTGGGAAACATTCCATATGAAATATTTTCTGTTTTCAGGACCAAATGTCCTATTCGTATTCTCCTGAACCAAATGGCGTAAGGA
Organism: Manacus vitellinus; assembly: GCF_001715985.3. Taxonomy (NCBI): domain Eukaryota; kingdom Metazoa; phylum Chordata; class Aves; order Passeriformes; family Pipridae; genus Manacus; species Manacus vitellinus. The sequence goes on along the minus strand of NW_021939632.1, from coordinate 8,692,775 downwards.
ATCCTCATTCTAGAGGATTCAGTTATGTCATTAAAAAAAAAAAATTATTCCATTTTGCAAAGGAAAAGGCATTCTGAGATTTCCATGGAAATGGAATTCCTGTTCCTTGTAGTTCTGATTGGTTTAGTTTATTCCCAATTAAACTGCTCACCTAACATAGATTTCTGATCAGATAATGACTCAAGAACATTTAGTTGCGTTGGTTATATCTGTCTCAGCAGCTCCAGATTTAAAGTCTTTACACACCTTGGATTTTCCCTTAAAGGCACAAATGTTTCAAGCAAAGCAAATAGACTCCCTAAAAGTGGTCTCCAGCCTCCACTGTCATTCATCCCAGCTGAGACTCCAATATCTGTTGGGAAGGTCTATATCTTTATCTGCTGAGTGGTGATATCAGGACTCAACTCTTGATAGCTGCTGTAAAAGCAGGAGACCGGCTAAGACTACATGAAACAGAGGTCAGCAGGAAAAGAAGATGCATAGAGAAATGAAATGGCATACCCATGTTCACACCAGAAATAGTAGCAAGATCAGGATTGGATTTCAGTCCATCTGAAACACAACCCAGAACTGTGCCATTAGGGGATATTTTGGTTTGTTGTCAGGGAACATGGGGGAAGACAAATCCAGCTCACTACTCTCCTCAAAATCAATCATGTTCATGTGAGTTATATTTATCAAAATGAAAAAATGGTCAATAAAACTGTGTTCTCGAAAATGAGATTTTGCTCAATTTAAGAAACAAAACAACAAACCACAAGAAAACTCCAAAGCAAAACAGTCTTGAAAAGTAATTTAAGCTCTATAACTTCATTGTACTTGCTACATTAGGAGATGAGATGTTTTTTGCATGCCACTGCATATTACCATCATCTTATCAAAGGAATGAACCTGTGACCTTTAACATCAAAGCCTGGGCTACATCATTAGAATTAAGGAACGACCTGCAATACTTGTTATCATTAGGTGACTCAACTAGTGCAATGGGAACATGACATTACGTAGAAGTTATATATATACATATATATATATATGTATGTACAAACATATATATACTGCTGTAGAAAGAGGAGAAAATGTATCTCAGGAGAGAGACAGTTAAATTAATCACCAGTAAGTGAATGCAAAGTTGCTTATGCAGACATTTTCTTGTAAAGATCTGGTCTCTGTCTATGCAGTAAGTACATGCAGAGACTTGCTGTATCCACGTTGACAGCTCCGGTGTTATACATTTGTGGGGAAAGGTTAAATAGCATCATGGCACCACTTGGAAAGACTTAATAGATCGAATCATACCTTAGTCTCCCACATTTTCTAAGGTAAACTGAAGTGGGAAATTCCACAAAGCTGATAAACAAATTTCTAGCTCATGGACAGTGTTAAGCCATCATGTCAAAAGGCTGGGAGAATGAACTGATACTCCCAACTTGAAGAGAGGAAAGAAAAATATCCAACAAGGTGACCCTCTTCCTCTTCTGTTGCTGTGAAGAAGTTCCCTTGACCCTCTCCACACAGCCCATTCACAAGGAATCAGATGTAGCAGCCCCAAAAGAAATAAAAATCATGGAAGAGACAGGGATGTATCAAGGATGGGAGGGAAAGAGAAGAAAAGTTTTCTAAATTGGTTGAAATAACAAGAGAAATGAGTGCAGACAGATGATATTTGTCATGCTCTTCTGAACAGAGCTTCACAGATATTGAATGCAAAGAATTTCTTTCTACTGGGACAGGACCACTTACCTGTTGAAACATTAACTTTCCACTTCCCAGGGTCAGCTTCCTCAGCTCCCTGCATACCTAGAATTGCTGTGCTGACTGATTCTGTGCATCTGCCAAGGCCAATGCTACAAAGTGGAGATATGGCCTTCAACATGCTCAGCTCATGACCAGGGTCTTGCTCTCTGCCACTGGCCTCCTCCACAACACATGCCTAATCTCACTTGGAACATTTAGAAAGCTCTGGCTCTTGAGCTGAGGCATTTCTTAGGGACGGCTTGAAGGTCTGCAGTGTGGTAGGGCAGATGAATTTGGTTTTGAAAGGATATGCAAAGGTCACAGCTCACCAGCTCACCAGCTGCCTCGTTACCAAGAAAGTCCTGCTTGGCACGGTGCAGGAGGAATCTTAAAAGGGAGCTGCATGGGAGGATGATGAAATGGGTGAGTGGGGAGGCTGTTTCACACAGAAAAGCAGAGTGGTAGACACTGCGAATTTGTATGTTTATTTCCATATTCTGTTTTTATTTCCATTGTCTTTTGTTGTAAAATGATGGGCTCACTGCTTCTCAGAGCAAACTAATCAAGCTCAAGTATCCAAATCAAGTTCAGTGTATAAACCCTTTTCCTTCTATTTTTTAGCACCCTTGCCTTCAGGCAGCTGGACAAAGGAATGGAAACATTCAGAAGACAATACTTCAGGGTACCCATCAGAGGCTCTCTTACCTGATGCTGTGGTGCAGATGGTGGCAAACAAGTTTTCTCCATCAGATCCACCTGGCAGACATATCTCTACTCATTGGGGAAGGTGAGGCAGAGAGAAAACAGAACTGAGACCAAAACTCAGTTCAGTGAAGAGGTGCTGGAGATGAGATGTAGTGATTCAGTTGTACTTGGGCTCTGCACAGAGGCAATGTTACCAGGGTGCCTGGTGCTGCTCCTGGTGCATTGGGCATGATGGTACCGACAGGCTCTGACTGGGAGGCAGGGTAAGAGATTAGACAACCATTTCAGGAGATGACTGTGGGCTCATCTTGTAGTAGCAACCTGGTAAAACAGACCCAAAGTCAGAGAAATCTCTTCTTGTCAGACCTGTTATCACCTCAGAGTGGTTTCTCTCACCAGAATTTTCTTGGGAGAAAATTAATCCAAACCTCTGTAAATCAGTGTAACAGTTGATGGCCTATTTCAGTTCCCATGAAGTAAATTGTTCTTGAAAGAAGCCTTTGCTTTTTTCCCCTCCCTCACCTTTTTTGGCTTCTCCTTCTGTCACTTGCACCTTGACTGAGATGTTCCCCCTACCCCTTTTTTCTACACTTTTATAAAGGTGTTTAATCTGATTTTCTTTTTTTTTTTCACTTCTTGAAGTTGAAAGTTTACTTATTAAGTTTTTACTGGGGAGAAAAATAACAGAAAGGTTCCACCCCAAGGTGGTGGAATTCTAACCCACCTAAAATACAACCAACAGCAGGAAGCATCCAACCCTCTCTGACACCCCCCCCCAACCTACCACCCCAGTCAAATTTTTCTCATGACTTTCAGGTCAACCATGTGCCCAAGAGCCTCCATATAACAAATTTTCATTTTACTCGTTCAAGTAAAATTTCTTTGCAAGTTTTCCATGCAGCCTGAAGCCTAAAGCTATTTTTGAATCTTTCTATCTTTCTAAGGGCGAGGCAGAGTCAAGTTACCTTGTCATCAAATTCTCATTTTGGCGAGAAGGGTGGTGGGGGTAAAGAAACAGAGGACTTTATAGCAATAATCACTAACCAAAACACTTCAGAGTGCCTGAACTTGTTACTGCGTCTGTTCAGTTCTTCAACAATATGTCAAGCAGAAAGAAAACAGCTTAATTTTTCACAAGCCTGGGTGCTTTCTGAAGTTAACAACAACACAGCGACTTGTTTGAACTAGTGAATGGAGAGAACGTTCTATTAATACCAGAGTCACAGTCCCCCTTTCCCCACAACCCACCAGATGTCTGAATTTAAAGTGTCACCTCACGAATCGCATCAGTTTCTATTGGCAAAATGTTGTTCTGTATTCCAAATGCCCTAGAGGCACTGAGCTGTTCTTGTAGGGTCTTTGATATGGTCTCTTAATAATATGGTTGTAAAAGGCCATGTGTATTTATGGTGCATTATTATTAATATGACTCCTGTTCCCATCATTGTTTTGTTATTATTTTTGCATTTTTTTTTTCTCAGGCAACTAGATTGCTCTGGAGACTGAATTATCATACAAGTCCTCTCACCTTTCTGTTGGCTCAGTTTGGTATCTGCCAGCTCCCTTGCTGGTAGATGGTATGGCATAGCTATGTGTTCACATCAACACTGAAGTTTTTAAAGAGGAAAGATTCTGGGAAGAGAGATAAATTCTGGGAAAACTCCGAAGGAAACCAAAATAAACCCAATCCCCATGGAATTTGATTGTGGCAATTTTTGAATGTCTTTTCTTCCATATACTCCAAAAAAAGACTCAAAACCCCGAAAATGTTTGGGCCAAAATTTTTTGGTCTTCGTCAAAAAGTCAAAATTCCTGTGGAAAGAAGACACTTTTCAAGAAAATGTACATTTAGTCAAAGCTTCAGTTTCCCAGTAAAGCCAGCCAAAGCTCTGCCAAAGCTGAGTGAGACTGTTGGGCAACTCCACCTCCTCCTGCCACAGCACTGTCCTGGGCCACTTGACTTGATGCATAAGTTTCACATGACATAGAGAGGAAAGTCAAAAGCTTTGCTCATCTGAGCCATCAGGTAATAAGGAAGAGCAAAGCCTAGGTAGGGAAAGAAGCTGAGAAGGAATTGGAGGCTGAACTCTGGTCTGGGTTGGTGCAAGAGCATCCCAACATTTTGGATCAGAGTAACCTCCCAAAAAGGTCTTTTGTTCCCATGATTTATAGCTCGCTCTAGGACCTGTGCTCTGGTGAAGACACCCATTGCAGTCCCAGGAGCCTTTCCTTCGAGTCTGCCAAGAGCCTGAGGAAAGGGGAATCTGTTGTCTCTGGTTCCGGAGACCTCATGCGTACACATATCTCTACGTGAGGGTCAGTGCCACTCCCAGACACACTGTGCATTTCTTCATTCTTGATGGTTTCTTTTTTCTTTGTTTATTTTTCTGTTTTTTTCCCTTTTTTTCTGATATCTAAAATTAAGGAATCATGCAGATGGAAAACATCTGCCAGTTCTTTGTGCATGGAAAAAACATAACACATGGCAGTGATGATAAGTAATAATAAATAATGATGATGATGAAATCATTTGGAGAGGCACAACGGTTTGATTTGTCCAGAGAAAGCATCACACACTCTCTGTCTGGGCTAAGAAGGATAAATAGACCACTGTGGTTTGAAATTTTGCAAATGGCAACACAATTTTGAGACATTTAGGAGGAGCAGATGCTGAACATGGCTTGACTTTTTGTGGGTTTGCTCATTAGTGCCTAGTCAGAGCCTCTTCAGGTGCGCAAAAGAAGCCTGACCTTCTGAGTGCAGATCTACTTATGCATGAGTCACAAATCACTGTCTCTCCTAAAACTAACAAAGCTAGGCCAAAGAATGACATAGCCTGCCAATGATGTAATGTTCCATTTTCTACCTTGTTACCTAATACAGGATTCTCAGATTGGATCCAAGGGACAAGTCGTACATTTGCTTCCCTAAGGTTATCACAAAAAAAGAGTAGCTTTTCACCCAGAGGACATAATTCTTGATGTCTCCCAAACATCCATGCAGAAATCAGCTCTAATTGTATTCCTATGGATCTTATCTAGAGCTTCATCAGTGTCCACCTAAAAACTTCTGGGGTTTGGGTTGTACCTGGTCATCTCAGACTGTAGGTAATGACGTTGTAAAACCCAGTGAGTGTTATCTGATGGAGAGGGACAAAGAGGATTATTTAATGAGTTGTTGGGTCTCAGCTGGTTTCCAGACTGCAGGTGTTCTCCTTAATATTTGCCATCAGGTTGGTGCTCTCCTGTTTTTGTAAGTAATTAGGCCCCAATGACTCCTGATTTTGGAAGGATTTGAAGCCGTGGCATGTCTCCAGGCAGAATAATAGGGATGGTAGGAAAGGAGTACTGTGTACTGTCAAAGGAATGTCCATATTCACATGAGAGAGAGTGTTCAGTTGAGGGAGAAGGTGATTCATATGCCCATGTGTGTGCAGGGCTGCAGAACCCTGATAAAGGGAATGTGTCAGGACCATGTGTATTTAAGGCTGGCTGAACAATGTGATACCAAAAGTCTCAAAGGACAGCAACAGTCTTGTCTACCTTCAGACTTCAGCTGTTATGGGAGATATCTCTAAAGAGCCTGAGATCTCAACATCCAGGGCAACGATCCCATAATGTCTTCAGTAGGATGATTCACAAATGGAAACAGTATTGAAAAAACCCCAGCATTAACACTCACAACAAGCCATGCTGCCTGTGTGTGTCTCTGTGTGCACTTTGCCAGCATGTCTGTGTGAGTGTAAACACAGTGTAGCATTTACTTTGTGAGTGTGTGTCTGCTGGAATGGTTGAAACTTAGGATTAAAAAAAAAAAAAAAGAAAAAATGCAAAGGAATCAGAGCTGAGCAACCCGAGAATGATGATGCAATGATATTGCAGCAGCAAAAGCAAAATGATCTGCTAAAAATACACCAGAGGGATCTAAATATTTCCATAAACAGATGGAGGTCAGAGCCTGAATGGAAGAGAAAAATGCAAGTAAAGGAAATTGCATTTGACAACCATAAGGGTCTTATAGTTCTTTTGTGTCTTTTATCCCAAAGGGTTTTTTTACAGATGCTTACAGTTGAGCAAAAGAAGAGTCTGATCCCACAATGCTTTACTCACACGAGTAACCCTAATTTATGTTCGTAGACTCAAAGGGGCCAATGAGCAATACCTTGTATGAGTTCTTTTAGAGGAGGCATCTGGCAGTGCACCTGTAATTACACACCCAAAAGGTGAAGGCTGTGGAACAGTTTTCATGCTAAACCCCTCTTTTATTCATTGTCATAATTTTTTCTTTTTATTTTTCAGAGCATTTGCATTGTTGGTTGAAGTTTTCCAAACATAGTCCATGGCTGAATGTGAATTTTATTGGGATGTATGAGGGAAGGACAGCTTCAGACTGACTGGAAAAATATGCTTTCCCGTAAACAAAAAGGTCCAAGCCTCTTCCTGCCTATTTCTTGCTCCTTTATCTAAACAAATGAGAAAGGGCCAAAATTTTCTTTGCTGAGTTGTCCTACAGGGAGACAGGGATGGTGAAGTTTGGCGAAATTTCAAAATAAAAGCCACCCTAGAAATATTTTAAATTTGCAGGTACCTGAAATCTAGAATATGTCCTGCAGTGATGAAATTCAGCTGCTAGAGAAAGGGTATCAGAGAGCTGTATGGCACAGACTCCTTAGAAGCCAGACACCTGTGCTTAAGCCTTGCTTTGATCTTGCCCAAGTTCACCCAGCTATGAGCGGGAACCTGACTTTCTGACTGGGAAACCAAACCCAGGTGTGATACCAGCTGTAGCATTTCCCTGTGGCCCTGATGGACCACCTTGGCTCACAATAGAACTTAGGCAGGATTAAAAAGCATCATCATAACCCCTCTCCAGTCTGGAAATTGTCTTACTATTTGAAGACTAAGAAGTACCCAGGCTGGGGAACCTTGGCTCTTGAGCTGCTCTAGCTCAAGTTCCAAGCAAGGATGAAACTTCTTGAATACACACCAAGATGAGTTCTGAGTGGGGGACAAACAAAAACACATTTGAAAGATTCTACAAAAATTCTTTCTTCTGAAGAAAGGAAACTAGCTCCACTTCATGGAGTAAAAAATTTCTTTGGGTTACTTTTGTTTGTTTGTTTTATTTCCAGCTCTTGGTCATGTCTAATCATCAGCCTAGAAGGAGAAGGCTAAAATGTTGTTTCAAGATGTAACCCCCCCCCCCCCCCAAATCAAATAGACTGAAATGATTTATTTTGAGAATACTTGGCTTTAGAGTTTCACATTTCACACTCTCCTTTCTAAACAAGCAACTGTCCAAACCAACATATTTCTAGGAAAATGCATTTCTTTTAAATGGAGTTTTTAAACAGGAAAATATTTTATTGGAAAAAATGTATTCTGATCTCTTCTTCAGAGAAACAAGAGTGACCATGTCATACAGCATTTGGAAGACCAAGCTGTTGTATCTAGCCATTTATATGAATGCCTCCAGAGAGCTTAGTGAATATGGTATTGTTCAGTCTAATTCTTGCTTTGTGTGCTGCACAGTTCTGCCTCGGTACATCGTATGAGCGTCCTAAGTTATAGGAGCTGGACCAGAGGATGTGTCAGGTCCTGTCCAGTCTAAATGACTGTTATTCTAACCACAGTATGCCAAACACAACATATAGTAAACCCATCAAATTCCCTTTATCCTACTGTAGTTTAATTATATTCATCATGATGATGATGAGAAATAAGCACCTGTAATTACACACCCAAAAATGAAATTGAGATTATCAGGTATGAGGCTTCAGGGCCTGATTACATGACACTCATGCTAAAAGTACCTCAATTTCTGTTTTAAAATGATGAAAGATCAGTATGGTGCTCTATGAAAACTCCAGAGCAACTGCAGTTTCTTTTGTCACTTCAGATGTTGTCTAATGACAAACTGTACATTTCTGTTTGGGGAATAGCAGATCCAAACAGTCTAGCTTGTTTTTTTTTTCTTTTCTTTCAAGAACAGAAGAAATAAAAGACTTGCCAAAAGTCTTTCTCTTGCAGAAATAAAAGACTGTTTGCAACCTATACACATGCCTCATGTTCTGTGCAAAGGCAGGAGAGGTTTTCTTCCACTGCTCTTGCCAGTGACAGGAGGGGTCAAACCTCCTGCATTACCCAACCCAAAAGTTTCCAAGCCTCTGCTTTGTATTTTTACTGTTGTATAGCTGAAAGTGATTTTTGTTTCACCTGTTCTACACTCTGAATTCCTTGTCTCCATACAGTGATGCACACTGTGTTGTTGCTGTAACTTCAAGCGGCACAAACAGCATTAGGAAAGAATCTATATGAAAACACAGCAGAAATGGGTTGGTGATGCCCTAAAGATTTGTGTTGGGAAAGGCTTGGATTGCTGCAGACAGCTCTTCTCCCTTTGCTATGTACTGAGGTAAACTCCCAGCCTGGGCTTGGCTCACTCCGACTTGTGAAGAGTCACTGCTGATGTTGATTTATTTAGCGGTTGAGTGGTAGGTTTTGGAAGAGGCAGGAGGAAGCTCTCCCTTCCTGTTCACACACAGCTGTTCTCCTCCGAGACCCATCTGGATTCACTGGAGGACAACTGGCCTTTGCCAGAGCTCTATCGCAGGCAGTGTTTACAGCTGTCCTGCATGGAAGACTGGTGTGTGGTCTGAAGCTATCGATGGAGGAGTGAGACAAGTGCATTCCATAGAATTTATTCTCTCCACATCTTCCGGAGCTCCACAGACTCCATGATATCAGCTGTCATGAACCCCTCAGACCTCGAAGAAGCAGGATAACAGAAGACTGTGCAGGGCTACTGGCGCTCCTTGCAGGAACCATCACTTTGTACACAAGCTGTATCCACTGGGAAGGACTTCAGAAGCAGCCAGTTCCCGTGGTATGGGGAGCCATATAAAAAAAATCTCTGGCAGAGGGGAAACTGTGTGTGTACATGAGCTCTCTATGCCTGGAGAGGTAAGGTAAGGGTTACTGGAGCTTCAGGAATACTCCTTTTTTAAGGAATCTGCCAAGAAAAAAAAGGCCATGCAAAGTTTACATCTTTAAAACAGAAGAACAAAGTAAAAGATTCTTCGAAGCTTCTGATCTGTGAATCAGATGAGGAAAAGCTGGGAGTAAGGAATTCACCTATGGTAATTTCATGGAGGAGTTCTGCCCTCACTCATCCCAGCAGAGAGGGCAGCCCCACTTCTTGGCCCACCCCACAGGCTACAAATAGGCCTGATTTCAAAGTCCTTTGCCAACAGAATTATCCAAACCCTGCTACTAACAGTGGTTAGGAAACAGGGAGCCAGATGCAATGTGTGGATCCCATCCTTACACTATTAGTGATGGCTTTGCCACACAGGTGGATTCAAAGCCTTCCAGAAGAGCATTGAAACCTGTAAACTCTCCAGGACAGTGAAGCCAGGCTCCCATCACAGGCAGCAGATTGTCCCTAGTAACTTCTGCAAACCACCTCATGCAATGCTTGCTCTCACTGAAGTAGGTAGACACGCATTGTGAGTCAAGTCATTAAATTGCTCACATTTCCTTAGGACCTTCTTCTTAATGCTGGGAGCAGGACACATTGCAAGGACTCTGTTGTCCTTCTGATACAGTTTTCATCTTCTGTCCATGTGTTTATGCTTTTTGAACCAAAGGAAGACTTATATGATGAAGCCTGAAGATCTGGGGAAAAGATTCTCGTTTCCTGCATTATTTCAGCATCAAGACCTGGAACAACTACAAAAGTTCATCACTGCTTTCGAAGTCTTTCACTGAATTTCACCTACTTTATGTTATTCTCAGTAGAGGACTGTAGAGTCCTTTACTGGTCCTCTCGGAGGAAGGCAAGGGCAGATTTCAGAAAAAAATGGGAGATTTGTGGAGGCAAGCTCAGGCTTCAGTAGCACAGAGTTGCAGTAGAGAAACTTGCTCAGTTCTGACTACATTTATTTTTAGTTTGCTTTAACTCAGTAAATTCCATAGCATGCTGAAGACACCTGAAACACAATGACAGTATGAGCCCATATGAGTCTGTATGATAGAGCTCAATGGCTAGTCCATCTGCCAGCCAGAATCCAGAAGAACTTCAGTTCTATCTCTCAGGAGACTATATGTATGGCTTCTCTGGAGGTTCATCCATCTCCAGTTTAAATCTCTCAGTTTCATATAAATGTGTCCCAGTTCTGCTCTGAGTTACACCCACTGACTTGAGCAGAATCACATGAATGTCAACAACAGAAAGTGAACAAAGCAGAATTTAACCCTATTTCTTTTCCTCATACACTTTTCAAGGCATGCTACGAAAGTGAAATCTCAGAAACATTTAATCTAGAAATATCTATCCATACTAGACAACACAGTTCACCACATGGGAAGATGGAGATTCTGCAGGATTGTTAACATGAAAAAGTGCATTATTTGATGTGATAAATATTTGGAAGGCAAGTTTATTGTCAGGAGTATAAAGACCCACCCGTTACTTGGAAAATCAGGACAAAGCAACAGAATATCTCACTTTAGGAAAAACATCAAGGAGAAAAGAGGAAGTTATCCAAGAACTGGGGAAACTTGACCAGAGCCTGTAGGGATTTTAAATTGCAAGGCTGTTTGTTGTTTGAACTGAGTCACACCGATGTAACAGAGAATTTGTCCTTGGCAGCAGAACTGTTAGAATGGAGAGTTAATTCTCCCTCGTGTCAACCCACTGAATCCAGGTCATCGTGTCTTAATTAAAGTGTACATGGTATGAAATACCACTGAACGTCAATCCAGTTCCTTAGTGTGCAGAATACTATGTTTATTTACAGGGTTTGGCAATCACTTCTGGAAAAAAATAAAGATACTAAAATATAAAGTTTGTTCTCTAACGGAAGAAAAACACTGTCATGCCCTGGATTCTATTCTCAGCTGTTTTTGGTGAGATTCCTGCCTATGGGTCATCTTTTCACACATGAAAAAGGTTCTTTGCTACCTCAGCTGAGCATAATTCAGTCTTACTGGGATGATCATGTGTGCATTCATAACGTCTAAGATGTGGAGGAAGAAGCTCTCTCCCCCTCTCTCATGCAAAGTTTAGAAGAACCTCTTCTTTGGGTATCCACCCAGACCTGAAACAGAATTCCAGCAAAACCTGGACGTTCATCACGTTCAAAATCATATCCTGAAGTTTGATATACAAGGATGGACAAAGCAGCAAATGCAGTTAGCTGTATATGTTGAAATATTACATTTATCTATGGAATAACTGCTCGAGTGATCCAGCCAAGGAAAACAGCAGAGCAAGTCAGATTGGTAGAGATGGGATAGATAGAGAAAGTGCCAAACTAAATAAGGTTTGATTATGGCTACACACTGTCCTCTGCCTCTAATTTTCTCTTGCAGGGAATTTCCTAGAAGAAGGCCAGCATAAATGGTCATGCCTAGCTCAATAGTTCTCTAAAGTTAACCCATTCCTGGTTTGTGGGGTTGTGCCCTCAACTGGCTTTCAAACATGTATATATATCAGCTAAGTCCTGCTGATGTTTTTAGACAAATAATGGGTCTGTTTTTCCTTTAGAAAAACCTGCGATTAACGGAAAGACACTTTTACCTGTCTTGTTGATGTTCTGCACTTGGGACGTTTAAACCCAGGGTGAGTTAATCCTATAGAACACAAAAATTACTAAAATAACTACAGACTTGTCGTCCTTATCTGTATCCCCATCACAAAAAACTAAGAGGGAGACAGCAGCAGAGAGGATCTCATGTGCCATGCTTACAGAGACCCAGGAAAAACCTAGGTACTTAGGTACCTTGTCCCCCTATCAAAGTGCCTAATTGATTTTTCAGATGTCTTATCTTGCCATTTTGGTGAGTTTTGTGGGTGGAGTTCTTTTTTTTTTTTTTTTTCCCCCTAACTGACCAGTAAGAAGATAGAAATTTTACCATGTGGCTTTGTTGAATCAGCTTCATTACACTTGAGTGTCAGTGCTGAAGAAAGCAATTCCCAGGACAAGATAAAGAGAAAACACTTGTGCACTTTACTCTGTTGGAAGAACCATACGTACAACTCTTTGCAGGATGCATTCAAAGGTGGGGTGCCAGGGTCACAGCAAAGGAAAAACCTTCTGGGACCCCTGCAACATTATAGCTTCACAGCAGCCTATGAATTTAGAGATAAACTGTGGATTGCCTGGGGAGCAAGCTTAAACTTGTACTGGACAAGAATGTAGTCAGTTAATACACAGTCCATCTTCCCTCTGTCTCTGTCCAACCAAATTAAATACATAAAACCAGACTACCCTATCTCCTAAAGAGCTCTTTTCCCAACAGTCTAAACTAAAATAATGAGAACAGTGGAAGGGTAAGCTCAGGAATGATTCATTAACTGCAAAACAAGGGAAAATTCATACCAAATGTTCCTTGTAACTGCTCTGCTGCTTCCAACAACCTTTCTTGTGTACTGTAACTGAAGGGTCAAACCTCATGTTAAACTTTCACATGAGGTCTACACACATAAGCATGGAAACTGTGTGCCAGTAAGATGCTCCCCGCAAACACATAAAGCCTGCTGTGTATTGTTTGGTAGCCAGCTCCTCTGGTTGCCAGGTCTCCACGCAGATTCAGGCAAGTATCCATGTAGGCAGGTAACTAACTAACTAGAACTAACAGAGGGAAGAGCACAAGACCATCCCAAAGGCACTCTGCAAATTCCAGAAATCCCCAGCTTAGGGAAAGTACCACAGATTCACACCTGGGAATTTCCATGAAAAATGGTGGATTTAGCTCAAAAAATAAGCTGCAGAGCCATTAAGGGCTTTGAGACTCTCAAGGCCTTTAAAACTGTGGTGAAGAGAACTGTATCTCAACACCCAAGCTAGGCATTGGAACAGCTCCAAAGTCTGAGCTGAAGAGAAGCATGAAAGAATCAGATCCTTAACACCTATGCCTGCTTTCCGAAACAGAGAAAGGCGACTCACATTTAAAGAGGAGCAAATTCATAAATCTTATTTTTGAGCCCATCTTCAAGAAAGAGTGGTGATGGGGGATATCTCCATGGTGTATGCAACGCTTGCAGCCCCAACCCCATTGAGTGCAGTAGTACTAGAACTGCTGACGCAACTTCAGAGGGGGAGCTGTTAATAGAGACCTTATGCAACACTGTTGCTGTTTTATGCAAAAATCCATAAAATTATTAAAAGCTTCTGCAGAATCAAAGAAAACTCAAGATGAGAAAGGCCAACAGTTTCTTGGATCAAGCAACACTGTCAGCTCAAATCTTGTTGTCAGGCTTGCCCGTTTCTCTCTTCTCTCTTTATTTGTTCAGACTAGTTTGAAATGAGTCAGTGATGGTGCTTTCCTCAAGCTAGCTATGTAGCTTTAAGCTCTCACTGTGAGAAATGTCATCCTCATGTTTGGCCAGCATTTTATTTAACCCAAACCTATACCTCTCCATTTTCCTGTCTGTCACTGAACACATCAAAAATCCCACCCTCTTTTCTAATGTTTCCAAGTAGATTCTAGGGTTTTGTTACCTTTTCCCATCACTTAGGGCACTTCCACACAGACACACCTGAACAGCCTTACTCCTACTGCAAACAGTTTGGGCATATGGTGGTTCTGTTTCAGAAACCACATACCTGTGTTGCTGAAACCAGAGTTTGGGGTAAGAAGCCAAGCTAGGAGGCAGGATATGGTTTAGTTTGAAAGCAATACTGTGTTAATGCACATATACAGCTATAGAAATGTAGCAGGGCTGTTACAGTGACATCTAAGGTTTCCCTAGACATTCCTGCTCTTTCCACCCTGTAATTTTATATAGTGAACCAGTAAAATAAATGAACAGCAGACATAGGAATCTGCCTGGAAGTACAGTGATCCCAGTACTGAGGATCTGGACCCAGATATAGGTCTTGCTTTGAGGCTGGTCTTTAACTTTTGTGGACTCATGAGCCCTCCTGATTTCATATTGGCTGAAAATATTACAATAATTTTTTAAAAATATTATTATTTGTAGATGTTTTACAAGTAGTCCATAAGCTGGAAGTGTAGCCCATGGAGATAATTCATAACTTAGCCACTCAGCCTATTTCCTTCTTGTTCTTCTCCTTTTGCACTAAAGAATTCACAAGGTTTTAAGCTGGCAATTAAAAACGCTGCAGCAGTTTTATTAGCCCTGCATGTCATCTTGTTCTACCCATGTTATTTACTTATGTTAATTGGTCAGGTATTAAAGAACAAACACAGCAATTAATTAGTGGTCTGACCAGAATTATAAAGAAATAAAGGCTTTTCATGGGTGTCAGATTTGAGTCACTCACAGAAACTTACAGAGTGAAGAAATGAAGAGGGATGAATCATGGTCAAAAGAAACATTTCCAACCATGCAGTATGGCATCCAGATATGTGGGAATTGACTACTCTTTTAGTTCAGGGCACAGTCAGTCTTCAAACAGGCATTCATTCTCTCTAAGGGCTGGGTTAGACAGGGAGTGGCAAGCTATGGAGAGACTGTGCTGTGCAGGGAAGCAGGCTTGATGTGGTGACTTCAGGTGTTCAGGCAGGCCATTTTGGACAGAGGAAAAACATTTTGGCCCTGAGGTAGGACTCACACCAAGGACAGCAAGTGTTGCAATATGACTTCCTGTCTCAGATGTCCCTGGATGAATTTAGGTGTGACCTCTTTACCGAAAATCTGGACTTACAGTTTTGGAACTGACTTTGTGCTATCAAGGCAGTTATGAAAAGGCAACATTCCTGTGGTGCCTTATGCCATGTGGTTGTCACCTCTGGGGTCTCTAGTAAAAATACCCCTGTCCTTCACTTGTTTGTTTAATGGCCAGGCTTCATGAACGAAGATTTGGGTCACTTGTTTGTACCATGCAAACATCATCACAACCTGTCCTTCTCTAGAATCAAAGCCATTCAAAGTCAATGACAGTTTTAATGTTTATTGTCCACTGTCTTTGATGGTCATTTGGGAAAAGGACTTCTACTCTATAATTGTTGGGCCACTGAAGAACTGTTAGAATCCATCATATTATGAAAACAGGAAAGTGTTACTGAGGGAAGGCAGACAAGTGCAAACTTGCACTGAAAACACAAGTATCCATTCCTGTATGCAAAACCCTTACAGTTACCAGCCAACACTTGCAGCTCAATACATGAAGAACTCATAGGTTATTTGAGGTGCTCCAAAATGGTCCTCCTTGGCTTCATAATTCATGACTCCACTCCAGAAAGATTTCACACCAAAAAAAACCCTCTGGTAACCAATCCAGGCAGATAATGAGTCACCCATGAGATAACAACCTATCATGCCCAGGAGAAAACAGGATTTCAGGGAGAGACTTCTGGTGGCTACAGAAAGCAGGAGCCAAAGATGAATGACAAGAAATCACACAGTGTATATATGCACACACATCCATGAATTGAACGAGTTTCAGACTTTAGGACATTACATTTTTTGGCTGCTCCAGTTCAGAGCCTGCAAAACTTCTGCTGAGCATTTGGCACACTGCTGTTGCTAAAAAGCAAAACCATGAGGAGAACCAGAGGAATCTGGCATACGTGATATCAGGCCAGAGTGCAGTGCAAAGAAACAGCACTGGATATGTAACTTAGTAATGACCCACCAAACAGCTGAGAAGAGTAACAGATCTCATACTCAACCAGAAAAGGGTTGCTAGCCCCATCTATTGCTACTGTTGCTGCTATTGCTATTTTTCATTATCCCTTCTTGCCAGACAAAGACCACATCCTAGAGAACAGCGTGGCATCCACAGAGCTGCCAAAGAGACAGCAGGGAGCACATCAAGGAAAGGTTTGAGGGGTCCCTTCCCCTTGCTTTTGCTGAACAAGCAGTCTGGGGAGACAGAACAACTGAAGAACTGAAAACCATCTGAAAATTAAACTAACTTCAGAATGGAAGCGCTCTTCCACTGAGCAGAGAAGAGGCCAGAGAGAGGAGGTCTCAGGCACTTGAGGTTATGCCTGAAGCCGGCATGAGTCAAGCAAGGATTGCAGTGTCAAGGGCAGATGTAGAGCTGAACCTGCCCATTTTGGGAGGAAATATCCTTCTAGTATTCACAGCCTTTATTCCCTATGCTGACAGCTCCTACAGAGATGGCCTCTGGAGCAGTGTGAAGTTCCCATTACTAACCTTGGGAACTGAGGACACTCAGTGTGACGCAGTAAAGAACAAAGCATAAAAGGTCTCAGCTCTATAAGTGCTTTCAGATGGTGTGGGCCAAAAAGTATTCAGAGAAATAGCACTTCTCTGAATAGTACAGCTGTTTTGAACAAGAGCTGAAATTCATGCTTACATGTATGAGAGAGCTGGTATGACTTCAACACCAAGAAAGTTTGTAAACTTTATATTTCATGTTTTGACATTGACAGAGTTATTAGCAGCAAAACTGACATGAAACAAGGCCTGAACTGAACATGTAACATTTTTTTTCCCGTTTGACTGAGATAGGACTCCAAAGAATCTCATCCCTCTTTCTGAGGGATAGTCCTTCCCTTTTACTTCTATTTAGCTTGTTAGCAGAAGAACAGGACTGAATTAGGTCTTTCAGTGTAGGCATATCCAGTTCAACCCAAGAGAAGAATGCAGTTTGCTTTGTGGGAGAGGAACCCAGGCATTCCACATGACCTGCTTGAGTGAAAGAAACTCTTCAGAATAGGGAGAACCACAAGTATTAGCAATACTGAAATTTATTTGGGACACCAAAATTAATTTTTTTACCATTGTGAAAAGCAGCAAAGAAGGTATGCAATGAACATGGAAGAAATGAGGATTTTGAGGGTCTCCTCCAAAAAGGCAAAATAGCTCCTTTCTCTATGTTGGGCAAAAAAATCCCAAATCTGCCTGAGGAAGACAATCTACAGAATCATAGCTAATTTCTTGATGGCCCTGGATCCAGTCATTAAATAGGTCTGACATTGTTAATGTATAAGAGCTGGTGTTTTTGCAGCTTGTAGTGGCATGGCTAGGAGCCATATATAGAATTATATAGACAGGATGAAATGTTTCCAAGGGAAAACATGCACAATGAGAATATGTTCTGTTCTTCCCTAAAGCAACAGGCACTGTTGCCAAGCTATGCTCAGTCAAGCTGCTGTACGTACCAGGAAACGGGCTTTCTTCCAATGTAAAGCTATAAAACAACACAGATAAAAGGGGTTGAAATAAAAATAAAGGGGAAGTGGAAACTTTTTTCCTCACTTATATTTCTCTCTAGACATGGCTAGTCTTTGGAAGATGCTGCCATTAGTATCTGCGCCCTGTCACTCATGAGCTTTCACCATGCCAAGCTCTGCATTATGGCTTCAGTGACCTTGCCCATCTCCCACAGCTCAGCAGGTGACAACCTGCTCCACGTGCCTGAGTAGCAATTTGCAGGTGGTTCAGAGCAACACTGCTGAGCCAATACCCAGTGCCTACCTAAACGAGAATATGAAACTACTCCCCTGAAACAGACCTCTTTTATTCCATGGCCTTTCATGAAGTTTTGAAAGGAAAAAGTGAAGATACTGAAGAATAAGTACAGCAGAATCACATCCCCTTCACATGCTTCAGTTTCCCCATTATCTCTGGGTATGAATATTTCACCCCAGAGCCCTGTAGGAATATGTTGCCTAAACAGTCACTATGTGCACAGCCCTGTCATCATCACAGTATACTAACACATCATTGTACATACTGCTGTGTCTTCCCTTCCCTCAGCCTTGATTGAAATCCAGGATTGAAATCCAGGATTGAAATCCAGGGAGGCACATACTGCACACAGACACTCACTGCCTTCTTGCAAAGTCCTTCAGAGCTTAAGTGCAACATAAAGCAATTATTTGCTATTAACTGTAACAGGTCCAGGACAGCGGAGCTCTTTTTGTATGGATGATGAAGCTATTAACAACAGGGAGGGAGAATGGATGACGGAGGTCAATATTTTTCTCTTCCCCCCAGTTGAAATTGCCATTTGAAAACACCAAAATGATACATTTTATCTGCGCCAAAACATTATTCTAAAACATTAAATATAGCAATGTAAATATTGCATAGAAAGTATCAACACACATGGCACCCTCTGCCCAAATATAAATGTGAGCTGGACAAAAACAAGTTGAGAGTGAACGACTTGAGAAACTTGGAACAAATTAAGTTTTTCTTGCTGTTGTAGCAGCCTGACATTTTTCAGTCACAAATTTACTCAGCATCACATGTTCCCAAGAAACATTTTGCCTTGAAACGTCCCTTTCCAATGGAAAACAGCTTCTGTCACAGTTTTTCTTCAGCCAGCTTTGACTGTGGCCAGCAAGGCCCCATGGGGATCCTCTGGGGAGAGCTCAGTGAGTTTGCTTGGGAGTACAGCATCCCCTCAAAAGATGGTGCTACAGATTAAGAATAGACAGCATGGGACCCAACATCTCTGCTGAAGAAATGAGGAGGATTTTTTTCTTTTTCTTTAGCACTGTTTCAGTAAAATGCCAGGGTATTCTGGGAACCTTTGTCAGCACTGCTCTCTAAAATCTGGAGCACGCACACATGGGCTCATACTGAGGTCTGACATCTTAAGAACCAGCACAATCCCAGTGGAACACTGTAAACTAAACAGAAGAGGTTTTGAGTAGTGGAATTGGCAAACTCAAGGACATGAAGCTCTGGTAAGGAAGACTACTTGTGTTCTGTTTTGTTTAAGGAAGAGCACACCTGTTTTGCTCTGATCTGTGTTTCGGACCTTCTTGAAGTCCTGTCTCATGTAGATTTTCTGACATCTAATAAGGGTTGTGCTCCCTTACAGCATGTTTTGGGGAATGATTAAGAATATATTCTTCATGTTGTGCTGTAAAAAGTTGTAAACATTTGGACATTTCCACTCCTTATCCCTCTCCACCATGGCACTAAGAAATTCTCTGGAGATGGAGAATAGACAGATTCATGTCATATGTCCCTTTTGCCTCTCGTAACCTTCCTGCAGAAGTGTAAGGGGCAGGAATGTGCAGAGCAATGAATCAGCACGAGAGTAGCCAGAGGAGGGAGGAAGATGAAGTTGGGCTGTTTCAACAGTAGAAGCAGAAGGCAGTACAAACTCAGTGAGTCTTTTATAGGGGTAAATGATAGGAGGAATAAGGTCTGCCATCTCTGCTCAGCAGGGCTTTCTTTGCTCTGGTCAATGTTAGGCACAGGGTAGGTCAGGAGAGGTGGGGTTACTTCTCCAGAAGTGGAGGGCATTTTCAAGAGCCTCAAAGACTTCCAACTTCTTCACCTTGGAAGCAGAGCCAATGAGGTGACCCAGGTGCTTTGATCAAAGTTTTCAGGTGAAGGTTACTCTTGAAAATCCAACTCCAGCTGAGGATAGCCAAGGTGGACCTGAGTGCCTGATCTAGAGGTGAGGGAAAATTGGGCAAGAATTCATCCCAAATCTGAAATAAATGGCCCTGCTAAAGTGAACACAGTGATGTGATCTCTCTGAGGTTGGTTGGAAAGTGATAGAAAGCACACAGGAGAAGGTGTAAAGCTGAGAGATCCTGTGTGCTAGTGGTGCTGTGTGCTGCAGAGAGGCAGGCACAGCAAAAGACATTTATTTTGAGGAGCTGCTATAGGTTTGGGCCTAGGGTTATTTCAAAGATACGATTTACATTTGGAAAATAATAAATGCACATGCATGAGGTTTTCTTACTTGCACCTGTGCTTTGCTACCATGGAAAGCAGTATGGTCCTCCTTTAACAGGCTTCTGAACCCTCTACCAGTGTTCACCATCTCTCATTTCTGAAGCTGCTGGGAGTAGGAGAGCAAAAGGGAATCCGGAAGGTATTTTCTGGGCCTGATGTTTCCTTCTTGCTCCTATGGCTATCTAAAGCCCCAGGACACACGTGTAAATGAAGTAGCATGGGGAGTAGAACTAGTATAGGCAGGTGAGAAGCAAGATTGGAGGTGAGGAGTTGAGGTTTGTTCTCTGTGAGTTTGACTTTTAGGCTGATGACATCGTGAAGGCTTATTCAGTTTGTTCAGTTTGTTTGGTGTAATCTGCCAAACTGCCTCTCCCAAAAATGCCCTCAGACCCCCAAATCTGCCTGCTGTTGCAAAATCAGAGCTTGTTGTTATACTGAGAGACTGTAGAAACAGATGTGATCCCGTTACAAGGGGAGGGTGACGGATGGGATTTCACTTAGAAGTGACTGAATCTGGAAAAAAAAAGTAAAAGAAAAGAAAAGAGCAGGAGCTTTAAGAAAATGCAACCAATAATTAATACAGGGTTTGGGCTTGCCTGAGGCTATGTGGAGGCCCAGTGCTTAGGAAAGATAAAAGAGGATTAGGTACTTCACTTGTACGGACAGCATCCATCAGCTCCAGCAGATAAGATAATCACTACAAGGGCCGCCAAGCCCTGTGCCTCCTGCGCTGGTGGCGCTGACGGGCAGCGTGAGTCAAGGTACTCCACACGCCCACATGGGAGCACAATTAGCGAGGTGTTGCAGGCAGGGCTGCTTTCCTTGGAAAACAGAGCTGATCCTTGCAGCTGGAGGCCAGAAACTGGGAGGTGAGTCTATTCCAAGTGTGGAATCGCTGCCACGGAGGGGTACGGGACTGATCCTGCCTCCACGCCGGCACAGATCAAAGGGCATAAGAGTCTGGGAACAGACTCCTTTCAGTGACATTAAGTAGCAACACGAACTCAGAACTGGGACTGAGTGAATACCTGTGTGTGTGTTTATTTTTTAACACAGGATATAGGCTAACTGAAGAACTCTGCCATGGGATGTAGCTACAAAAACATTTAGCAAGGTTAAAGGGAAAATAGAAAGTTTCTGATTTTTCTGTTGAAAACAAGATTTTTCAGTTACTGGAATGAGTTGTCATGATTTTGTAAGGGATGTTAGACCCACTGCTACCTAGTGCAGGTCAATTTTGATTATTAAACAACAGACAAAGACGTAACTTAGGATCTGAGTTTGTTTCATTCCATGAGGGTAATTCGACCATTTTATTCCTTTCTGGGTCTCTGCTGGTTCTACTGACTGTTTGAACTAGCACATGGCATTAGTTAGACCTTTAGTTCTGCCCTTACCTGTGATCCTATGAAATAATCTGCCCTTTCTCTCTAGAGAGGTCTGAACTGGATCTTCTACAGTATGTGATATCATGTTTCAAGAGTCCCTCCCCAGGGAGCTTCTACCATTTACTTGGCTCTACATCCCCAAGACACATCACCAGTGGGAATTCTTCATCCTACTGACAAAACCTTTCCTTGATGTCATGGTGCTTACTCATTGCTTGGAAACTTGCTTTGCCCTCCTAATCAATTTTTAGAAGCGGCTTGGTGCCATTTGCCCTCCCATGATACTTCCAAAAAAAGAGATTCCTTCCAGGCTGGGCAATGCTGTCCCCCTTTGTCCAGCAAATTATTTATTTATAATTTTTTTGAGGACACAAAAGCTCTCCATCCAGATCCCCAGAGCTATATATACTTGGTGTGCCTTGTTCTCATATTAGGACTTGCAAAGAAGGAAAACATCTTGCTGTGCTGGATCAAGCATTTCACATCATCGCGCCCTGGCTCTCAAGACAGTTTGTGTTACCAGCCAGCTGCCTCTGCACATGGGTCCAGTTGCATCAGCCCCTATTCCTGCTCAGTAGTCAGTGGGCCAAACTCTGTCCTTACTTGGATCCAGGGACAATCTTAGTGGAGTTGCAAAGGTAAAAACAAAATTAGAATTGTGCCTCCTCTTCCATCTGCCTTCTCCAGGGAGGAGAGGCAGAAGATTAATGGGAGCTTGCTTTGCCCAGTGTTTTCCATCTGTGCAAAGCTATTCACTTTCTGGGACGGTCAACCTAGGACTGTTCAGATCATTGTGGCCGTACCAATGCTTCTCTGCTGCCCAGAAAATTTTATTTTGTATGTGTATGCTACAACACCAGTCTTTTAAAAATGCATGCCTCAAAATGCTGGTACTACTGGGTCATAAAAAATACTGGCGAAGATGGTGAGATTTGAAAGTTTATTTCAATAAATTCCTCCTGGAGGCAGGTGTTTCATCATGAATTTCCATTTTTTTTATTGGTAGCCCTCATACCTTCAGAGGAAACTTTGAGGGAAAAAAATAACCCCTTTGCAGCTCCAACACCAGAAGGCAAATAAATCTTCTTTCTGTCAAATGTATTACTTCTTGAAGTTCTATAGGTATTCTCAAAGAGTGAAATAATTTTGGTGACCAATCTATCTCCTTAGTTAAGAATTTACTAGCATTGCATAAGCTTCCCGTAACAAGGTAACCAGATATAAATTCACTGCTAAAAATAACCTTACTGTGTTAGTCAATCCCTAATTAACTTGCTTCAGCTGTCTTTAAAGATGCTATTTAAATCCATCCATCTTCTGGAGGCATGGAGGATACTGATACACAGACAGAGGTGCATGTCAGCTCATGATAGTTTGTATTAATTAGTAGGCTATATGTGTGTTTGAACATAATTCTTGGAGTGATGGAAATCAGCCTGAAGGGAAGAGTTTGACATCAGGCTTATCCTGTGATTCTTAAGAAGAAAGGAAGATAAACTAAGATACTGAAGGAAATTGTTGGAAGTTCTTGTCTTTGCAATGGCAGTAAATAGGCAGAGAAAGGAATGCTGGAACTAGATTGCTTTGCAAGGAAAAGTTTGTTCATGCAAACCACTATCTGATCCAGGCAAATGCCATGTCCGTGGACACAAAAAGTTATGAAAACTGTTTCCCTGTGCATTTGTGTCCAGTATCTCTCCTGTTGTTCCTTACCATGCAACAACCCTCTCTCTCCTGTACGATTGCTTGCTATGTTCGTAAATTCTGTAGCCCCTTCATCATCTCCTCTCCTCTTGCTAGATCTTGGTATATCCATAGCTATTTACAAACTCTGGACATTTTGGTCAAACACAGTAGACAATCACTGGGATCACACTGTAGCTTTTTGCTTGTCAAGAGAGCATTAGTTGGCCTCTAGCTCCTATTATCTTTCATTGTTTATTGGGGAACATGATGTCTTCAAGATTATACTCCACTGGCTGAAGATTCTTGAAGGAGTCAGATGACCCTCATGGAAGTATAGGCTGAAAGTCAGTGATTTTAAGACCATTAATATGATTTTCTTTTAGAAAGAAAGGATACAAGTATATGTCAAACCTGGGAGTTGGAAGACCAAAGGAGGGAAAACAATGACTCTGGAAGGTGTTTTTAGAACAATTGTTTGAATAAGGGTACCATTTTTTAAATGCTCAGGGGAGTAAACTCATGAGATATTAGGAAAAAATATCATTGAGGAAGAGTATTATCTGCTTATGCTCTAATCTACCACTGCCACAAGTACGACTTTTGCTTTAGTTGTCCACACTTCAGAAAGAGCATTGAAGAACAGAAAGTGTTCCAAGTTAGTGGATTGGGTGGGCAAAGAAAAATGCCAAGACTTGAAAAACCTCCAGTACGAGACAATGCAGTTTTTTATCCCAGTATTTCAGGGGTACTCCACTGTTAACTGAGAGGGTCTTGCTCTGGGATCAGACCTTTTAATGTTCGCCTCTGGCATATTCAGCCAACACCTTGTTTTCACGGCGCAGTTCCTGACTGTCCTGACCCCTGTTTTCAGACGGGTTTGACTGAGGCAGCAGGAGATGGATAAAGTGACTTTTGGAAGGCTCTGCAGAGTGACTCAGCAGCTTGGCTCTGGTTACGTGACCCAGAATCCACTTGGCACAAAATCTACCTCATCTCACTGCTGGACCACTGCTCTGCCTGCTGCAGCACAGCTTGTCATCGCCCTCGCTTGCCCCGACCCTTACTCTGGGACTCTGCTTTGCCTTCCTTTCTACAGGCACCAAGGCAGCTCTCGACTCGGCCAGGGCTTTTCCCTTTCAGCTCCTCCAGGTATCATTGATACAGATGTGTTTGAGTTTTGGTCCTGTCTGAAGACAATAGATAGAAGGTACTTCTGCCCCACACTCCCATCTCACTCCCAGCTGCCCCTGTCCTTCCCACCCCCATGCTCCTGTTCTGCATCAGCCCTTTGGAATTCTTTTCATCTCCAACCCTTGCAACTCAACTGCTTCTTTCTGTCTAGATTGCAGTTGAAAGCTCCATTTGTTTAATTTGGCTTTTAATTGACCTCATCCAATGCTTGTTGATGTCTCAGCTAATCTGTTTCTCCTCTGCTTATCTAGCGCAGTCCTTTGAAGTCCCCAACACAATAAAGTGTCCAGTAAGAAGAGAGAATGAAAAATGAATGTGAGAAAATTTCCCATCTAGCTCTCACTGACCAGTTAATATTTAGTTGTCTCTCACCTTTGAGGCAAGAAGAAAAAGGAGGTTTCCAAGGAAATACAAAACAATCTATGTCAATCATCATTTAGCTGGAAATTTTTGTGACAACCTCCGTAAATAATTGCATCACTCAGCATTCCATCTGTCAACAAGAGCAGGTAGCACAAGCCTGATCTCCACAGAGGTATTGCAGAGTCCATATCTCTCAGCATTTATGAACTGTTCAGATTACCTGGCAGGATGGGAGAAAATATGTTGCCACCAGTGTTATTTGCAGTTACCAGGTTTGCCTTGGGCAGCTGGGAGAGTTAGATATGCAATTGTCACTGAAATGAGAGCTGGGGAGAAAAGACAGGTGAGCATTATGGAAAGCACCTAAGGCTATCTCTTCACAAAACACACAGAATCACAGGATGATTGGGGTTGGAAGGGATCTCTGGAGACCATCTACTCCAACCCCCTTGCTAAAACAGGTTCACTTAAAGCAGGCTGCAGAGTATCACATCCAGGTGGGTTTTGAGTATCTCCAGAGGACACTGTAACCTCTCTAGACAGCTTCTTCTAGTGCTCTTATTTGATGTCAGCTAAGCTGTTCCCCTTCACCTTGCTTCCGTCTGGAGAGGCTCAACTGGCGTTTGTCAGCCTCCCTTTGCACAAGCTAAAAAGCCAGGCCAGGTTTAGCTTCTGAGCTGAATTCAAAATTTTCAGGCAGGCAAATGCATTTCTGAAGTGGTGAAGCTTGGCTGGGACTTGGGGTCCCACCCTAAGTGCAGGTGTCACCATCCCAAGGCATTTGGTTTGCTCTGAACTCCAGCACTTTTATGGAGGCAGCTCAAACATAGCTGGAGAGATTGAATTTAAAAAAGAGGTTTAAGCACCTTAGACTGCTGCTAAAAACACTTTTAAACGATCTGACATTACTACCTGAACACCGAAAGCTAACAGGATTTGGGCTCCTAAGTAGTAGTATGTGTTCTTGCCTTCAATGATGAATGTTCTAAAGCTTCCAATTTTCAAAGTCGAAAATGGCAAGACAAATGCATCCCTAGTGTAATGGATACAGTTCTCATTGATTTCAGCTTCTGGGAGATTATAGTTATGAAAGTGTTCTGTGCAAACTTTGCAAAGAAATAAAAGACTTTGCAGAGGCATAGCAGGGAGCATTACAAATCAAAGGATAAGTTCTGCAAAGCTGTTTGCTAATGAGTCATTACATGAACAGAGTCCAGGACTCAGAGGAAATAAAAGGGTCTTACTAAAAGCAGCATACCATTGAGTGTGTTTGTATATATGTGCAAAGCCCAGTCTTAGCTCCAGAGGCATCACAAAGACTGAAAAAGTCCATGGCAGGAATTGATCTCTGTTCTGTCAGATACAAGCCTGTTATTTTCATCCTGAGACAGTGAACTCCACTCTTCACTGTGCAACTCAATTCTGAGTTCAAGAGCTTAACATTCTGAGCTATTCATTGTTAATTTTATTTACTCATAAAAATCACTGTCTGAGAATGCAGAGAAATGCATCAAAATGTGTAATGCAATGGAAGCATTGGATCAAACTCAAATCTGTGCCAGGAAAGGAAAGATCCCATCCCCAGGTACTCTCCAGATGTGTAGAACTAGGCAGTTATAGAGGGAGACATAACCTTTTCAACCTTCTTTTTTTTCCTTAATCTTGAAGTTCCTAATGAAAAATTTTTGACAAAATTGCAGCATAAAAATCCAATGCCAAAGGGCATAGTAAGAAATGTTTCAGCTGAAAAAATTATTCTAAAAACGGGTGAGTTACTAAATGTCCAGTTGAGGACTTAGAAAAATTTAAAGAACCGAATGGAAATAAAACTGTGCTAAACACCTTTGGAGAATTAAAACTGGGATCTGCTGATATATATCTTCTCTAGAAGGTCCCCTTTCCAAACCTATTTGCAATATGTTTCTTGTAAGAAAAAGAGAAAAAGTAATGGTGCCTGTCTTCATCCCCCCTCGTAGATACCATCTGGATTTCAGACGAGTCACCCAAATTAAAACTAAACTTGGCAGGGAAAAAAAAAAGCCCCTTGTGTATCATTCTAAAGTATTTCAGTACTTGCTGAATTGATATTTCAGTATTTGCATTTTGCACCAACTGAAACAAGCCCGAATTTTCTGGTAGCGACTGTGTGTTAACATGACTTCTATTTTATTAAGAAGAAAAAAAAATAATCATGGCAGTTGTTTAGCTGTAATGGCCAAGATATAAAATGTCAGTTTATTTATGGCAAGTAGCTGGATAGAAAATATGTCCTGGCATCACTTGAGATTTCAAAAACTTTGTTTTCCTTTTTCTCTTATTGCATGAAATAATGCTGTATTCTTAACAAACAAACACAGCAAAACAAAGACAGAGACAGCCCTCCCCAGAAAGAGGAATCATTTTCTTCTCTCCAGATAACCACCTCCAGAGTAAGGGGACTTGCTAGAGATGCAGGGACATGAAAGTCAAATCCTATGCAACAGGGACTTAAACCCATCCTTTCCATCTCTGAATTTACATGGCAATCACTGGATAAATGAGCACTCTGGAGCTGCTGTTTTCAGCTCTGTTTTTGAATAAAAATTCCATGCTTGGACCTGAAAACTGTTCTTGTCCAAAAAAAAAAGAAAAAAGTGTCACTGAAGTCAGTCCACCCTTGCCACGTGTACAGCTGTCAATGAACCCACATTTTCCGACAACAAACACTTCCATCGGAAAATTCCTTCCCAGTTCTCAATGATGAGCACTAATTTATTCCTTCTCTGAGTCCCCAGAGCTGCTCACAGAGTCAGCAATACTCAGAATGTGGCCGGTAAGACAGCAGCCACACTGGGACCTGTGAATGGTAGCAAGGTGGCTTTGTGCCACCGGTACATAAGTGTAACACTGTTACTCATGTCTTGCACCCCTGGTGAGTATACATAGAGGTCTCTAAGTAATTAAAACATCACCTGAACCAGCTTCATAAACACATCTGACCAAACTCAAGCACTTAGAATTTCCAGGGGTATTTTTTAGCATATAGCTTCATTCTCCCTCTGTAATAATTGATTTTCCTGTGGTTTACCTTTATTTATCTATTTCCTCAAGGAAGCTTCCTTAGAAGACCACCATGCCACTGATCACAAACAGCTAAAAAGCTGTCCTGGCATGATCCTCTTATCTGGATGTGAAAAATGACATCAGGCAGAGCCCTGTCTCCTCTTATACTGGTAAATTAGACAAGCCAGGTTCTGTGAGCACTTTTTTTTTCTGCTTCAAAGAGACTTTATCTGTCCAAAAAGAGCCGAGTATGGATTTCTAAAAGCAGACTTAGATCTCCCAGCCAAGCACATACTGGAGCCTTGGTTTTTCTATCCCATGACAGCAGAATTATAAAAAGCAGGGCTGTCCCTGCTACTTTTTAGCTTCTGCTTCTACTGGCATCCCAGGGTTTCCTTTTCCAATCCAGCAGAATTTTGGGATATAGGCCAAAAATGGATTCTCAAAATCTGGTTCTGCACAGTGTGTAGCTCCAGTTTACCCATCTCTGGACTGGTTAGTCTGGGAGGTTAATGAGGTTTTGTTAGCAGAAGGGTACAATGGGTCTCCTGAAGGCTTTTGAGTGGGCAAGTCCTACTTCCAAAAATAGCTTGCTTTTTCTTATGTTAATTAATGTAGTGTTAATTGCAGTGTTTTCCTTAGACTGAGAAACCTCATCATCTGCAGCATCTGCCAGACCTCGTGTGCCGGGGCTGAGTGAGCCAGGCATTTTCAGCTCCTCTTAAAATTACGGAGTTTGGATAAGGAATTCAATATCCAGGGCAAAACTACTGGACTCCTGACAGTAGCCAGAAGCCCACATACTGTCAAAGGGGGTCATGAGTTGAAGGTCTCTGAACATTTTGTACATAGGTGTCTGTCAGTGGAATGGTGCTTGAGGATGTGTCTCTGTGAGAAGGAAGATAAGCAAGTCCCTAAGACTGACAAGCAGGAACCTTAGTGCTTCCCCCCACCACAACACCCGAGACAGATGCCCAGCAGAGCACAGCTGCACTGTCTGAAGTAGGGCTTCTTCCACAAAGAACCACTGCACCATCAAAATAGTTGAAATACATAAAAATCCCTGAAGTATAATGAGATTTATTGCTTGCAAGGCCTTAGGAGACTGCAGGAGGTCTTAGGAAGGGCACAGGAAGGGCACGTCTTACCATAGAGCAGGGAAATGGGCTAGAGGATCTCTTGGAGTTTCTTCCAGCTCTATTTGCTCAAGTGGTTTGTTGATACAGGACTCTGATCTACTGAATGAAGACCATTCGTAATCCAGACACAGTAAGTGAGTGACAAACTGAAGAAAAAGATAAATTGCACATTTTTTAACAGCAGAACAGTTTATCTAGGAATGACTTTGGTTCTCTTTAGCTTGATGCACCTGATGCACAAGTCAGGATTGGGTAGCATGCCAATAGTTACATGGTAGCTCAACACAGTTATGAGTTTGACACAGGGTACATGAGGTTTGCTCCTCTAATGTGCTGTTAGAGTTTAATTTTGATCTTTGAGTGGATTATTGGCCTGAATTAATTAATTGCTGATAATGGAACCATGAAGAGGATATAGCAGTGAAACACTAGAATAGATGGACCATGGAAGCCCACTTACCTTTATTATAGAGTGCAAAAAGCACAGGAAAGTGGGCTGAGAAGAAAATGCTCCCTTTACCTCTTTCTCTCTCAAAAGCAGGACTATACATGTCACCCTTAAACTGATGGATCTTAACTGGCAAAGGTGTTCACTCAGAACCAGAGTAAATGCATTTCTTTCAAAGCCATGCTACAGTAATTATCCCAAACACAGCAATCATCTAGTAAAACAAAGAAACCCCAAATTTCCATATTTTAACCACAGCTGATGCCTTACATGAATGCCTGTAATATTTACAAGAACTGAATTTGTACTGCAGCCTTCACAGTTTCTTTCCTTGGTATTGCAGTCACATTTACCATGGCAAATGACTGGCATTTACCATGGCAAATGAGTGAGAGAAGAATTTATAAGGCCATAAAAATCATGGATGTACATGTTATGCATGGTGAATAACTGGGGAGGAGAAAGTAAATTCTCTGATGTTACCCCACCAAAACATCACATCCCAGTCTCAAGGACTGACTCAAACTAATTAAAAGTCTATTCCACATATCTGTGCATTAAGTACAGAATATTAAAAAATTCAGCAGCATCATATGGGAATGTGTTTTAGCACATAGCGTGAGGGAGTTTAGTGTCTATGTATTAAGAGCTATGGTGTGCCAAAACCTATTCTAAATTGTATTGTGTTGGTCTTGAGCAAGTGATGAAGTTACTCAGTTTATGCTGCTCTCAAATTTGATACTAATAAGCAAAGTATGAAAATTAGGGTTCCTTGTTGTGTACACACCTTTGAATACACATTAAACCAAATTGCAAAATGTCTGGGTTAAAGTGTTGGTGTCAGTATTGTAGAATCATCTAAGATAATGCACCATCTCTTAACTGCTAAGGGGAGATGTTTTCCTTGAGAAGTTATTTTGCAGCTTACAAAGGACCAGACTCATCCAAAAGCTGCATCACAAGCTGTGTTAAATGAGTCTTATGTTTTTGGATATAAAAAAATGTGTAAGAAATATAATTTTGGTACCTAGAACAAGCATCTTCTGTGTTCCTTCAGCTGAAGGATTGTCATAGTTTTAAGGCATTATTCTCCCTCTTAGATCTTGGTTCAGCAAAATGCTTCAGTATGTAGTTAATTCTAATCACTTAAGTCATTCCATTGAAGTCAGAGCTTAAACATTTTGCTGAATTGTGTTTGAAGTGGGGACCGAGTGCTTGAATTTTCAAAAGTCTCTAATTGCAATTAGCTATGCCAAGGGTAGTTTTTCATCTTATTTCTGTATTTGGTGGACAGTTTGGATTAGAAAAGAAATGACTACAACTCCTGTTTTATATACAAAACTCTTCTGACTACATGATGGGAGATTGTAATGCAGAGCTTTGTTTCAGAATAGTTTTGCCCTGCAATTTATTCCAACTTTCCGAAATAGAAGAAGTTATCTCAAAATCCCAATCTGTTTTATGAGAGCCTTAGGTCTTGTAATTAAGATACTGTGGCTTAACAAGTCACCAAGCATCGGCTAAGCTGAGGTAATTGTCTGGATGCAAACCTTAATGTAAGTAAATGCTTAGCCTAAATGCTGAGTCAATTTATCCCTGGGCAAATGCAGAATAAGGTAATTTAACACTTCAGACTAAGCTAAAATGAATCACTGTGCATTTGCCATAGGCAAAGAGAAGAGATGTAGGCAGTTGCCCCAGCTGAGGAGAGACATGGCAACTCACAATTCTGGTCACTTGAGAAGTTTGAGCCGTTTCATGCTGGTGGGAATGGAAAACAACTGCTGCTTAGCAGTTCTGCCACATTCATCTGCCACAGGTGTTTAACCACTTACTGACCTAAAAAGGTAGTCCAAATGCAGCACACATCAGTGACTTAAATAGCCATTTGAGGATATACAATAAGGTTGATGGTTCTCAGTCCAGTTCTGGAGAATACGTGTCCATCAGAAATTGTTGACATGAAAAATAACAGTAGAAAATGAGTGGTCTGCTAATGAGATGCCCAGAAAAAAAAGGCAATCAGGGAAAGGTGTGGTAGAAATCTGTAGAGTTACAATATCTCTGAAAGAATGGATAGGGAATGATTTCCCACCGTCTCTTCCCATTCAAGAACTAGGGCACATGAAAAGAAGCTAAGTGGCAGGACAAAGAAAGGAAGAGAGGATGCTGTTTCACGCATTTTGCAATTCAGCTGTGGAACATCTTGCTGCAGTTTTATGTGGTTGTGGAAAGTTTATTTGGCTTTAGAAATATTTAGACAAATTCACAGGAGTAAAATACATTAAAGAGCTTTAACAAAAAAATAACATCTTGGCTCAGGAGTACGGCGGGTTAGTGAGTCACAAATTTTTTGGTCTCAAAGTACCTGAAGGAGTTAGACAGAACCTGGATCCACAGGCGAGCAATCACGTGCGTCCATTGAAGGGGACACAGCGCACAAGAAGTGTGGTCGTATCATGAAGGGTGATTGGAGAAACTCTTGCGGCCCTTAAGCCTTTGGAAGACATCAACTTGTGTATAAAATGTCAGTCTCAGCAGAGAACGAGGGCCAAGAATGGGCCACAGGGGTGAACTCATCTGTTGCTTTAAACCAGAGGCATTTTAAGGAAGTGATTTCTTCAAAGCATGGGTAAAGCGTTCTGATGTGGTGCATGGAGGGGGGCTAATCTACTGGGAATTTGGCATATTCGAGTGTGTACAATCATCTTTCAGGCCTCTAGGGTTTGGATTTGATGGGTGTAAGAGGCAGCTGTATGCAGATTCAAGAGTAATGAGGTCAGGAACTAAAGCAACTCTTGCCAAATACTTTTGCCTGGAAATTTTATTACAGCCATGTAAGCAACCAGGGGAACTTAAGACATTTATCAGGAATCATTAGGTTTGATCTATAGACCATAATAACTGCACATAAGACACTGGAAGTAGCATAATACTCTTTAAACATTCATTTACTATTCAGAAAAGGAAGAGAAGCTGTCCAGCGTGGTTCAGTAACAGACTTACAGGATCCTCTAAATTACTATTTTCTTAAAGAGAATGAACTGATTTGAAGCCCATGGAAGTCAAGGACATACTGAATTATGGGAATGTGCCATGTTTTTCAAATCTATGGAAAGACAGCTGGAGAACAGAGTATGACATTTAAACCTCTTTTCCAGTGATCAAAAGGTTAAAACTGAGTTTAGCTTGAACCTTTGGTATTTTAAAACTCTAACTCAACCGTTGATGATGAGATGGAGACTCAGATAGGAATTTGCAAGGTCTCTCCCAGTTGGAGCAGCAGACTGATAAAAATGTGATTTCCTTCCACAAATACAGGCATAAAGTTTTCTGCTCATGAAGGGATATTCAATGGCTCAAATGGGTAGTACACGAGATGGGGAATTAATAGCAAAGCAGCAGTTTTGCATTGTTCAATGAGTTTGAGATGGTGGGAAATGGAAGACAGGACTTCAGAATGCACTGAAAAATGGATGTATAAAGGAGAACATTGCCTTGCAAACTGTCCAAAACAATAATCTCCAATCTCCAATTCAGCATCACTGAAGTACAGTGCCCTTTTATCAGCATCACACTTCAAACAAAGCAACTGGTGAGATCCAGAGGAAAAAGAAAAGGCTGACCAAATATCTAGAAATTTTTAAAGGAAAACTTTCAAGTGTCCAACACACCCTCTGCCTTCATGTTTTAAAGAGGAATGGACACGGAGGAAGATGCCGAAGAGCTCTTGGGTTCTGTGGTGCACAAGAAGAGAAACTGCAGGCTTAAAGAGGCATGGGAAAAGTCAGCTTTGCACTGGGAAAATAGGAAAGGGAGTGAAGCTCTGAACTGCCTGCCTGGTAATTTAGGGTGTGTCCACAGTTGAAGGCTTATAAGGACAAGTTAGATAGATAACATGTGAACAGTGATACAGGCTGAACAGTGATAGAGGCAAGGCATGTGCACTTCAACAACCTTCACATGGGGAGCTGCTCACAGTTACCCCAAGTTATCACCACAGAGTCATTCCTTCCCAAAGGCCTTCCTGTCAGTGATACTTCTCTATGGTACCCTTTATAGTGCAGCAATGGGCACTTACACCACCTCTAGTCCAGAAACCACACATGTAGTATAAGATGCTTCCAAAGATTTATGCAGCTTGTGGCCTGACACCAGGACAAAAAAAGAGAACTGCACAGTGGGAGAAAAGTACATTTTTTTCCTTTTGCTAAGTTAATATTTTTAAATTTTGTAATCTTAACTTTCTGCCATGTCAGAGGCCTTTTCAGAGCATCTGATTAATAAAACACTTCGATTTACTTCTGTTTGTGTAACCTCCTTATTGTGATTTGTTGAGAGGTGACACACCTAAACCATCCACAGTGAAAAGTGCCTGGGTATTTATAGGTCCCTTTAAATCCCTTTAAATCACCTCCTATCCTTGGTGCTATATATTCAGCTCCATAACCATTGTCCCGCTTTCTGCATTCTGCATTTGTAAATCTTTTGGTGTCTATGGATCATATTTTTTACTGTTTCTCACAGAGAGACAAGTGATATCAAGACTGCTAATATAGGCTATAGATGCTCTGATGGAAACTCTTCAAGTCTGGGGTTATGAAAACACATCTAAGTGTTCTCCTCTAATTCTGAGTGCTTATATTAGGAGCAGAGTCACTGTAGACACTCTGCATATAACTAAGAACAAAAGAGGGGTGCATCCTAAGGAATATAGATCTAAGACTAAATTTTTAAATGCTAATGTTGCTCCACAGTCAAGGCATGGATCCCCACTGGATAACATTCATGACATGGGTACCTCAGTTTTAAGCATCTCAGAAATGTCAGGCTGAATCCAGATTTATTAAACACTTTACAGAAGTTAGACTTCCGTTTGTTTCTTGTTCCCACAGCATCATCTGGAAAGATCTGCTGTGTTAGTTCTTTCTCTCATATGAGGAGCTTTTCCTTTAGAGTTTGGATTTCTCTGGCTCCTTTGAGGACAGTACAAAAAGACTTCCCACAGATCCAACAGTATTTTCCACTGGGTTCCTGTCACATACCATTCCCATGAACAAAACTCTGTGGTTTCTACTTAGTCAGTAGAAAACCTACCTGTCCCCTCAGAGTCTATGATTTCAGAAGAATAATTGCAAGGTCTAATTTTAATCTCTAGTGAATGAGTGCAAGCAGAGAACAACACAAGCAACACAGTGTGGTGAGCAATTTCTGGTGAAAGTAAAGTTTCAGAGGAAAGCAGAGCAAATTTGCATTTGCTTATATCAAATGTCAGCAAGCAAAGACCTTCATGTTTCTAGTTTCTTTGTCAGGGAGTATGGGAATGACCACTCAAATTTTTCTTAAAGTCACAGTTAGCTCCAGGATACCCCAAAACTGACCTTTGCAGGCCTAAAGGTGCCAAACTCTATTTAAATTTTTTTCCTGTGTTCTGGTATTAAGCCATGGCAGTAACATTCAATTTGACCACCCAAAAGACTTTCTTGAATTCAGAAAGAAAAGTAGTTGTTGAGTGTCCCATCTGTAGGGTCTCATCAGAGAAAAAAATGAATAGTTGTATCTTTCAAAAGGCTTAATAAAAATATGTTTTATTTTCCATCCCTTGGGATGCCATATGGAGAGCAACATAAAAGTCCCCAGGTGATTCAGTTTATCGCTATGATGGAAAACCTATTAAAAGTTCCCCTGGTGATGATAATATTCACTGGGTTCTCCAGCCCCCTCTCTTCCCTGCTGTCAGTCTCTGGTGATGAGTTTAGGTGCAGCACTCAGAAAAAGTAGTGTGACAGCAGGTTTAATTTCAGTTGGGAACTAAGATGAGGCCAAGATCACTGAAGGTGATTTAAGGCAGGTGAGGTTGAACCTGTCACAAATATTTCAAAATGCTCTGTTATTCTTAATGTATGATTATGCAAGTCCCTATGGATCAACCCTGGATTTATGTTGTTTGCATAAATGCTTGGCTGTAAATTAGAAGATGTTTTTGAGCCGTGCTTCACTAGCTGGAAGACATATATTTGCAGTCCCTGCTGAGCCATCAACCATCCTAGGAGAGATAAGCCAAGAAGAACTTGACTCTTGGGCTCAGAAGCAGTGGTGAAACATACAGAACTGGCAATATTTCTGGAAGACATGATGTCTCTTTTACAGATTAGTTGTGTTCCTATGCTAGGGCTGGGACAAAGAAAGCAGGAGGCATTTGATTTCCCAGGTATCTGTTCTTGTGGCTAAAAGGACAGCATGATTATGTGGATGGTATCTGAATTTATATAACTGGAACTGAATCTTGCTCTTGCCAGTTGAATAAATATCTTTGCCAGAGGGCACAATTTCAGGTATGTTGCAGGTTCTGCAGGCTAGTGTGGCAGCAACTGCTGGATGGGATGTTAGTTGCATCTGTCTCTCAGGCTACAGAAACTAACACCTAAGCATGCCACCCCAATCATCTACTGAATCTCAGGCAGACCTTTGGGCTATTTGTTCAGCTGAGGCAAGTTTTCCTTCTTAATCTTTTCAGCTTGGCAGGAGCGCTGCTGAGCACACAAGGAAGCTCATCAGCTGCTGCCTCAATGTTTGGACAAGGGGATAACTCCTGCTGAGGCTGGTGAGCTCCAGTCCTGTCTAATTTACATTGTTATTTATTCTGCAGGCATTCCTGTGCTTCCTGAGTACAAGCAGGCTTTTCAGCACGTTTACAGTCACACTCCCACAGCGAGCTCGGCAGTGACAGACAACTACACACAGAAGCAACAACCCCTTGCGTGGTGGAAGACTGGTGTTTGTAAGCCAGCAGCAAGAGGCCATCCCCTTCTGTGGAGAACAAAGGAGATAGATTCACCAGGTTCCATCTCCTTCAGATGCTGGGGCCCTGTATTTTGTTCAGATTGCTATAGTTCTCTAGTCAGTTTTCCAGTTATACGCAACTCCCAAGCAAATCTGGGAACTAAGAAGTTGTTTGCTCTCCCTCCTCTCTGAGAGATTAAAGTGACTTGGTCAATGATATGTGAGTGAAGGCACAATGCATTGCCAAATGTGACCATTGAGTCACTCAGAAGGTCAGACCTGTTTGTCCACCCTGCAAACTCAGCCAGAAAGGGCTGCACAGGGCAGGCATGCACAGGTCTGTGTGACAAAAATATGCACAGCATCTGAGTCCAGAGCTTGGTGAGATTCCACCAGCTGCCAGATGGCAGGAGGTCACCTCTAGGGACTGCCTCCAGATGGGGACATGTCTGAAGATGCCTCATCTTCAGGGTTGATGTCACATCTGATGTTTGACTAAGCTGTAAGGAGTAAAAGTCACTTCTCCATGCCAGAGGGAACTATCTGCAATCTGGTAGTGGGTATCACAACTAAGCAGCAAAATAGGTTCTTCATGGTATGAGCTGAGAGACCCTGTCATGAGCTCCATTACCTGGGGCTCAAGGAAGGAGGAAGCTGCTCTGTCACTCCCAATGGAGTACTTGTTTCAGCCAGACCTGTGAGATGATGGTATTAGGAACTGGCATGCCACTAGAACTGTGCATAGAGTATCAGAGGTTGGACACCTTCCTGCTGACCAGGGGAAGGAGACATGTGGATAGTGGGTCCTGGATAGGGGGTAATGGAAGACTAGCACCTTGAGAGATCTTTATCTCCTAATCTGTATCCAAAATCTCAACAAGCTAGTCCTTGGTTTCTCCTCCGCTTTTTGAAATGAGTGTCTCCCTCTACTCCATGAGGAGGAGTGTTCTGGAGGTAAAATCCATTTGCTGTCTCACAGTGCATGAAACCCTTCAGTGCTCTGTGGTCATTTGAATGTCTGTTCTAACCAAGGAATTCTCCTGTAGGAACAAACAGGAAGAAAACATCACTGTAAACTCCCTCAACCTGTAAACTGCATCCTGCAGAGTCTGATATCTGTGACCAAAATCACACTTTATATCACTGCCTCCTCTTGGTGCACCCTCCCCTGCTTCTGCAAGGCAAGATTAGCTTGTGGTGACCACAGTCCTTTATTAGTGGGAACAGCAACAAAATGTGTTCACTTTGAGCAACACATTAGGTCTGCTGGGATGGAGTCAAACCTTGGCAAGGGGAAAATCGCTTTGGTGTCTTCTTTGGCAGCCAACTGCACCTGTCTGAAACATTCCTAAGACAATTAAGAAGTGGTAAATGAAATATCACTGGTGGGACACAGCCTGCTGTAAGAAAAAACCTGAACAAGAATGTTGTCTCTTGCAACAGCAGCTGCCAGTGTGGTCTTTTCACTCCAGGCTGATTGCCTCCTGGACTAGATCTGCCTGCCACGTAGAGCTCATGATGGGCACAAGTCTCAGACCAGGAACTGCTGGTCTCAATAGAGTGTCACCTGGGAGGTGATGAAGACAAAGGCAACTCTTTCATTTTTATAGCACTGCTAAGCCCTTTCTTTTTTAGGATTGGTTTTAGCTCAGAGCTAATGGCTGCCTGATGATGTGTGAATGGGATGTCAGCGAGGAACTGACCTTAGAGCTGATGACAAGTTGTACTGGCAAAAACTGGTGTAGCTGAGTGAAGGCTGAAACTGTTTAGCAGCAAAACCAAGGTAGGTTTGGTGCAGGATGCAGGAAGCAGGCACAAATATGTGGGATGGAAACTACTGATTCACATAGAAACATAATTCCACAGGTATGATTAGAGCATGGATGGTTCAGGAGAGAACAGCATCTTATGAAAAAACCCACCAAAATCAAACAAGCAAGGTATGGGACTGTGAAAACCCAGCTGAGCTGCCACATGTGCTACCTCTATATCACAGCCCTAATTTAAGAGAAATTCACAGCAAGAATTATACTTTTCCCATTTCTTCTCCTTTTCTTGTGAAAGTACTTGTTTTTCTTTACCTGGGAACAGAGGACACCCTGTCTGTAAATCTTTATGGCTTTCTTGAAGTTTTATATTACTTATGTAGCTCTGAAATATCCTGACTCAGCACTGCCTTCCCTCAGGCAAGTTTCTCATGTTCAGGTTTCTATTCAAAGTAGCCTCAGCACTTCAGGAAGGCAAGGACGATGCAGCTTCTTATATCATTCCTAGGCAAAGATTTTCATGTCTCCTAAAGAATTCATTAATGTGATTAGATATACATGCGCATGGATCCACACAGTCTTTTGCAAGCAGGCAGGACATGTTTTGCCCACACTCCAAACTGGTCCAGCAGCCATGGAAATACAATCACAAGGTGCTGAGTGGTAACTAATATAACCTACTTCTCAAAAGTCCATATTAGCTGGGTTCAGCAATGCACAAAAATGACTGCATTAGTTCCCACATGGAGCTGGCTTGTGTTGGATCAATTCAAAGCACAATATTTCATGAAGACAGGCCTGACATTTCATCCCATAGGGTTCTGACTCCTTTTATTGAGGTTTATCAGATTCAGATAGAAAAAACAGAATCACAGGAACAGAAAAATCTCCACAGACCACCAGCCTGGAGATCATAGATGAAGAACCTTTCTGTAAGGACTATCAAGACCCCAAAATGAAGTGAGCAAGACTGATGTTGACAGTTTATTACAATTCTTGGCTGGATTAGTGAACTTTTTTTTTTTTTTTGGTAAGGCATTGTATTTTAAGCCAAAAACTGCTGTGATTTATATATCATTTTAAATTTGAACTAGAGTTCATTGGCGTATTTTCATAATAATGAAATGTCACAGAACTGTATTGTTCTGGGGGTAGAGCATATCAGAGATGTGTCTGTCTGTGACTACTACCCTGAGTCAGGGTACGCAAAGCCAGTGTTAATCTTCAGGGGTAAATGCACCTACCCCACATTTCTCCCATTCCTTTCTCTGCTCTTATAGCAACAGTGGCATCCTGTGGTCTCATGATGAATGGGGTCAAGGAACTGATCTGGTTGAAAACTAGTGAAAATATAAAAGCAGTTCAGTTTCAACTGGCTGAGCTTTCCAGTCTTAAATATCATGTGGCTGGAGCAGGACTGACTCCTTCAGTGACAGCAGAATTTGTGCTGGGTGATTCTGACTAGGAGCTAGGCTGAAGCTTTCGTAGGGCCACTGGTGCCACATCAGCACTAGATCACAGGGAGATGTATTCAACACTCCCTCTGACTTAGAGTACCAGGCAAAAGGAACAAGCCAGAGACTGAAATTCATATAAGACAGTTGTCTGCACCGGTTTCATAGGGGCAATCCTTTGTTCCCTCCAAAGCCTCCTTGCTTTGTGCAGTGATGTACAGACTCAGGTATTCTTGTGCAATGGACTTTGAGTCCCCAGGCTTTGTGACCATAATAATAACGAGATGGTCCAAGGAAAAGGGTTTATTTAATGTGTCCGAAACAACTGAGCGGGGTGCCTGCCTCTACCCTTCATATATGTGTAAATTACAATTGCTTTTGAGAGCAGGAAGGAGAAAGGCACTGCATCCTCAAGAAGAACACAGTGTGATGGGAACTGTATTAGAACAGGACCTACATAACCTTCAGAGCATTCATGTCCCAGCATTCAGCTACAGACATGTACAGACATCTTGTTGCCTTCATCTGTCAGATGCAGTGATGAGATTGGTGATCCAGAGCACAAGAAATCAGGCTCCTGCTCTGAATCATCCTCTAAAGAATCTTCTGCTTTGGTTGCAAAGGATGGTGTATTGTTACAGATCTCTAAACTTTAAACAGCTTTATTCAACTTTCCCATCTGAAAAATTTTCAACTGGCAACATTTTACTCACATTTTAGAGATCTCTCTTCTGAAACACCCAAAGTTTTGGCATCTCATTCCAGCAGCTGCTTTGCCATTCTCAAAGTCCTCCATCTAGATATGCAGGTGTCTGAGACCTCAGTTGTACCTCAGAGGGGTTTCTGTAGGTCCCATGAAGTTCCCTGAGACCTTCCACCAGGGTTCTGGATATGTTTTTTTTCCTCTGCCCCATTCCCGGGGAGCCACCCTGGGGAGTAAGAACGGCAAGGTCAGGTCCAAGCTGGCCATCCCCAGAGCATGGAGGAAGAGAAAGCAGGGCAATCATGGAACTTATGTTACAAGTTTTTCTAAGACACATTAAACATCATGGGGCAGTACTGATGGACACCTTGGAGCTCTTCATGGAGAGGTCAGGTGCTGTGTTGGGCTGTGCACAGCTGCTCTCATCTCACCCTCCTTTTTCTGTTTGTAATCCCTACCTTTTGCCAAGGTACATTCACTCTTTGCTGTGAAAGGGGTTTTATTATTTTCTTCTTGTTTGGTCAGGCTCTGGACTCATCGCTGAGAAATTCAGCAGGGACAGTAGATGCCCGTAGGGCAGCAAATGAGAAAAGGGTTAGTGTACAGAAATACTGTACTCAGAAATGAGACATTTCTGACACAAGTCTTGCAAGAAAAACTGTTTGTAGAATAAAGATCCCCTAACCCAAGTGACCTAGGGTTTCTGAGTCCTCTGACACCCATTCTAACCTACCTTTTAAATCACAAGTCCTACAGTAAGGGGCAAGGGGAAAAAATTCTGAGATTTAGAACACAGTTTTTAGGCTACAGGAACCTAATTGCAATTCTTGGCTCCTTCAAGAACTTCCTTCCTGAGGTTTTCCAAGTGGTTTCATTTCTTCTATGGAGCAATGCTTATTGATACACTATTCTCACTATTGCTCAGACCCAGGCCTGAAAAATGGAGACTGTGAGTTTTCTTCTTTCAGACATTTGTCAGGTCAACTTAGATGAGAAAAGTGTTCGAAGGGTGGAAAAGGAACAACAAAAAGCGATTCAGCTTGAAGGCATACATCCAGCATGGAAAACCTGAACCCAAACATTCAGCTTTGACAAAGTCATAAACAACTGAAAACAGTATGTGTTGTAATAGGAGGCACTGGGGAACCTTGTGAGTGGCCAGTGCTCCCAAGTCAGTCTCTAATATAAAGTCACTGAGTTTTGAGTACATCATCAACCTGATTTTTGCTGAGGCTTTTCAGTGATGGTGTGATGCCACCGCAACAAACCACAACAAACTGTGGACAGAAAAGAAGAACATTGGGTGGAAAAAAACTCCCCACTTGATTGTTTCAAGCCACCACGAAGAAACTTGTAGTCAAAAAGCATCCTCAGAATTGGTGCTTTTCTCCCAGCACAACCCAAATTTATGCTTTTGAAGTTTAAGGCCTTGTTATAAAATTCTTAAAGAATATGAGGACCATCAGGTACTCGGGGTGACAGCTAGCATAAAGTGTTCTCCTGGTACCTTCACTTTCAGGGAGGAGTTTATTATGATGAGAGTCCTGAAGAACATATTATACCCCTACTTCACAGAGAAAAGCAGAATCTCCCTAAAATAATCCATGCCAGATCTGAGCAATGGGAAAAAAATCCTTCAAAAAGTCAAATCTGGAAATGGTATTTATCTGGATGGCATGAGTACCTGACACCTGCTGGGCTCCAGGGGAAATTCTCACTCCTGGTACCACCAGGATGCTTGTCCCATACCCTTGTCTCTAGTTACAACTCAGCTTCAAAGCACTGGGAGAAAAATAAGTGAAAATGGACAGAAGTGGGCCTATGAATCATGGGAAATAAAATCCTTTTCCGTCTCTCTAGCTGATGTAAGTCCTCTACAACCTCTGTAATCAGCAGTGCAAGTAGGACCAGCAAAGTGTCAATAAACTACTCTCACCATCCCTTGAAGAAGACCTATGCACCTCCTCATCAAAACCTTTCTCTTAACTCCAGGTTTGCCCTGATCCTGCCACAGGATCCTAGCTTCATCAGGGTCCTCTCTGAAACCATGCACCTTCCTTTCCATAAGGTTGCTTTGGATAGTCATGCAGGCTTACAGCTGTAATTGTTTTACAGCTTGTTTAGACTGTCACTGACCAGGAAGCATCTGCAATGACTTTGTATGGAGGAGGCTTGGCAGCAGTAAATTACCATCTGACCCGATGCTGTGGTTGTTTAGATTTTTCTTCCTTTTTTTTTTTACTTGCTCCTCCAAGGAGATCTGGGATCTGGGACATGTTAAACATTATTTTGCTGACTTTAAATTGCTTTGCAATACTGCAGTCAACTTGAAGGCCAAACTTAAGCCCATAAACTCTATTTTTAACCTTGAGTTTGTCAGTTGAATGGACACTGTCATATCAAAGTATTTAAAGGTTTGTGGTAAAACTTCCTCAAAACAGTTTTTGCTCGGATGAGAATAGTCTTACTGGAAGCCTATACAGATAGATGCTATAAAAATTGGGTTTAAAATTGAATCAGGCTGCAGGAAGAAAACAATCCTTTTTTACCACGGCAGCAAAAAAAGCAGACTGGTTTTGGAACAGGGATGGGTTTTGTTCACAGCAGACACATAAAACCAGCCTAACTCCAACGTGGTTCTGAAAGGATCCCATGGGTGGAAGCTCCTGTTCGGCAACATTTCTGCAAAGTGGTGCTGTATTCATGTAACAGAGCTACCCATTGTCAGCTAAGTCAGTGTGGTTATTTGCCTTCCTGTCCTTTGAGAGATGAACACACACCAAGTTATATTTTGAGCACCTTTGTGGCAAGGGTCCATTTCCCTGAGAATTATGAGAAGGGAGGCTTACCCCTAGGCAGGTGGCTGGCTGGGCTCACTGTGGGTGAAGCCAGTGTTGGACATCCCACACAGCCCATATTGGTTGGCTGGCCAGTGGCAGTCATGTGGGACTCTGTGTGTGTGAGCCATGCAAAAGAGTCAGTAACACCTGTCTGTAAAATGAGGCAAAAGGCGATTAGTTTATAAGTGTACAGAGTAGGCTCTTCATGGAGGCATCCAGTTTTCAGCTTCTGAAACCAGGGAGACAACTGCCTATGGAGCAGGGAGTCTGAGCTGAGATGTACACCTGGATCACTCCCATACAGACACCCTTTCTGCAGCACAGCAAGCACACAGTGCAATCATTTCTCTCAGGAGCTTAAGTCCACTCTCCAGGAAACTGCTACCAGAAATATGATGCCACATGAAATCCCTGAGCTGTCACTGCAGCAGAGCAAAGCTGACAACTGCACTTGAGCCTATGGATGTTTTAGACAGAGATCAGAGGACCAGAGGGTTGGATGCTCTTCATCTCCAGGAATATCACTGGGAGGTTGCTTGGAAGTGTATTTATTTTTGTTTGTTGGCTTGGTTCTTTATTTTGTTGTCTCTTCTGCACTGAAACAAATAATCTGTGGAACTGGAAAGTTGTGGAAGAACAGATTTTACCTGAAACCTAAAACACTTTTGTGAAATCTGATAAACACTCTTGGACTTGTAAGAAAACCAGAACATTTTTCAAGGTAAATGCACCACACCTACCCAAATATGAAGAATATAAATCAGTCTTATATAGTTACAGAAAGTCTGGGTAAATAGTGAGACATACAGATGAGGAAAAAAGACATTACTGATGAAAAATTACCTTTGAATATCACAGCAATTTACTACTTACTTAAATGGGAGGAGACTGTCAGTATATTTAACTGGACAAAATGATACTGCCATTACTAGGTTCTTATATATGATACTTTGAGGAAAAAGATGAACTAAAGAAAAATATATTGAGATCAGGAGTAGCAGCCTGAAATAACATGTTAAGTGCTCATTCCCGCAGGGTTAAATTAAGATAGACACATGATCAATTGAGTTCTGGTTCAGCTTTTTGTGGTGCTTCTGTGGCTGCAGATATTCATATTGGTACTTTAGACAGCTTCTCATTCCCCACTGGGTGGTGGGCAGCTTTCAGCTTGTCCCCTCTCTTGTTTTGGCTATGTTACTGCTCTCATGCCAGAGCTCAGACAGCAATCAGGAGAACAATGTCATCCCTTTCACCCACAAGGCTTCCTTACAGTCAAAGTTCAGATTCCACCTATTTCTGCCTTTTGACTCACTAAATCACCTCATGGACTGTGATGGCATCTGTCACCTCTTGGTACACAATGGTGCATGGTCTAAAAACCTCTCAGAACTCACTGGCTTACTGTCTGAGAAGAGACTGTAGCCCTGCAACAAGCACAATGTTTTGGAAGAGGACTCTGGTCGAGAGTTTGTAGCACAGATGTAAATGCTACTTGGGAAGCAACAGACCCATTAGAAGGAAATGTGGCAATTAAAAGGTCTTTCCCTGAAAAGACCCATGTGTTCAAGCAGAGTGCAGTGTGCCCCAAACCACACATTTGTGCTTGCAAACTGTGCTTACGCAAGAAAGTGCTTAAAACCTGGCCGAGGTCAAGTCTCAACTGGAAGAAATTT
This sequence comes from Manacus vitellinus, assembly GCF_001715985.3. Lineage (NCBI taxonomy): Eukaryota > Metazoa > Chordata > Aves > Passeriformes > Pipridae > Manacus > Manacus vitellinus. The sequence goes on along the minus strand of NW_021939632.1, from coordinate 8,648,211 downwards.
ACTCAAATGATCCATCTGGAGGTGTTCAACCACCAGACTTTTCTTCTGGTGTATAAGTGTTCTTGGCTTTGGGCACACATTCACGGGCAAGCCTAATGGTGCACAGCTGCATCATATCCCCATGAGAACAGGGCTCACATCTCACATCTGGACACCAGTCTGTCAGACCCACCACCTTGCAACCTGGCTGTGCTAGATACACCTTTCCCATGTTTTCCCTCACTCTTCAATGAATTCTTGACTCTGCCTCACTCTTAAGCTATAAATGACACAAAAAATGCATTTTCACATGTTTATGCAATGGTGTGTCCTTTTTCTGGCCAATGAAACCCCTAACATCAGTCCTTTCTCAAAAGGAATTGAAAAATGACCATAGGAGATAAGCCTGGCTTCTGCTCTGACAACGTCATGGTTTTCTTCTTTGGATTTGGGCTCACCAAGTGGTGCTTAAGCAGCTTTCAGGATGTGTCTGGTTTAAAGCATCTGGATTCACAACAGTAAAACTGGGTGCCATCATGTGTGATGCATGATAGCCATAATTAATTTTCATACCAGTACCACATGCCTTAGAAACCGGACAGTTTGTGTAAGCACTGAACCTCTTCTTTTTTTTAACCTCACCACAGTTTCATCAGCATCAAACAGGCTGAAGCATTCCTGTGAAGTGACCAATCAAACCACATTAATTATTAAAAAATAAAAATAGACGAATGTTTTTTTTTCCTTGTGTCTTCTAAACCAAGTGCTAGAAGGAATTTCCACCCCCGCGAATGAAGATTAATTCTTTGAAAAAATTTACATAAAAAAGCAGAAGACAAAAATAAACTCTTTTCATCTTTCCAACTAACATTGCCTTTGAGTAAATTGGAAATAATTCAGTCGTGATAATTTTAGCTGGAGGTGATAATAGCTGAGAGATTTTATTTTTTTGCATGGTCTCTGACTGCAGGGTGAAAAAGTCTGTATTGCAACTTTCCTATAGAAAAATGATTTAAAGTATTTCTGTGTATGAGGGGAGAGGGCACAAGTAGGCTATATGGACATATTTTTAATTGCTCTTTTGTAAATAAGGGATTTCAAGGGGGAGCTCTCATTCCTTCTCTTGTTAAACAAGATGCAGTGATTTTTTTGGTAAAGAAAGTGACCTACAAACAATGATGGGAAAACATTGTTGAGAACACATTCAGCAGGAATGGATGGTCTCCTTTGTAGGACTGTGTAATTATTAGAGGAAATCCCTAGCAGAGGCTATTGCATTTAGGCTCTTCAGGTTAATACACACTCACAGAACAGCAAAAACCAAAGACAGAATCAGATTTTGGCAAACAGTTACAAAAACTGTGACAACAATTTTTGAAAGTTTGTTATGGCATTAGGCAGAATCTGAGCATATTTTCTCAAATTCATAGCAGAATTTCCCCAGAATCTGGGAATAATCTCTCTATTTTTCAAAATCAGTGGCATATGGGAAAGTGAATGATCACCCACACGTCACTGATTGAGATCTTTAGGTACATGCCCTTTATGAGGCACAGTGAGTCTTCCACAGCCTTGAATCCAACCCTTCCTTCTAGAAATTCAGAGAAGTTTGAACTTGATAGCCTTAAAGCTGTGTGCTGTATGGGCTCCAAAGAAGCTGCAGCTGATCTGAAAGTACCAGATTCTCAGATGATGGGTTTCAGTTTCCATGAGCTGAAGTTGCAGAGAGTTATGATTCATGATCTCACACCACAGTTCAGTTGGATATGGAACAGGCAAACACCTGACATGTACGTAAACCTGGGCATATGTTGTACATCCAGGAGAGGTCTCATATGGGCCTTACAAAGTAGGATACTAGATGTGCTACTTTTGCCTTAAAGCTCAAAATACTCTGTTTTTTCCTTCCCCACCACAATGACTGAATACAAGGAAAATATGTTTGCTTTCCTCCCTGAGCATAAGCAGATGGAAAACAAAAGAGCTTATTCAGTGAGCATGCCTAGCAGGAAGCATCAAAAGAAAGGGGAAGATTACAGATATCTGCAGTCTATGCAGAACAGAACTGCTCCTGAGGAGCAAACATTGCAAGATTTACTGGAAAGCTTTAACTGCTTTTATATACTCACTTTCTCCCCTTATGTTTTCTCTTCATCTGGCCACAGAAATCTCAATCCATCCTCTTCAATTAATTGCCTTTACTTTTCACCTCTCCCTGAGCTGAGTGCTGGGAATTTGCTTGATGAGCCCCTTTCTGTTATTCTATTTCTTTTATTCCCAAGCTCTCCTCATTTTAGTGTGGAATGTGCTCTAAGTTATGGTGCTTACAGCCAGTTGCTAGTCTTTTATACGGGTCCCAGGGCTGTCTGCAGTTACTCTGAGTATGAATGCTCAAGTTTTATGGGGAGAAGAAAAATCCTGCTTCATTTTTCTTTCTATCCTTGCTGCAAGACAAATGTTTAGCTGCCTTCCTGTTAGCAGCACTCAGATAACACCCAGAGGGTAGGTTTTTCAACATAGACCTAGGGGAGAGGATGAGAGTACATGTGGAAAGGTCTCCATACTCGTATTAGCAGGAATTGCAAGGCTAATTCACTGTGATCCTTCCTAGAAATTTGGCTCCAAATGTTCCTTAAAAAAAAAGAAAAAAGAAAAAATCCACTCAAACTTTATGTTGTTAATTTGGCTCTTAATTACCAAGTCTGTGTCATGAATATTGTCCTGTCCCTTCATGTGTTCTCCAATAAAGTAGGCAGATTGAAATTTTACCCTCCCTGACCTACTTGGGAATTTCAGTCTTGTTTCTATTCCTGTTTCCTCATCAAGTTTACTGAGGGTCTTATAGCACACTGCAAACTGACCATGGACACAGAGAAATGCATTGAATAAGCAACTGACCCAGATATCAAAACAAGCTGCCCCTTTCCCAACCCATACTGGGAGCCTGTGGGTTTTCCCCCTGAGTACAGGCGCTCTCATGCTCTATTCTGATAGAATTTTCAGTGACTCAAAGTCTCTTCTTCCAGTGAAAAATCGTAGAAAAACACACAGCTGGATGTAGTCATAGGCTAATTTAGAGGATGACTGAATGAGGACATGGTGCAATGTGAAATAACGTAAATGTGTTTGCATCCCTGAAAAGTTCTTGGCTGGGTGAACCTCTCACCAAGGATGTAAGTGTTTTTATTTAAACCACACTAGCAAAGCTGTCTTGGTCTTTTGTTGGACCCATATTCCTGTCCTTAGGAAGGGGCTTTATTCTGCAGTACCAAGGGAAAATATGTAAAGATAAGCCATACAGGTGTTACTCCATGGGGAAGCTGGAGCTGGACCTGATCAGGACAACAGCATTAAGTGCCTTATTAAATTCACATTGTTCTGCAAACTCCTCCTCTCCATAAAAAGTCAGAGTTCTAATCAACACTGTTCTGGCATTGCTACTTTCTTCAAAGCCAGTGGAAGTGTTAGCTGATAAAATTTCTGTCTGATTTTCTTTACTGGGACTATTTGTAACTGTCACTAAACTAGTTTTAGAGCAGTGATTAGTTATTTCTCAATCTTGTTGACAAAGACCCACCACTTCAAAGCAATGAGGCTGAAATAATACTCATTCCTCAAGATAAAAATCCAAACAACCCAAAATCACAAACCCAAGGAGCTGTCCTGCTCTCTGTTCTCATCTGACCTCAAGCTATTGGCTTTGGCAAGAGAAATGGCTTTGACAATCTCCTCTCCTTGATCATCTTCAGTAAGAATCACAGAATATGCTGAGTTGGAAGGGACCTGTAAGGATCATCAAATCCAGCCCTTAGCCCTCAACAGAAGCCACTTAGACATGCATGCTTACGCTTTTGCTTCCTTACACGCACTGAGGAGAAAATCTGAGTTTCTACAACCTCCTTCACCAGACTATATCAACAACTTTTCATAAGTTGTCATGAATTCTATTGATATGTTCTTTTTGCTCCTGTTACTCACAGATTCAAGTTTTGAATTAAAATGCTCACAAGTTCTTTTCATTCATCACTGTAGTTAGAAAAATAAGTTTGATAACTAGACTCCATGTTACTTCTCCTCATTTATGGCATAAAACTCCTGCTAAATTCTTGACATTCTTTTGGCTGCATGGGCCTTGACAGGAATAAACTTGCTATCAGATATATATCCCCAAAATGCTTTTTTGTGCATTGGTCCTGCAGAAATAAGTGGCAATTTAGGAACGAGATTCTTCAAGTCCTAATCAGAACAATCTTAAACAAGCCTAAGGATTTAGATGACCTTTGTCTAGGCTCACTCAACATTACTTAGTTCCTTATCTTGGGTTTCCTTGGACTTTTGTTACATTCTTCCTTTAGGTCTGGGTCAGTTGAAGAGTGTGACACTACAGCCCCTTGGATATGATAATTTCCAAACCTCCCAGAAAGTGGGATTGTTCAGTCTGTGCAACAAGAGGAGATGTAAAAATCCAACATGTAAGCACAGCCCTTGAGATAGACAGTAGCAGCACACAAAGGTCACAGACCAGAGAACAGTAGCTTGTAGACAGACAGGATTGTTGACTGAAAGTGTTTTCACTAGAAAATGTTTCTGTTCCAACCTTCTCCCCACACATCTTTTGACAAAAAAGTATCATTATAAAATTAACTAAATCTAAACATTCAATAAAGGTCGATTTCCCAGCTTGATGATAGAATTTCTGATCAAACGTAAATGATTTCAGCTCAGCTGCAAATATAGAGGATATATGCCTTGGAATAAGTATGACCAGATCTCGGACTAGGAGGATGATGTTTTGGGATCTCATTCATAATCATAAAAAGTTGACAGATTTTCTTAAGCCTGTGTTGACTTCACGGGGGTAGTGTCTCCCTCCCCAGCTGATCTCTTTGCTATTTTAGTCAGCTGACTCTTTTCCAGAGAGAGATAGTTTTCGTTTGTTTGATCAGGGTGAGGAACGGAAGAGAGAGCAAAAGCCCCAAAAATCCCAACTAAATGAATAAAAACCACTACAAAAGAGTTTTAGTCTATCCTGTGGTGGGACATGAAAAAATTCTGAAGTCTCAGAAAGCTTCACAGGATGAGAAAACCATTATCTGCACAGATTTATTTGCAAAGAAACATTCAAGAAAAAAAAAAGGAATATAAATTAACTTTTTTCCAAGCAGATTATTTAACTCAAAATAACTTGGACAATGTCCCTAAGGTCATTAAACTTCTATCTTAAAGATAATTTCTTTCTAAGATTTAAGTCATCAACTTTGCTCTCAGAGTGAATTAAGGTAAATCAGACTGAAGCCACATTAATTCCAAGTGAGGTAGTCTAATCATGGATTCAATGTAGTTTAAACATCAGCTTTATATTCACCCCACTAGTTAATTCAAGTGAACAATGCTGCATGCCCCTGTGTAGGCAAAGCTATGACAGGAACTTCTGACAGTCTATTGAAGTCCAAAAACACCCTTTGCTACTAACACCCTGTGAGGAATGTGCTCTGGAGCCAACACCAGTAAATTATCAAGTAGTTGTCAAGATCACATCAGATTCTTGTTTGCAACCACTGCTCTTCTGTAATGGAAGATGGTGACAGTTCTTGTCCCTCTGTTCACCCTGTCTCACTCCCTGCTCACTCTTTGGCATTCCATCAGACCTGCTTTACCTTTACTCACTTTTTCTGTAGTATATATATGCCTTGCCAAATTTATTTAGGGTATCTATTTAGGATATATATTCTACAGGACATGACTCTTTGTAGTATAGTCAATCAAAGATTTGCCATGTTCAGTAAGAGCTTGAGCATCTGGAATTGCAACGGGGAATCCTAAACCAAAAATAAAATGCATCCTACAGCTGTAGGATACAAACCATTCTGACTATCAAAAGTCTCCACACAACTTATGGCTTTTGCTCATGGGATTTCTTGCACTTATCCTGGGGCAGCTGTCACTGGTCAGCACTATCAGACCAGTCCTCAGTATCAACAGCTTTTGGCTGTGGGTGTGAGTGGCCTGCCTTATTTCATGTTCAATGCTAAGACTTTAGTGATGCACACTAACACTTTATGTGGCACACCTTGGAGGAACAGCCTATTTGCAAAGGCACATGAATGAACTTGAGTGGTCCCTCACGGGTCTGGGTCACAGGCTCAGGCACGCCTTCCTTATACTGCCAAGTCCAAAGGCAATCAGCTTAGAGCCTTGGTTTGCTACTACAAGGAAACACACTTGCCACATTTTATTCATAGATTCTTTTTTTATGTTGACCCAGCAACATGCTCTGCTCCTCTCATTCACCCTCCTTTTAAAGCACAAAGCTTGTTCAGATAAAAGCTCCTTTGGGCCTCCAGTATCAAACCCAAATCTTGACACCTGACTATATTAGCAGAATATCTGGATAAAGATATGTGTCTCTCATGTCTTGGTTACTGTGCAGTAGTCAGCAGATTTTCATTGCCTTTCAGTTTTTCCCAGGTGTAATGCACTTCCCGCTGACAGGGCAGATAGCAAGGGTCAACTCCCAGTCTTTTATTGGGGTGGGATGTGGGATATCCAGACAAGTTGTTGACAATCTTCAGAATTCAGACCTTTGTTGGCTGGGCAGGGAATAGCCACAAACTCAGCCTGAACTGTAGAAAAAGAAATATCATCAATGGGTCCCAACTGCAGCACCAAGATACTTTTTTCTTCCATAAGAAATTTACACACATGGTTTAGGCAGGGTTAGGTAACAAGGGGATTGCTCTGTAGTAAAGAAAAAAGTTATTAGACAGAACTGCCTACTTTGCAAATCTATATCAGATAATGGAGGCATGGAATTAAGAAAGAGCGCTGTTTCAAAATATAGAACAAAGAGAGGAAATTCTCCTCTGCCTGAGCCTGCAGACTGTTTCACTGTTTGGACTGCAAGTCCCTTGGCTCTCAGAGGTAATTCCAAGCATCACAACTACACAGATGAGAAAAATTTCTGAATCTCCATCCCAAGGGAAAATCTGACATTTTAAAATTTGCTTTAGGTTCCAAACATGAGGTTAAGAAAAAAAAGAAAAAATTTCCAGAATTTCTAATCTGCTGAAAATGTCAAAAGTGTTTTTTATTAGTGGTAAATGTCAAAACATCGTGTTTTGACATTTAAAATGTAAATAATGAAAGCACTTCATCGCTGAGACAGCCTGAGAGGCATCCCTTCCTCTGAGGTAATTTTAGCACTTCATCATTATGCTGCCTTCTGGGAGTTGTTGTCCCAGCCCAAGTTGTCTTCTATAGGCTAGTAACCAGATTGACTACATCTCCCATTAAACTACCCAAATTGGAGTGGCATCATGGGTCAAAAAAAATTCCAACTTTTGTTTGCCTTGTGGGATATGTAGTTTTCCAGGAAATCTGCCCTCTTAAAAGGGGGAATGAGCGCCTGATCTTCTGCAGAATACCATAAAGATACACACCATCACAGATTTAGAAATAAAGCACTTTGAGATCATGTAAAGAAGAACACATTTGGGCTGAAGTTTAAGCAACTGAAACCCCGTCAAATTTCCCCCCTACCTTTAAAATGACAGCTTTCTGCAGAAAGTTTTGATATTCATGGATCCCAGCAGAAAACCCCAGGTAAGCTTTCACTGCAACACATCATACCTTGTGCTAGTAAAGCAGGGCTACTGTTCAGCTGCTTCTGGTCCTCCAGAACATAAATGGGGGTGGGAGGAGGGAAACCAGGAAGATCTGTTGAGTTTATTCCTCTAGTCAACACTGATATCTAAGTAAGAATGAAGCAGTGACATGAAGCAGTTCGCAGGCAAGTCAGTCACACACTAAACCTTACCCCTCTTTTGGCCTTCAGCAGAGCTTGCTGCTTTTCTAGCAATTGCTCTAATTACTCCATAATCCTGGGTGTCAAGGACTGATATAGCTCAACACTTCAATTGGTTATGTGTTTTCTTGTAGTTCCTTCGTTGCCCATTTGAGGAAAGGGTCTTCATGTCTCAAACATCCTCACTTCCTAATCTTTCTTGGGGGCTCATTGCCTCTCTGGCTGATGTGCAGTTTTGCTGTGTGGCCTTGGGACAGTGATGCTTGGACTTCAGATCCTGCCCTCAGGCAGGAGCACATCTGCAGCTGCATATAGAGACATTCACTTTCCACAAATATGTGTGGTGGCTCCCTCTGCTCCTCAGGATTGAATTAAATGCTGAAGGCAGTTTTCTGTCCCCACACATATGGATCTCCCAGCACTGCTTAAGGGTCAAAAGAACACAGAGGTGGAAACCACAAACCATGAAGGTTGCCTCAACCAAGGAAAGATTAAGAATCTCTTGAATTTAGTGCATACCTGGTAGTACCCTTTCTACTACTACTAATATTGACTTCTCTGAGTCTTCTTCTCACACAGGAACCCAAATGCGATTTATAAAAGGTAGAGAAACCAAGGTCTATAGAGGGAGAAAGTGACTTGCCCAGAGGGCATGACCCAGTTTAGCAACGTAGTGACAGGGCACGGAGTCTTGAAACATAGAAGGGGGAATCCCAAAATATCTCTGCCACATCTACACATCTGTTTCCATGGTGTGAAAGATTGTAGGAGAGAATGCAAATTCCTTGATTACAGTAAAAAACAAGGACTAGGTCATTTCCTTCTTTGAGTGAAGTTAACTGTGAAGAAAATATGTCGATGGATGTTAAAATTAATTCAGAAAAATTATTCCTTGATGGACTTGGACAACATGAAAAGTGTGGGAGAAAGACTTTTTTAGAGCTTGTCTGTTTTAGCTGGCATGAACTACTCACTAGTGAGCCTTAGGATTGATTTGTGCAGTATTAATGACTGTAGAAACACCACTGTATGGAGGATAGGGCCTCATCCCACGTGGATATAAATGAATTAACATAAAAGCTGAAGATTTCAACCGAATTCCTCACGTCTCCATCTCTGTTCCAGAGAGAGAAAGTTCATCCCTGAAGGTACCAAGACTGAAGTGACACAGAGCAGTTGAATTTGGTGAAAAATGTAGCAGGAAGGTGAAGAAAGGGGATCTCTTGGGCAAAGATGGATTCACCTATAATTTGAACTCTACTGTGGGTGGTTGTGCCATTACCACTTGACACAGGGTTGTTATTGAAAACAAGTGAATAGGTTGGGCTTGTAACTTGGAACTCATTCTTTTTGGGACTGGGGAGGTTGCATTAGTTCACATCACCTCTTCTGGAAAAAGAAGAAACCTTCCCCTCTTCCCCAAGCAGTGCCTGAGAACCTCACCTGGCCTGTTCCAGCTGACCTCCAGCAGGATGATGGGCCACTGGAGGCCCGATGAATGCTGATGGCTCTGAGCCCTCCGCCAGCAGAGCTAATGGCCCTGGCCTTGCTGGCGAGAGTGCAGAGCAATAAACATCCCAGAGATGCTGCCGAGCAGGTCCGTTTCCTGCACGCAAGCTGCACATTGTAAAAACTGAGGCTCAGATTCTTTTTCCTGTTTGCACTGGAGCAGACCACAGAAATTGCACAATCCTCCAGGCCAGACCCAAGGTGAATTGTGAGGCGATATGTTCCAAGGCAGTATTTCACACTTGCTGAAAAAGTGATACAGCCCACGGGAGGGGGCTTTAATTAGGGAGAGCAGTGACAACCCACAGACAAAGTGATTCCATAAGTAGAGGAAGAAACAAAAGCTCATTCCAAAGACTCTCACTTGTGCGGATTCTCTAGTGTTCAATAAAAGGTGTGATCCCTGAGTAAGAAAGTCTTTCTCATTTCTCCACTTGCTTATTTTGATGAAATATGATACTCACAATATTTTTATGCATTCTTTCTTGCCTGTCAGGTTACAAAGCTGGAAGTTGTATGGGTTGACACATAAACAACATGATCACATTAAACTCCCAGGGAAGGTGCTCCAGAATAAAAGTTTTGATTTGATGGAGACATCTGCAGAGGTGATGGGGAGGAAGGTAGCAACTTTCAGATAAATAATGGTAGGGGTTTCTTGAAGAGAAAATAAAGTTTTTTTTTCCATTTGTAAATGTCTTCTTCAGGGAGTTTTTCTTCTTCTAAAATGTGCTTTTTAAAAAATGTTTTACTGGAAAAGAAGAAGGGAAAGCAGATAAAATCAGCAAAATAATCATCAGAGTGTCTGGTTATACATTTCTCAGCAAATACAGATAGATAGATAGAAACATAGATAGACAGATAGAAATACATAAATATTTGCTTCCAGCAAATGGACAGCTGTTCTGTGACTCCCATGGTGTCATTTATCTAGCATGAAACTCAAGAACTGTAAACCTAGCAGTTTGTTCCTGGATACAGGAGGGAAAAAAATTTAACATAGAAAGGATGTAAGTTATGCAACTAACTGGAACCTGGTTGGGAGATCAGCAGATTGACTCCTATGAGGGTGGAGACAGTAGAAGCTCTTGGTCAGATGGCATTTGTCCGTTTAATCATGGCTGACTCTGTGCTCTGGGAGAAGGTGATTGATTCTGCTGGTGTTCAAACCTTCTGATGTGGATCAGAGTACTAGTAAAAGGACAAGACTCATACTCTAGTGGTTTCAGAGCCATCACTGAATGTCATGGCAAAATGATTGTGTCTACCTTGACCTGAAAATGTCACTGTTTTTTCCATTCCTCTCACTCTGGAAAGGGCAAAAATCCACAAATCTGCTTGGGAATGAAGTAGAAGAATGACTTTAGAAGTTCTGCTTTACTACCATCTTTGTCCCTCTGACCTGAAATGCTCTTATGTTAAATGCAGTTATACTCCCTGTGCATCCGTACACATGTTCATCCATCCCTCTCTGCAGCTCTAACTCCACTTGGTAGCTGCAGAGAACCAGAAAGAAAATCAAGTGCTCAGTCAAGGTAAATAACATGTGTTCCTCCCAGTCTTGGGGACTTATTTCTGTTGCTTGCTCTTGTGCAAGTCTATGCTGTGCATTTTCAGAGGGACTGTGTGCCAGTGCATACACAGGGGACTCATTTCCAAGCCCCAGAAAAGAAGACATAGATCATCCTGGAGCAAGGTTGTTTGCCTACCTTCTTTGAAACATTAAACATTCAGCAATGCCAAGTCAGAAATGGACACATGAAAGTGGCAACAGGACTGATATAACATCATGCTCAAGATTGATTTCAGAAGTCTTTTATACCATGAAGGAATAGACCTCAGAAAACAAATAGTTATTGACAAAGGCTTGAACAAAATTTGAGTTCTAGGCAAAAGGTTTCCTCTTGTCACCTTTATATGCAGAAAGAACAATTACTTCATTTATTTTTATCCTGAAAAATCTGTATTTGGCAATGAAAAAACAAGAAGTGACTCCATCTCAAAAAAAACCCTAAGAGCAAACAAAAGCAGTGCCTGCAAGAAATCATGATGAAGAGGAATCTCTTCTGTAGCAGATTGCAGGAGCCTGAGAATAAAATGACTGCCATAGAGAGATGTGAACAGGTCAAGCCTTTAAAAAAAAAATAAAGGAACATGAATGACCTGTACAAGAGCCATTGTTTCTAGTATCAGACTGAAAACTGGAGACTTTTTTTGACAGGTCAGTGAAAATCTTCTCAAGAGAGGCAGATCTAAAAAAGAAAAGCTGACACCTTACACAGCCTGTCCTCTTGAATGGGATAACCAATAAAACACCTCTGAAAGACACATTCATATAATATCTCTCAAAAAAATCATATTTATTTCTTTTTCCCTGACCATAAAGCCCAGATATTTTTGCACTGAATATTTGCTTTCAAGGGTACATTGCTAGAAATAAGTAACAAATTTGTAATAGCAAAGCAAATACCCTGGCTCCACATCTCCTTTCCAAGATTCAGTGTGAACATAAAACAGATGTGATCCCAACAAAGAAGCATCTTCCGTTGTACCAAATGGGACTCCTGCATCCCTTTCCTGTTGGCTAAATATAGTTGGAGGGAAACAATAGTACCAATACAGAGTACAGTACAGTACAATACCAATACAGAGGTTGAGTGATATGAGGCAGGATTGTTGCCTTTATTCTAGAACATAGTGATGGATCTCTGAATGGGCATTAAGTGGGAAATAAAAGTGTAAATTTCCTCCCTTTTCCCTGCCTAATTCTGCTGCCTAGTTAGGCATTATGGACTGCAAAGTAATCCCTAGTTTTGGTTTTGTTTTAAACTGCAATTTTCATCCCCCTTTCAACCTTAGCTGCTATTGTGGGCCTTTGCTACTGCTGTGTTATAGACAGCAGCAGCAGCAGAAGGAATTTTAAAAATAGAGCAGGAAATTTAATAACTGTACAAAACTCCTTACCCTGGAGAGTCGTTGTTTATACTCCTTTATGTATGCTAGCAATAATTATACTAAGTCTGGTTATGAAAAAGGGTCCATTTTACATCAGAGGAGAAAATGTAAATTTTTTTTCCTCTTAAACTGAATACAAAGACTGTTTCATTAAGTGTGGCTTTTTGGTAAAAAAATGGAACAAAAAGTCTACCCATAAAAATTCCCATTTGAAAGAAGTCTTTTCCATCCAAAAATCCAACAGCTGAATAGAAAATGTGGATCTCTTCTTTTAAATGGGGAAAAAATTCAAGTTGACCTTAATTTTCTCTCTGTTACAAGGAGCTGCTGTTTGGGAGACACCCCACAGACACACTGTATACTTCAACCTCTTGCATGTGTCATCCAAAGTGGGAGTGCCAGGCTCATCTTTCTCTAGTCTGGTCTTACTGATGAAATTACAGGTTTATTGTGAATATATACCAATCCTGGTGAGTATGTGCCTAGAAATAACAGTGAAGTAATGGGAGGTCTCTGGCTTGAGTGATATAGCATTCAAACACTGATGGCAATGTCACAGGCCCAAACTGATTATTAATGCACCTTCTCAACTTAAGGAAGCTTTTCACCATCAGATTGGCTGGTCATTTGACAGAATTTCAAATGGCACTTCATGGGATAGGTTCTTCTCTTCTTGTTTAAGAGATAAATGTCACTCTTTTTCAAGTCACAAGGTGAAATTTTTCGTTGCTTGAATTGAGTGAAAGGGTTCACCCAACATAGTGACCTCTCCTCTAAACCCTGAATGGCTGCCACAGCAATGGTGCAATTAGGTTCTACTTTGGGTGGAATGATTCATGCTTCAATAAATTCAATTTCAACAAGACATAATTATGGTGAGTCACATAATCACAGATTAATCACAGCACCTCCCATTTAGCAGTCAAAACAGTGGAGGATTCCAAATGAAGTGCATATGATGCTTTTGCTCAGCTTTTGTTTCACTTGATTTCATTTCTGCTTTATTGATTGATCCTATACAAGCTCTAGGAGAAGTCTTCTGGGGTTGTACAGAGATCTGTAAGAGAGAATGGTGGCCAAATTCTTTTACTGTTTTCCATGTGGTGAATGAACCTGAAAGATGATAAATATTACCAACACCAACAATTTCAGCAAGAACCTGAGTGTCTCCTTTTTGTTACTGACCTTCCCTTGACATGGTGAATTTTTAGTGGGATTGAAGTTATCCAGTGTCTTCTGTATCTGAGTGCACAAAAAAGGGGCCTTGCATTGTGAATTCTTCTGTTGCATTAGTTCTTCAGAGATACAGGGGATGAAAAACTTCATGCTAATGTCTGGATATCCTGCTCCTATCAGCCATAATCAAGATACTTGAAAGCATCTTTTAAGTATTCCCTCCTGCTCAGATGCTGATCTTAAGCATCTTGTGTCTATGCTGGCTCCTGCCTCAGCTGACGTATGGTACTGTGTCTTCTTCTCTCTCCTTACTCCATTTTTACTGTTACTGAATGTGCAGACTGAGAAAGGTTCACTCACTCAGCAGAAGATGTACTCAGCTTGTTTTGTTTGAACATCACTCTCAGCCTCACGTACATTTGCCACAAAACAGTGAGGGGGAAATTCCTTCTTTGTGATCAGATAATTTGTGGCTGCCCTTTACCAGACCTTGGGTAGGAACGTATGCAGTGGTTTTTCCAAATATTATAACTGAACTTATTCTGCATGACCAATTTATTTTGAATTGCAGTTGGATCATTTGACAGAATTGTTTTGCTTTCAAAGGTTTCATTCTCCAAAGTGGTTGGAAAGGGGTTTATTTTATTTTCCTTTTTACTGCTTTTATTTTTAAGGTAAGGGTGGTGGTGAGGGAGCAGAATAGGAGGATGTAGGTTTTGACAAGAAGAGTGAGAAGAAAGGTTCTTTGAGAATTTGTTTTACTCTATCACTAATCAGTGTAAAGCTTGACAAACTGAAATTTGCTTCTCTGTGCATCTTGTGAATTTTCTCTAGAATTCAGTTTGGTTTTAAAAGTTGGATATGGGATCTGTGGAGTAGATAGGGTGCTGGAGGAGATGCTAGTAAATTGATATTGTCAGTAAACTAGTAAAACCTTTAAAAGAAAAGCCTTTGAGGGCAAAGGCAAGATTTATTTCATTTTTTCTTCTCTCTCCCTCCCTTGCCCTTCCCCCCTCCCCACCTTTCCATTTGCACAAATTGCTTCTTTATTCATTTATTTTTCAGTAAAGATTACATTTTTTTTCTGTGCACAAAAGGATGCCAAACTAGAGGATACCATTTCTGGAGAATTAACAGTGTTCTGGTAAATAACAGGTGAAGTTGAACTGACAGGAATTGTGGGGCTGTGTGAAGCAGAAGAGAAACCAGGAGAAGTAATACACGTTTGTCTTGGGCACTCCAAAAATTACATGACAAAAGTAAGTGTGCATGTGAGACAGGGTGAAGAACAAAAGAGAACAACTTTGCAAAGGAACCGATCAGAATGTGGGCTCTGAGTGAAGCCTGGGCGGCCTTTCAATCACCCAACAGGCAGAGATCCATCTCTGTTGCCAGGTATGATCTGCAACCCTCTTGGGTTTGCTCAGCCCCACAGACCCTGAAGGCCTGGCTCCATGACTGGATTTCAGGGAAACCAGCAGTCTGCAGACTTCTCTGGAGCCATGACCATGGTGACTTTTGGAAAAGGTCTGCACAGTGGTCACCACTGGAGGTGCCCCTGGGTACCTCTGTACTGGGGATTTCTGAATCAGACAGGAAGAAACCAGTGGAAGCTTCCAACTGACTGTTTATACTCTCCCGCCAGCAAGTGCAGGGTGCGGTTTTGAGTGGAGAATGTTGCTCAGGACGAGTGTAAGCCCAAAAAGCCACATTTATTCCATGGCTCAAGCCTGTATCCACAGTCCCAGGAGATTATATTACTCACAGAAAAAGCTTATTAAAATCTCCCATGCATCATAACATATGCCACCCAACAGGAGGTGGTGATTCTGTCTCAGTCTTAGCGGCATCTGAGCTGTAGAGAAGAGACATCCAGAAATGACTGTATGCTCCCAGCAGGACCTTCTTATTTCCTAGTGTTTACAGGCTACAACAGCAGACCTCTGTGGAGTGGTCTGCAGCCTCAGTAATTCTGTGGACATATCCTTCTCTACAAGTAAAGTCTAAACCAAAATTAATGCTAACGTGCTTTTGGGGGCACTGTGCAGCTAAGAGGTTGGATGGTCCTTGAAAGACAAGATGCTCAGTTTTTTCAAACTAGAGCTGTGATGTCATTCCATCTAATCTATGTGCATTCCATTATAAACAATACCATGTGCCCTTTGAGCCTTCTATTTTACTAACTTGATGGATTATTACCCTTTCTTTCTTTCCAAACTATTCGCTGGGTTTGCTGCACACTACAAACACATCAGACTCCATCTCTAACACAGTCACCTCCTAGCTGGGATAGAGATAGTGATTCGGAGACCCCTGCTCTTCTACGTATCTACTCCCACTGATGTCAGATCATCTTGGCTCAATTTTGCCTGATGGGACTTTTGGCCTGTAAACATTTGGAGTCTACTTCCAAGTCATAGGTTTATAAGAACCATTCCCACACCCCTGGAAGCACGTGGAGGGTGGTATAGAGTCACAGAGCCAGTTCCTCAGCCTAATATCAAAAACAAGAGCAGACCTGGAAAAATATTACAAAGCTCTTCCACTGGCACCAGCAGGTCAGTGTCATTACAGGCAGCAGTGTTGTTCTCAGATACTATTTCATTGGCTTCTTTCTCCTTTTTCCTCTCCCTCTTCTAAAGCACATTTTCTTTCCCTTGTATTGCATGGTAGGGTTGTATCCCTGGAGATTCACAGTGATGAGGAGAAGTAGGCAAAGATCAAAAGCACTTCTAGCTTTGAAAAGATTATTCCTGGCTGCAAACCAAGTATGGCAAGCTCCAATCCATCCATCTTATTCAAGCACTGTTTCAAAACTGGTCACCCAACCCTTTTGGATTCTGCTTTCCTTTCAACTTTATATGGAACACAGAATTCTTTGATTTTACCTTTTAAAGTATGGCACTGAATTATTTTCTAGCACAACTGACTGCTCATATTTTTCAAACCTGAGGCTACAGGCTTCTGTGGTGTTTTGAGTCCTGTACAGTTGTCTTTCAGGGCCAAAATCCCTTAATTTCTTCACAAAAAACGACACGAATTTTTACCTTGGTTTAGTGACCTTTCCAGAGAAATAAAGCAAAAAATACTCAGCAGTCTAGAGTACCAAACCAACAAAAAAGAGTCAATGACAACTGCGAAAAGTTTGCCAAAAAATGGATACATTCATTTTAGAAGAATGCCAAGATCTACAACATTTGGCTGAAAGAAAATGTAATTTTAACAGCTGGGTGGAGATACTAGTGTTGATAGCAGAAGATGCATGAATTGAATACCCTTTCAGCATGTATAAAATATTCTATATTTTCAAATAACTTTTACATTGTCAGGATGCATATCATACAGGAAGAGATATGCAGACTTCATCTGGATGGACAGATCTTATCCACCCCTGAATCACAAGCTCAGATATTTATGAGAAGCCTCAAATGTTTGGGAGTATGCTGACTAGCTGTAAGCTATGAGAGTTTCAGAGATCACAGCTTTTTTTATTGTGTATTAGAAATATTCTTAGCTCCAAACCTCCTGAAGTAACTAACAAGTGCTTAGTAGTCCACCTGTCCATACATGACCACTGTGGATAGTTAAAGTGATTTTACTGCTCAGTTTTATCTATGTATCACAGTGCATAAACAAGTGCCAATGGAAGATGTGTCTTAGTGTCACATCTGCGGGATAAAATAGTACAATGAACCCTGCAAGTTATTCCAGAGAGACAGGTCACAGTCTGACCATGTAGTGGTGTGCTTGGAAAATGAATGATTATCCAACATTGCCTAGTTTTTGGAAAACAACCAGAAAAAACTAAATTGCTCAAGAAAACAACTCCTCTCTAAAATTCAAAATGTTCTGAATGGGTTAGGAAGGAACAACATCAGTGAAATCATATTTCTCCCTTGGAAAGTAGTAGGTCATGAATAACACTTTGAGGATGTTAGGGATGAGATGTGCACACATATCTTGGTATGAGTATTCAAGAAACTCTAGAGAATGCAGAGAAAGTTTTCAATAGTAAAGATAAGTTCATCTAATGTGACTTTTCCAAAAATATTAGCATGATGGGAAAGAGGGGTGTCTGTAGAAGGCAGCAAAACATGGGCCAAGTTAATGTGGTAATTTACAGCTTTTCTTACATGAGATAAATCCAAGATGTCACATTCCTCCTCTCCAGGAGGCTACTGTCAGGATATATATATAAAAATTTATCTGGGAAAAGAAGACAGATAAAAGAATATTGTCAGATAAAAGAATATTGTCTGGATAGATGTCAATGAAGTTGCTGATTATTTGGTATTGGTTTTCCTCAACCCAAAAGAAGGCAAGTCAAAACAGAAAAAAAAAGAAAGAAAAAAAAAGTAATTTCTGTGAGAGATTGCTTCGATTATAAATCATTGCTCTTTTTAGCAGCAGATAAAAAGATCATTAACTACTGTCATTGAAGGTTCAATTATACCTGCATTCCAGTGTGCCAGTGCCACTTGAATAATGTTACAGCAGAAACTACTGACTCTTTGCCATA
Source organism: Manacus vitellinus (assembly GCF_001715985.3). NCBI lineage: Eukaryota > Metazoa > Chordata > Aves > Passeriformes > Pipridae > Manacus > Manacus vitellinus. The sequence goes on along the minus strand of NW_021939632.1, from coordinate 8,630,269 downwards.
TCAGACTTCTTTTCACCTAAAAAGAAGTAAAAAGAACATATAAATAAGGATTTGTTGTACTAGATGACTTTGTAAGGTTTATCTCAGTCTGTTCAACTCCCAGTAACACAATCAATATATAGGCAGTCAAACTTTCAACAAATGCCTTTTAAAGCATTTTTCCCAAGAGGATTATCTGCAATTAAACTATGATGCAGAAGACATACAATTTGTTCAGAATGTTACTGTACTACCATGAAACATCTCACATAGACCCGGTCAGTACCAGGCAGTTCTTAGTTTTACAGTCTTTGAATCTATGCCAGACCATTGGAGTTACCTGATCCGACTGGTTTCTGAATCCTGGATGCAATTTTTCTCCTGGTCACCATCTAATAAAATTCATTAACAATGCTCAGTGAAAGTGTGCTTTCTAGAGGAGGCTCAGGTCTTATTTAGAGAAGAAAAGACCTGAGAACAAGAGAACAAGGCACGTTCACTGTTCCTACAAGCAGATTACTCCAATTAGCTGATTCTTACCCCTTCCCAGTTAAATAATGTGCCAAGTTTTAATTCAACTCCAAGCTACTGATTCTTATTCTGCATTTCTCTGCTGAATTAAGGACTTCTTTAGCAACTGCTATTTTTTCCTTGAAAAGGTAATTATATAGTGATCAAGTCACTTCTTGTCTCCCCAGTTGCCCTCATGATTCGTTAAACAGATTGATTTCTTTAGCTGTCCCATGGTGAGGGGATTTCTGCAGACCCAAAATAACCATCTGGTTCTGTTATGCTAAATATTGTGGCTTTCTATCCTTTTTTAGGTGTGGATTCAGAACAGGATGCAACCAGCTGGCATCAGTAAATGTCATTTGCAGAAGTAATGATGTCATCTGTTAGGTTATTATTTCTCTTTTGATGTACCCTATGAAATCAGTAGCCCTATTTAGCATGTATTCATAATCAGAATGAACAGTCCTTTGCTAAATTCTATCTTAAGACATCTATGGTGAGAACCTGTCTTTCTGTAGGTATGACAAACTGCCTTTCTCTTAGGCAGAAATTATTACTGAAATATTTAATTTGAATTTATCAGATGATTGCTTTGATTATAAATCATTGCTCCAGCAATGTGACATGCTATGTGACATGCTTGTGTCACACAGTAACCTTTATCAGGAAGGATTTTATACCCATTTCTAAATCAGTGATGAAAGTGCAGATCCAAAATGAACCTCATCTTAGAACAGCAGCACTAAAAATACAGTCATTCAGGCTTTCCCTCTGGGTGGAAATTTTGAGATATGTCAGTTTTTAGTTCATTCCGGCTTTATATATTGTTCAGTGCTCATTTGCTTTAAATCAAAATATGGAGTCTTAACAATTCAGTGAACTAATGACAGTAGTCCAAACATACAGGATTTCTAAAGAGCTTTCCAATGAGCTATGTTTAATTAATGCTGCTAAACAGTAAGTGGATAGTGATTGCTGTTTGCAGAAGTCATAGTAACTTAGAAGTTTTAGTAAGTTTTTGAAAGATTTCTGTGTCCTCAATGAAAACATGGCTCCTTTCTCAGGATAGGGAAGTCTGTTGCATCAATACCTGTATTTTTGGAGATCCCACATCCTAGCCTTCGTGACCATGTCTGGATCTTAGTTGTGTCAAATACCAAATCAGAAATCTTTTCCACCATGCTCCAAGAGAGGATGTAGGATGGCAATGAGAGGTTAAGTAGGTGGGAACAGTAATAGTTTTTCAGCTGACTTGGCTTACCTTATGCCTTACAGTCAGACTTAAACAATAGGTTACCCTACTGAATGGCATCACGTTTTTTGACAAGACCTATAGTCCAAAGTGTGTCCAAGGTTTACTTTCATGATATTTTTTCCATGTTTCTTTATTCAGGTTACTTCACATATAACTTCTCTCTTTTTAATCAATATTTATTTAGTGAGTTAATAGCCATCTGAGGGCAAACAGAAACATTGAAACAGGTCCAGACAGTTCACCAATAGTAGAAATCAAGGAAGAGACCTATTAGGACACTGCCTGTACATGAAAAGATGCTACAGTATTCAAGTTACTTTATGAAAGGCCACCACATGTCCATTGAGGATGAAGGATCTACCTTAAAAAAAGACATAGTAAAACAAACTATAGTAATGTACTAGCACTAGAAAGCTCTCAAACAAATGTTATTCAGTATTTAAAAAGTCATTGTATATGAAGACTTCATAGTAATAGAATGAGAAAATGACAAGAATATTTGTGGGAAATAATTCAGAAGAAATTGAGCAAACCAATTTCTGGATGCCCGACTTCATAAAGTGATTATAAAGCTTGAGGAATGAGGATAACTCAGTTTATGCAGTAAGGAACAGAAGTGGGAAAGGGGTGTTTCAGACTTCTCACAGTAGTTTATTCCCTTCCAGTTTTTAGCAAACGCTACCAGCTTTTAGCTCTGGATATGTTGCAAGCAATACCAGCTGCAAGAGAGAGAGGCTGCACAAGGCAATCCATGTCATAGGAAGATGAGGAGAACAACAAAATCTGAAACTCCCTCAGGTAGTAGCAGGGAAAACAAAGTCCCCTGCAGGTTTGTCTTCATGGTAAGAGGTCTCTGCAGAAATAATTAATTCACGTTGTGGGAGTGAAGTTGATGTTGATCAACACTCATTACTCAAGCTGTTGAAAGACCCAAAAGTGAAACAAGACACTGGGGAGGGTGAAACTGGTAATGATTTCTAGGAAATTATGAGAAAGAGCAGTCTGATTGCCAAGACAGCCAGACCCAAGGATACTGGCAGGTGAGGATGTAAGGCTTATTGTGTAGAAAATGCAAGTTGAGCATACTTTCCAGCAAAGAAGGATGGAGAAGACATTTGTAAGTGATCCAAGAGCAAGTGCTGACACTGTGGCAAGCATCTCTCCTATATGTACTGGAGCTCTGCTCTCTTCCTGCTGCTGTCCCACACGAGATACCTGTCCTCTGCTCCTTTTGCCATTCTCTACTGACAGACCACCAACTTCAGATAAGAGGGTGGCTTACCATTAGAGACTATCATGGGAATGCAGATTTACTGTTGTATGAACAATGCAAAGAGTGACTGTGTTTCACTCCATTTTACTCTGGAATTGAATTCAATTGATTTCAATTAATACTCATGGTTTAAGTACTCACTGAAGGCCAGTGACTTCTTTAAATGTAGCAGACTTTTCCTAAGTGCCTTACCATCTGTTCAGTGCTTTTGACAAAGTGTTTATGTTGTCAGTCACATGGGGGAAAAAAAATCAAAGCACTTCATATTTTTGTTAATGGAATATGTTGAGATGACATTAATCATATGGACTGGGAACCCTCTACGCATAAGTAAGAGTTAAATACTAGATTTGTTAATGGACCCTGTTTCCAATCATTGCTGTCATAAGTGATAACAGGCTTCAGGCCAATTAAACCACTTTTCATATTTTTCTAAAAGTGAGCGAATGCTGGGAAGGGATCCTGGCACCAGCAAGAGTGCTGAGGTGAAGGGCTTAGCACCACAGTAATGTGATCTCTCTCTGCTCAGACGCACCTGTGCTCCTCCACCGCACATTACCCAAGCTCCTGTCTGGAGCTCGGACACAGGGTTGGCTTCTCCATAGCAAGATGAGGACAGAGCAGGCAGGAGCTACTGGTTACCTGTAACTTTAGTTACCAATGATAGCAACAAGGAATTCTCCAGTTTTAATGTCCCACTGAACTTTTTCATTTGCAGCAGGAAACCTGACGCAGAAGCAGAGGTCATCTTCTTTGGGGTACACTTGCAGTTGGTCAAGTTATCAGGGAAGCATTGCCTCACGAGGTACCTGCCACGTTCTGAGTCTCTGACTTAAAGTACCCCAGAGCATATGCAACAAATCCTTGTTGCTGCTTTGCACAGGAAGTTTCACCTGCTGGACAAACTTTATAATTTTCCCCATGAATAATATTAGAAGTGAGAAACAAGAGAAAAGGAATCCAAAAAACCTTAAAACCGTGCTCGCCCTGAATTTGTAAGGTCCTTGCAGGTAGCTGGTAGTAGAAGACAAGACATTTTTGAATCAGCAGGAATTTGATATTAGTATATCTGTATGCTAGTGTGGGATATGTTTGGACTTTGAAAGCATAAGGCCTTAGTCACCTAACACACACCATCACTCTTCAAAATCTCTACATATTGTTTCTCAGTCCTATACAAGGTCCCACCTTACAGACCTCCAAATTAAAGTAGCTTGAGATGATATGTCTAATAGGCAGCTCCATGGATCAAAGCACCACTTTACTGTCTTCTCTCCTGCCCTTTACCCAAGATAAAGATTGTATCTGCCAGGCAAATGCCGAGCTGGGATGGTAGTGTTTCGCTGGTATGAGGAATGCTGAATTTTTCAGTGACTTGTGAAAGCCAAAGTCCTCGCCAACTTTCTTTCAAGCTTTTTAGACACAGTGTTTGTGTTTGTTTTCTGTTTCGAGTGAGGAAGAGATGTGGCAAGCTAGTTAGGGCCTTGATCGCTTTGTTAAGTCCTGCGGCCAAGCAGAATACCAGACAGGCACAAGTAAATGGTGGGAGTCACTTTCTGATGTCCAGCTCTCTGATCTGTGTATTTCCAAGTTGTAATATATAACTGTAATATAAATCAAAATAATAAAAAAAAAAAATCAAAAAACCCCCAAACAAAACCAAGCCATCATCACCAACAACACCTCCCCCCCCCCCCCACCGCAAATCAACAAGACAGTTAAAGAGATTCAAACTCTTCACTATAGCGTGAGATTAGGAAAAATAAAAAAATCCTATGATTTTTTATGTGAGACATGCTTCAGGTTTGTTTTTCTTGCCTTCCAGGTTCAGAATCTGAGCTTGTTGTTTGAACTAACATAAACGGTTTCTCTTGCGAAGGTTTTACCCCCAGAGATCTTCAAAATCTATTGCAGATTTGAAGAGTCTATTTAACCTTTTCTGACATTTAAACGAAAACAGAAAGCAAGCTCTGCCAGCTGAAAAGTGAGTTAAAGGAACCAGTCCAGTTTGTGTCCAACTGCATGAAGAAAGGACAGTCAAATTCCTTCCATTTTACACATAGTTAGCCACGAAATTGTACAAGAAAAAAAAAAAAGACAAAAAAATAGCCATATTGTAACAGCTGAAACAAACCTTGGGTAACTGTCAGCAGTGAAATGTCCAGAGAGCATTTGTACCATTCCATTTCATTAAGCTGAAGGGTGGGATTGCAGACTGTAAAAGATTATAGCAGAGCTCTTCAGAAAGTTACAGCAAAGCACAAGGGAAGTCTCCTTTTCTTGTGTATGCAATGGGGAACCTGGGTTTTGTCTCTTCGATGATGATGTCTAGGGGAAGAAGGTTGCCAGAAGCACCAATGAAAAGTGAAATGAGCTCTATGAATCCTTTTTTTCTTCCCCATGACCCACAAAATGCATTTGCACAGTTGGTTTTATTCACTTCCCAAGCTCTTGACTTTGTGGGCTGGATTAGGACAGGGAGCCTTATGGGTGGTGTTTAGGGCAATGCCTAACACATTGTGGGCATAACGTATAACAGGAACAAGTGCAATGAATGCCACAGGAGAGGGGACTCTTCTCTCATTTCAAATTGTGTAACCAGCAGGAACTGCTTCCTCTTGTACCCACTGGGGATCTGGCCCCAAGACCATCACCGAGCTGCAACAGGAAGTTCAAATTCTGGCTAAAATACCAATATGTGTCTACTGCAACTGCAGCCTGTTGCTCTGTAACAGAGCAAGTGCACTGGGAAGATCAGTTCTTTCTCAGAAATGTCTTTTGTTTCAGTCTCCTCACTCTTTACATGAGAGGATCATCCCCTTATGTCAGTCGAACTCCTGCTAATGTAAGGTGGAGTAACACAACCCTTAGGATAGCAGCTATCTGCCAGTAGAAAAGACATAGGGCTGGCAGGAAGAGGGTGAGAAAGAGAAGTTATTCTAGATGACTAACAGCCCTACATACTTTTACTGGTGATATTTGGTTACAGCGCCTAACTTCCTCTGGCTTCTTTTTTCCTGCCTATGTTGATTCACCAAAACGCTGGATTGTGCTTGACCTTGCCAGAGAGGAGGAGGTATCTACCAACAGCAGAGATGGTCCTTACTTAAAGTGGTGCGAGGTTCCAACAGGAATGGCAATTTCCACCAAACAGATTTTTCAAAGTGAAGAATGTTAAAAATCACAATGGGAATGATGCAAAATGAAGTGTTGCAATCCAAATGAGATGCAACCCAGGTTCATAAAAAATGATTTTCCTTTTTATTTATACAAAATAATTGATTTTTTTGGTCTTGATTCACCATGGCATTCAGCTTAATTTAATTATTTGAGCATTGCCTTGTGGAAGTTTAAATTGGCAACTTTTTTCTTTCTGCTATGCCCCATAGTCCTTTGGATAACTCAGCTCTCAAGAAATAACATGCACTTGGCTTGGCTGAAATTATGTACTGTGTTGGATACTCATGTGGCTTTAGTGCTGTAGTAGAAACACAATTTGGACAGAAAAGTTTAGCCCGTGGGGCAATCTGGAGGTTCTGGCCTTTTAAATGCACAGCCAAAATAGAGACCCTCACAAAATGTGAAGTTCAGTATTAACTGAATTTCAGGCAAATTGAGCATGTGTGTCAAATCAGGCAAACAAAAGGAAACATTTCAATATAGGTAGTTCTCCATTATAATTTCTATTTGAGAACAATGGAAGTATTGGCAATTCTCAACAGAAATTATAAGAAATTCCAGTTTTTGTGAAAATTTATTATGTTGGAAGTATTTACTTCAGCTTAGAATAATAAGTTTTGACACGCTGGAAGTTCCCAAGGAACAGGAATTCCAACTTTCTCACTGCTGCAAGTCCATGTTCATTAATTTTCATGGGTTTTTATGTGCAGGCTCTCCTTTGTGGGTTATAAAGGCTTTAGCAGTAAAGCAAAAACCTTTACTGAGGATTTGTACATGGGTAATTGAAGGATTTAATTCTTAAAAGTGGAATTGTACTCAGTTTGGTTTTATAACCAGAAGATTTTTGATATAAATTGCATAGGTCAAAGGAAGTGCTCTTAATTGTGCTGAAGTGATCCCACAAAAAGCAATGTAAATGAACAAAAGAACCACCAAAGTCTGTAACAGAACAGAGTCTGGACTACTCTATAACTTATTTTAATTTTATGCTGCAAGTGATTAGTGGCACTGGCATTTTGTGCAAAATTGTCAGTTCAGGCTGGTTTCATGACTAAATTTTTAATATATAAAGAGAAACATTTTGTGTGTGCAGAGTTGTGGGACTTTTGCTCTCTTTTGCAGGCATGTTGTTTTATTTTCCCCTCTAAAGATCTGTTTCCATATAGGAAAATTGACCCCCTTGATCACCAAAAAGACTCCAGCGGGTTCAAAAGGTTTAAAGGAATCATTCCCATTCTGCTTAATATGAGTTTGAAGTCCCCAAACCAAACTGTTCCAACTTCAGATTTGATTTCATGTGAAATAACTTTGATTTCAGATCAGCTCTCTGGAGACCTTCAGGGATACAGTAATGGAGACAAATTTAGTGACTGTGGATGATCTACCTATAAGTTCTTCCTTTTCTACAAGGGACGTGAAAGGACTTTTGAAGCTGTAAGAGCTGATATTCCTTCAAAATCCAATCAACAATTTAAATCATGCAGAGAGAATTAAATGATTGAGAAATTAGCAAGATAGAATAATAAAGTTCACCAGTTCTCTCCCAGGCCTCTCATTTTACTAGTCTGAGTTTCAGATATTATAACAATCACAGTTTAGAAGATACTGAGGACAAAGTGGTGAAGCAGTTGAATTGGCAGGTTCAGAACACTGACCCTCAATCTTTTACAGACCTTCATCTGGGACTTGATGGATTGTGCAAGGGTTCCCCTTCACAGCTGCAGTGAGTAGTCACTGTACTGAGAAGAACAGTGGGGAAAAAAAACCCCAGGCAGATCAGAAGGCATGAAGATGCTTTTTGCTGAAAAGGCAATAACCAAGACTATAACATTTGTCTAAAATGGCATGCAGTTCTGTGCACAGGGGTGAAACTTCTAGACCCAAAATGTGGAGCCTAAAGTTTATTCTCAGTTCATGATGAAAATAGAGAACACAACTCAGTGATTTTCATGAGCTCCTTAGACAGAATTTGACTCAAGTTGATCCTTCATGTCTTAGGGGAGAAAAAGGCAATGACCAGCATACAGGAAACATAGGAGATCATCCACTCTAGAGAAATGAAGAGAAAATAAACTTTTTTCTTCTTTTCTGTAAAAAATGATGAATTTTTGTACACAAAAAAATAAGTTCCTGTCAGACCACAAAGCATTCCGGTGCTTTCATGAGAAGCTGGACAGATTCAATACAGGTGTCCATTTTTCACTAAAGAAGTGCATGTAAATATATTTTCCCAAGTAAATATTTTCCTTTTTTTTTTTTTTTTTTTTTTTTTTTTTTTTTAACAGGTCATTTTAAAGTCAGCCTCATAGAGTTACAGAGGATGATGTCAGGTCCTTCAACAGGTGGAAAAGCACTGTCATTTTGATCTCCCTGCAAAACTTGTTCAGTCTTGATGGCTATAACCATCACTGCACCTTGCTTATAAGTACCTGAGATTGCAATTTCTCACAACTATTCCCACTGTAAGCCTTGCTCTGCTACCAGTCAATTGTCTGGTACTGTCTTGGTTCTTCAGTATGAGCAAACTAGAGATCAGCCTTCATTTCCCATGTTGTGGGACAGATTTGAAGCAAAACCATCCAGAGACCAGGCAAATAATTCTTGTAAAAAAGCCCTGCTCCTGCTGGTACCTAGATTTTGTAAAAGACTCTGGGACAGTAAGAGCTGGTGGGTGAAGAGCTCTTTGTTAAATTAAATTTCTGTCTCTACAAGAGAAGAAGAGAAAATTGGGGTGTTGAGTTTTCGGTGGAAAACAAAACAAAAAATATAACCCTGCCTCTACCAGGCCTGGATCCAGCCCTATGGCAGTTACTTTTTTCCCACTGGCTCTCAAAATTCATGTAAAGAATAAGGCAAAGAATGTAACTGTTCTCTTGCAGCTTCTGGTCTGAACATGCCTCTAATGAGTTCTCCTTTTTAAGCCCTCTAATTGTCCATCCTTCCCTGACATTCTCTAGGCCTTTGAGACGCCAGAGATCCCAAGACTCTGAGGACACAAAGCAACTGTTAAATTTCATTTCACATTCCAGGAAGCTCCCAAAGAGCCACCAATTTCCTCTCACCCCAGGAGACTTTGTAGAATCCAAAGAACAGCTCCCACTTTTCTGGGGAACACGATCAAACCACAGTACCAACAAGCATGGAATTGCCAAATATTTTCTTTTTATCTTGGAAAATAATAGTATTAAATAATAAAAACACTTCTAGTTTTTTGTGAATGCAACATATCTGTAACGCCAAGGGGAAGGGACACTTTTCTTCCATTAATAGAACAGTACTGACACATCAAAACTAGTGGAGCACTTCAAATCCCAAAAGGGATTATGAGATGAAGTCCTTCTGTGGGAAGAAACCAGTTGTCACAATCAGGATGGGGACAAGGTAAAGTAATCAGGTAAGTGGTTAGTTCAGGTTCAGCTTATGCTTTGGATCACCTCAACTTTTTTTTTCTCATTTGTATGTGCCAACAATATGCTAACATTTCTTTTAATTCCTCTGCCCAGCCCATCCTGGCCTTTCTCTTCCTATTTGTCCTTCAGTGGAACAGGATTTAAAATTGATTTGAAGTCTGTTCAAAGGGGGAAAAGAAGACTAAAAAGGTGGACTTGGAACAGATTCTGGATCTCATGTATTCAGCAATGACTGGCTCCATCACTGGCTAACAGGTTAAGCCAGGATCCTGGACTCTGGGAAGCTGGTCTTCAGCTTCTTACAGAGCATGCTGCGAACACCTGCCTCTTCTCCAGTTGTTGCTGATCCTTCTCTATCATCTTGCCATACACACATCCAGTCACTGCTACACAGATGCTCCCTTTTAGATGTCACCTCAGCCTCCACATGCAAAGTCATCACCAGAGACCCTGAGGAGAGGGTTGGCAGTTGGAAAGGAAGAAAGCCATTGACAGAGAGGCTGCAGTGCTGAAGTCAGTTTCTAATCCTCAAGAAAAAAACGATGTCATTGAGATTTCAGTGGGGTCAGATTTCACCCCCCAAATTGCTCCATCTTCCTACCAAATAAAACATTGCATTTCTGGGTCCTTATCTAAATGATTGGGGGTGCACAAGAGCAATGTTTCCCTTCATCCTGCCACCAAGAGGAGCAAGAAACCCTCCTATTAGAAGAAGTATTAGTTTAGGCAAATGACTTAATTTAGCAAAACTCTATGTGTCTGATGTCTCCTGAAGCATATGGGGGCTGAACAGTGCCTGTCAGGAGCAGAGACACTGTGGCGTGGAGCAGAGCTCAAGTCCACGGCCCTGTTTAGAAAAGTGCCCCAAGTGCTTGCAATGAGCATTGCCAGTCATTGTTTTCTCTGTGAGATGTATCAGTCCCTTACTAGGAAAGCCACCCAGTCTCTCTTTTTCTTGCAGGCTGTAGCACCAGGATGCAGCAGTAGAGGGGCAAGCAATGCAGATTCAATTAAGACCCACTAAAAACAGCTCTTACTATGTTATAAATTCTATATTTATCCTGAAACACTAGGCCCATCCTGAGCCTTCTCCCCCTCCTTTAATTGTTTGCAGGAAAGTTTCCATTGTGTTTTCTTTTCCATTTTTTTGGACCAGTATTGCAATATAAATAATCTTTTTTTTCTTTTCTTCTCTCTCTCTCTATTTTTGCTAATAGTTGGTTTTTCTACTTGGCTGAATGTACATGACTCTGAGGTTTTGCGATATAATTGCATGATTGCTTCCAAATTTTCCAACCAATGGGGCATCTAATCAGTTGAAAAATTTCATTATCCACTGATATATGCAGGAGGGAAGGCAAAAATATGTTTTTCTCATATACCATTTCCTTTTTTCTCCTCTCTTCTCCCTCTACACCCAGAGTGCAGACCAGCTGCAAAAGAAGTTACTATGAATCTGTTAGGGGGGTTGGGGTTGTGCCATGCTCCTTCACGTGATGATAACCCCCTCAAATTGGACTCAGGAGCAGCCCAAATAAAAAAAAAATCCATGTGTGGCCTGATTGTAGTATGGAGACAGGTATTGCCCTCATTCCCTAGAGAGCTGGGAATGACCAGTCTCTGGCCTGAAATGTTTGATTTCAACAGACTTGGTTATTTTGTCAGCCTTGCACTTGCACACAAGGGAAAGAAAGGGACATTTTTAACTCTTCCTCACCCAATTTTTCCTTTTGGACTTGGTTACTAATCTCTTTAGCCCTGACTTAATTTTAATTACCACATGAGGACAGGGGTGCCTCCTCCATCCTTTCACATGCCATCATTATTCTGCTGAGATCTCTGTCTTCAAAGCTCTGCTGTATTGAGCAAATCAGTTGAGGCCATAGATTAAGAACAATAGAGGGAGAGAGAGGAAGGAATGTCATCCTCATCCCTCAACCAAAAAAACTTTCAGCTTATTTAAGATATTTAAGTACACTTGGTGAAATAGGAAAATAAAACCTCTTGTCTTTGCCTCCTTTTGTCCTTGAGGTAGTGAACCCTGGCTTTGGTCCTCTTAGGATCATTGCATCTCTCTCCATTACCCAGGTTGTTCTGAGGGTCTTGCATGCTGGAAGAGGCAGGAACCCACCATCCTTTCTTCCTAGGCCCTCATCCTCTGGTGGTTGCAATGCACAAAGTACAAAAACTCCATCCTCATCAAATGACTATTTAAGGATCAAAACTTGAGCTCGAGGTTTCACCTTATTTGAGCAAAATACTGAAACAAAATCCTCACTACCACTCCTAAAAGCTCATTTATAAGCACCAACATTTGTACTATGTTTTGAATAGCCTGAATTATTTCAAGGTGCAGAAATCTTAACTTAATGAAAAAAAACCCACCCTCTCAATTCATCTTTTAATTGAAAGCGTCTCATGAAAACTGGAATTTTTCACTTACAAGTAATTTGGTTCTTGCTTTCCACTTTCATATAAAAATAATCCCCTTCTAAATATTTGAGAAAAGAAACCCTTTAGCTTCTCTGAGCAAATTCAAAAATAATGATCAACTTTTCCTGGTTAAAACTACTCTCAAAATCTTACCTTAAGTCATCAACATGTTTTATATATGGTTTTTAATTTGTGAGGAATGAGCTCAAGTGCATTTATCTACCTACAATATCAAGGAGTAATTTACAAAAGGTCTTTCTAAACAGGACTTTTTTAATTTAAATATCCTTTACAGCCTGCTCTCTTGAGTACCCTGGATCTCATTAGAAGTGTGGTATTTTCCTCTTCCTCTAAAATGAAATTTAGTTTCCAATTAAAACCTGGCCCCTCTGACAGACACTGTGTTTCACTTTCAGGTCCAGATTTCTTACCATGTTGACCCTACTAAATGCCTCCAGTGACTTGTAAAAATATTAAGGATTATGCACAGCTGCGCAGATCAAAAATTCCCCCAGCATTCAATTGCTATCGTGAGTCTTTTATCAATCTGCTCGAGAGTAGAGAAGGAAGCAATTTTCTACCCCATGAAACTGAGATTTCATGAATGTTCCCTTTCTACATTACAGTGGAAAAAAAAAAGGCCTTTCAAAGTTTTTGATTTCTTTTGTAAAAACAGACTCCCACACCACAGCGGAACACTTGCCGGGCAGTTAAGAGATGCCCCTTGGGTATGGAATAGCAGCAGGGGCAGGATTTCCACCTGCAGCACAAGGCTACATGAAACGAGAGTATAACTTCAGGAGATCCACATTCACATGTTGGTCCACCTTGGACTTGCTGTTATGCTGTCTTGGGCCAGTCTCTTCAGCTTCCTGTTCCTGAAACCCTGTTTTCTACCTTTCCTCACCTGTACAAGTGAAGGATGAGCAACTGTCAGCTAGGAAAAACCTAATCTCCACAGCATGAGGTTGCTCTGGTTACCAACACCAAATCCATGCTAAGAACACCTCCTGGCTTCTTAGTAAACTAGAACGATTCTTTAACTCATATGTAATTGAATGGTGCTGGCTAAGTAATAGAAGCATAATATCCCATTACATAATAGCAACAGTCTCAATAAATGTGGTTTGAGTTATTATGCAGTACTTTATTAATAGACAGTAAATATAATCTTAAATCTAAATTGAATCCTCATCTGGTAGGTGCTTCATTTTGAAAGGGTATCAGAATGTGTCACTGAAATCAAATGTCAGCATATTTAAAATCATGTGACAAAAAATTCTGATCCAGATCTTGTTTCAGATCTTGTTCAAGAGACAAGTGGAGGAATCTCCTTGTTGAATAGGTTCTTACAATACAGTTTCATGTGTTGCTCACATATTTTGTCTGACCATTTAATCCCCACCAGCTCACAAGTTGTCTGGAGGTCACTTTTGGGCAATATGCTTGGAAGGATCTTAGGAAACAGCCAGATGGTGTGAGAACTTGGTGGTATTTCTACCTGGATGACCACCCACTTCCTCCTATAAGATCCTTTGAATGTAGGAAACAAAAGCAGATGGACTTTAAGCCAAGAAAGAGGGAAGTTATTTAAAAATAAGTGTCTTGTTTGGGAGCAATAAGATAGAAATTACTAGTTTCCTAAACCCAGATGTTCATGAGCACTCCTGAGGGTGCCCCACCTCAGGGACCATAAGGGTACAGGGCCTTGCTCTAGGAAACCAAAGAGTATTGTGCAGATATTCCTACTGGCTATTTGTCCCAGTGCATCTTTAAAGGCTACAAAGGGCAGTTCTGACTAGTCAAACCTTCAGAGAAGCCATGTAAACCAAACCCCTGAATAAGGCTAGCAGAGATAAGAAATGGTTCATTGGCTGCATAAGGAGAAACAATAAAGAAGGCATAATGTGCAGACAAATGAATAGAGACCCTGTATGGTTTTACATCAGACGAGTATCTACTGGTTCAACAGGAGGGTGTGGAATACAGAAACAAGACTAAAAGCCGGACGTAGTGGAGTGGGGATCAAAGCTTCAGAGCTACTCTTAGTAAGCAGAAAGAGGAAGAGAGACCATGCGTGAACCAGCACAGAGAGCAAAGCCTCCTAGAGGAGAATTTTAATAACTGATTTAGAAACCAAGTCTGATTTTGACAATCAGTTCTATTAATTTAGACAAAATTGTCCCCAGGTCACTTCTGAAGGTAAGGAGAAATCAGTGTCATAGCCCTTTTCCCTCAGTCCACCATGACCTTTGTCTCCTGTGGAAGAGACTTCACCTCCCTTCTGAACTACCCAAAACGTTTGTATATTATCTAGGATGTTGTTGGCATAAATAGAAATTTAAGAATAAGGAAACACACATCCATACAGTAGGCAGGGATATACCAAACACTTCAGCAAATGCACAAAGCATTTCCACCAAGGATCAAAAGAGAACAATTAAAAAGGAGAGCAGAAAGAAATCCATATCTGTGTCTAGGGTCTGGTCCACGGTCTTGCTGAAGCCAATGGAAAAATCCAATGGGCTTCAAATAAGGCTCTTACTCTAAAAAGGGGCAAGAGTTTAGGAAAAAAAAAAGAGAAAAAATTGAAAAGCCAAGGGGAAAGGAGAAATAAATAACTTTTACCCAAAACAAGCCAGATGTTTCACCTCAAATCCACTTTCTGTTTCCATGAGAATAAAGACAAAGAAAATAATGGCTGTTAGCCTTTTCTTTGGGCCGAACAGCAGAGACCCAATGGACTCCAAGGCACATGTCACTCACACACTTCCCAAGTCATAAGTGAGCCATAGAAGTAACACACTCATAAATATATTGCAAAGAATAAAGTTAATCTAAACGGTTTGATTCAAGCAGAGGCAATAAAAGGCAAAAAATATTTTCAGCTTGCCTCAAATGCTTGTTTCTTTCTTTATTATTTAATATATATATATACAGGTATTAAAGAAAGCTTTTAATTCCATTTTCTTTCTCAAAATGAGAAATGTGTTTGGGAATGGATGAACAGTGTGGATTTGCTCACTTGAGCCATTGGAGTTACAGTCTCTATGGAGCTTTTAAAAGTTGCTGAGGAAGCAAAGCCAAGGAAATTTTCCAAGCAGAGACAGCAGGACTGTGAAGAGCTCTGGGTTGCTGACAGGGGTTGCTCAGGCATAGCGTTTTCATAGGACTCGATGAAGGTCATCGGGCCACAGCTGAGGTCATAAGAGAGTAGTACTTGGGTGTTCTCATGCTGACACCATCCTTTGGTGTCTCCTGGGAAATGAGGGATTAATATAGACCTTAGCCTTTTCTGCACTGGGTGTCAGGCAACATTTTGTCTCTATTTAAGTGTACTCAGTACCCCTGAAGAAGCTGAGGGTTCTAGACTCTTGACCCTCCATACAAATCAATGGCAGGATTTGAGGTGAATTTGGTGCTAATCAGACAAGGAATGGGAGAACATTTGCACGGGTTGTCCCTGAACAGCCCTGTCATCCCATGTTTTGTAAACATAGGCAATGCAGATAGAATTTAAAATTTTTTTCTTTAAGAAAGGCCTCTGTTTTATCTTTGCTTTTAACACTATCACACTGAAATGGCTCAACCTGAAGTTTTCCATGACACTGCTTCAGAATTATTTTCTTCCAAGTTCCAGCTAAGAGTTCCTTTCCCAACAACAATTGAAGAAAGACATTTATTCGTCCAAGTGAAAAAAGAATTAAACAACAATTCCATTGAAAAACTGTAATGCCTTAGCTTAGAATAGGAATATAAAATTTGACAGAAGGACTGCCCTGGTCTCACAGATGACCCTTATACCATCAATGTGAAAAACAAAAATCTACATATATATGGTCAAGTTAAAAAAAACCCCACAGGCTTAATAGAAAAGTTTTCACTGTTTGGCAACTATATTCAATATACAAGGAGCACGCTCCAATTCCCTCACTGCTCTTGTACATGCAGTGTGCTACTGCTTTGTGTAGCAAGAGCAGAGCAGGGCTTGCTGGCACCAGATCCTGGAGAACATTGTAGCACTATACTGAAGCAGGTAGACCTGTGCTCTCATTTCTTCTCTTAATATCCTCCCAGACCAGAAGAGAAGCAGATTCCAGATATTAAAGAAATGCAAATTAGACAGTGTGTCTTATTTCATTAAGTGAAGGCTGCGATAATGTCTAACAAAAAAAGATGAACAGAGCTTCGCCATATCTTTACATCTGGCTTTCCTTAACTTATGAGTGTTTCAATTTTACAGCTTTACTGTTAAATTTGTGGTTATTTTGTTTTTTTTTTTTCTCTGTTTTGGCTGTTACATAGCCCTGAAATACTGGCAGCTGAAATTTAGATTGAAACTACAAGCAGTAAAATTCTTGTGTCCATAACAGGTCCCTCCACCCCCATAACAAAAATAAATTATTTACATTTGTTTCAAAAGGGAGATGGGAGTATTCAGGGTGTCCCCTGGCCAGCAGTTTAATAGAGAATTTGTCTCTTTCCCCACCCTTTTCTGGGTAAGATGGGTGAAATTTCTTTTGCAAGAACAGCCTCTGGCTGGCCTCCTGGTAGCCTAGTTTGTTTGACTTTGCTCTTGGGTGACTGCCTGCAAGCAAGCAAAAGCATGGAAGCTGAAAGTAAGCAGCGAGCTGATGCAACAGACATGGCCCTTTGGGATCAACTTTGTGAGAGCTAAGCAAAATGAAACAGAATTGAAACAAGCTCTTCCAAACACAGGATTCCCTTCTCCCTGCAACTGGTTAGAAGTAAACTAAAGACAGTGTCTAAAGCAGGATCAGTGACCAGATGAGAGAATGTCAGATACTGCCCCGAAAACTAGAGGAAGGAGTGGGCATGGAAGGCAAACACATAGCTGATGGTTATTTGGGCAAACCCACACACCTTCTACAGAGCTCAAAACACAGTACAACAGGGAATAACTTGCATATGATGCTCAAGAAAGCATTCTTCCCAGGAACCCTCTTCTTTCCCAAAGAATCTTTGATATACAGCAACCTTTTTGAAAAACCATTTATACCAATCATCCACTATCTTGCTACTTTGGGGCTTGTTAAGAGTCTTAACATGACGACTTCCCATGCTGCAAACACATGAGAGGGTTAAAGGACCTGAGACTGATGATGTTGGATCCCCAGCAGTGCTGTGCCAAGTCTCACCTTCCTCCCTTCTGGGATACACAGACAGGATAAAGCCAAACTGATCAGGATAATCTCTGTTCAGAGGCAAACTGTGAACTGCATACAAGTGCAAGTCATCTTCAGGACTAGAGCTACAGCTCCTCTACAATAGAAACCTTGGAAGAGACCACAAACCTGATCTCTGAAATTCTTAAACTGGGAATCTAGCTTCAAAATTTTAGCTCGTGCAGTGGAGACACTGCAGATAAAGCAAACATATTCTTTTCTCTCTGTGGCTCCTTTGAACCCAGGTGACAGCCATCAGTACTGTGTGGAAAGCATGTGACATAACAGACAGTGCCTCTGCCTGGTCTCATTCCAATTATTCACTTCCAGTGCAGGCAGCCACGTGTTCCTCCAAAAACATAACCAGTCCTATTTAGTTCAGGGACTGGAGACATTTCCTTGGATTTGAAGCTGGTTGAGCTGCAAACTCCACACAAGGCAAAATAACAGGAGAATGCCTTAACAACAGTAATGGACAGCAGTTCCTTTCTCACAGCTTCTGTCCCTGTAGACCATTAACACAGCCCATTCCAAACTCCAACACTTTCCCCTTCAACTTATTTAGATTTATTTCTTCAGGTGAGATTTGTTTTTCACTTTCCAGAGGAAACTTCCTGGTTGCCTGAAGACCCTTTGTATAAAACTCACCGCGAGCTGCATTCCACAGGTCTCACTAGAATTTGAACTTCTTTGTTTTGCCCTTGAAGGCCTGCACCGAGTTTCAGAAAGGAAGGGGAAATGATTGGGGCATTTGTGTCTTGCAGAAGCTGAAGCAAGACATGCTTATTTTTAAAACAGGAAAGAGATTCTTTTGACAATATCCATTCATTCTACCAATGACTGCATTAAAAAAAAAAAAAAAAAATCTTTATTACCCCTCTAGTGACTGCTGCACAAATTATTTTTGCAGATGTACATGGGTCTGGTTCAAATTGCAACAGCACTACAACTGTTGACAGAGTTGCTCTCATTTTGGGATGTCCCTTTCCACCAAAAGGGGATGAATTCACCATTTTCTCCTGAGTTGTCCACAATCCTCTTTTCTTAGATTGTATATTTGTCACACCTGAGTGTATTCTGGCTAGCGCTCTTCAACAAAGAGGAAGCAGGTGCAGGAGATAGTCTACTAGTGGAATTAAGCTTTTCTTTAGTAATAGACAGAAATCATTCATCAGGAGGGAAAAAGAGGTATTGCAGCCAGCACTGACTCAGAAAAAGGTGTAGAGATAAACTGTCTCACAAGTGTCAGGTGGAAAGTGCAGAGAAATTTTAAATAACTGAGACAAATAAGGTCCTTTGAAAGTTTTCTTTCAGAAAAGATAGAAGAAATTGTTACCTTTGAAAGAAGCATTAGATCTTCCCAGATAGGACTGTGTGATCGTCTCTGTAGATAACTACATGTGATAACCCGACATCCTTCCCAGTCCTTAATTTGACATTTGTCTATCCTTCGCTAATATCTGGTTCAAATCAGGAAGCTACTCTCCTTCTGGTTGCTGTTGCAACCCTCCTTAAAGAGTTACACTGGTCCCTCAGTTCCACATCTCTGGAAAGCTATAGATAGGTATTTCCAGCATCTTGTCAGTCCACCAGCCAGCTGAATGCACCTAGGTGCACCTTATCTACTGATAAGGGTTTTTCTATAGCCATACAAAAAATTTAGTAAGGGAAATGGAAGTTTACACCACTTTGGAATTTTTAAATCTAGATTTGAACTCCATGGAGGACATTTATCCAGAAATTTTTTTTAAAAATATGATTCATGCAGCATCAACAGAAAGTTCCTCTTTAACCTTGCAAATGTGGCATCAGCAATCAAAGGGTCTAGAGCATCAAACAAAATATGAAAATACACTACTAATAGAGGCCATTCTAATACAGGTTAGGATCTTTCTATTCTTGTGATGGGAAAACTGAGGCTCAAAATCAGGAAAAGCTCCATCAGGGATGGACCTCTTACATTAGTGGTGAGTTTACACTCCTGGCAGGTAAGACTATGCTATCCCTTAGTATAAAAAAGAATGGTACTTCTCTTACAGCTTCTTTTTCATTGAAGAGCACATCCCTTGATTATTTTTCTAATTTTTAGCTATTATTCATGCGTCATCTTCCTTATCTGTGTTTAAACCCTTAACACAGACCAATATTGTGCAACAACCTCAGCACCTCAAAAAGCAGTTCTGCAAACAAACAAAAAAAATCAACTGGCAAAAAAGTGAGAAAGACTACGTTTTTAGATACCTCAATTTAGGAAAAAAATTAGTTAAGAGCACTAGAAATCCGACTTGAATAGTTGTTTTTATTCCCATTATAAGCACAAGACTCTGAGCTTTGTTCCCCACCCCAATATAAAATTAACACTCAAGCTGTACTGGCTAAGTAAATAGAGACAACTTCTCCAAATAATCTTGCTATAAAAGTCTATTGCTATCATTTAGTGTACTGAATAAAGTGAAGAGTTTTCAAGAGTTTCTTGGAGCCTGTAGACACAGGACAAGCCTTATCCCAGAGTATTAAAGAAAAGCCATTTCAGCCAATCAAATCTGTTTACATGTATATTTATATACTGGCATGATTTCTGAGCTACTAAAATTAGATTTACATCCTTGCCTCCAACTTCCAAGTGAAATCAGTTCACTTGTCACTAGAATGGTACAACATTGATCAAAAATACATAGGGACAAATATTTTAGCCTTGGTCTTGGTGTCCAAAGGAAGTGGCAACTCAGAAATCTCTTACACAAACAATTTAAGCCAACTTCATCTGGTAGAAGTATTAGGACTGCTCCTTTTTACTCATATGTGTGAGTAAAAGTATGTAATCACAAAAAGACACCCGGCTTACTATCATGGAGGGAAGTAAAAAAACCTCAGTAACATCATGATACACAGAAGAGTTGATTTTTTTTTTTTTAGTTTTGCAACTTGGAGTGACTTATTTTCTTAATGAGCACTGAAAACCAGAAGTTTAGCAAAAGCCTTTTAAAACTGAGCAGAGGTGGAGGAGCTACTGCATGAACATAGCAACACAGGATCATCTTGCTTCAAAAACATTTTACTGTTTTGAAACAGTACACAAAGTCATAAAAAATAGCAGTGGGCTTTGCCAAAAAAGCATCTAGAGGAGAAGAGGCAGGGAGAGAACAGAGAAGGAACAGTGGAAATAAATCTTTCCAAACAAAGTGACAAGTCCAAAAATAATGAGAACTAAAGTTCAAAGAAGAATTCTAAACTGAAGTAGAAAGAGAACAACCATGCACAGGCTGTGGGGGCACTGGGGGTGCATGTACGCTGGGGGTATGAAGCAAACATCTTGTGCTACCTCCTCAGCTAGCATTAGAGTTCAAATCAGGACATGGGCACTTGACACATGTTATTTAGAGATTCATGTTTATGCATCCTGCTACAATGTCTGGCCCTCAAAGTTTTCAAAACTCATCACACACTTTAGTCATCAAGATTGTTTTCCCCCTACACATTAAATTGAATTTCCAATTTCATTTTTTTAAGCCTGCACGGTGACAGCAACCTCTATTTACGTTTTGACACCTTACTGACAACTGGGTGGTCTGGCTGATATGTTGTATTTTCCCTTCCTTAGCCACACTTCCCAATGGCTTCCCTCTCACCTTTCATTCACCTCACAGTCAGCAGAGAAAGAAACACAAAGCAGCACAAACTCAACACACAACACACAGAGGATGTGGTTAAAGGCAGAGCTTTAACTATAGCTTCTGAGGCAGACCACAGGGTCAGAGGCAGTGGATTAACTCCTTAGGAAGGCACAGCATTCTTTTGTTTTTCAACAGAATAAATACAACACAGCTGAGCTTAATACAAGTGTGTTTGATACAGGATTGAATACACATACAAACTCATTTAGCAGCATGATCTGTGTTCAGAGCCTACAGTTCTCTGCAGAGACAATAAAATAAGCGTGCTGAATCATGGTGCATGGCTTTGGGTGCCTCTCAGTCCAATCACCAGATATTTCCTTTGAGGAGCTAAAAGACAAGCAAATAGCTCTCACACATGCCAGGCTTGGCTATATTACTTGTTAAGGACAACCCATCCTTCTCCACACACTGCAACCAAAATCTTCTTTGCTGGCTTCCCAAGGATTTTTAATCTTTGCTGCTTCTTCACGCTGTATGCTCTGCCCTTCCCTTCAACTGAAAGTATAGGGATACTAAACAGGCATAAGATGAACAGCTACAACAAAACTTCTATTATAAAAAGCATTAGTGAAGAAATAAGAACTAGTCTGAGAAAACATTCTCATTAGGAAGTGTAATTACCCCTTAGGAGTCATACAGCAGAGACTAAGTTAGCAATACAACAGCAACAGACAAGATTTGCCTACCTAGGCTTTCAGACATCTAGGACAGACCTGATTTTCTTCTGCTTTCTTGCAGAAACACTTCCTGTTGCTACAACAGACCATTAACAGCAGCTTTGGAGAAATGAAAAACATTTTTATACTTCACTATTTTCTTCCCAAGTGAAGCACTGCTCCTCCCTGTAAAGTACTACCAACCTTCCTCTGACAAAGCATCTCACAGCATACAAGCTAGCCTAAGATGAGGGTTTATATAAGAGCAATGAACCACAGGCATTGGAGATAACATTAATGAGCCACAGATGTTGCCAGGTCTAGCTTTGATTTAAAAGGGAGGAAGGAGGGAGGGAGGAGGTTTTGGGGCTTGAAGAGAAAAAAGGGAGGCTCAAGGGACTTGTGTTACAGGACAAAGGTCTGTGCAAAAAGTTTTTTTTGTTTGTTTCTCTAGGCTGTCCTTTTTCTGTCTCAAGCCTAATTTCCTATTAAACAAGTGTGACCTTGTATATATAGGCTCTTGTCTGTACAATTGTTCAGGCACAGAACAGCTAGTCTGATCTGTTAGAGCAAAAATTTAAAGACCTGAAGGTAAACTAGGTTTCTAAATCTGATCTTAGGTTCTTCATCATGGTTTGAAAAGATTAAAATCTCCAAGAGCCTTAGGCTAGATCCTGGCACAGCTAATGGAACAGCTATCTTAGTTGCAGGGGTGAGATAGCTCAACTGCTTGGAAATTCAGGCATGAAATGCAATTTATTAAGGCCAGAACTCTTTCTTTTCTGTGAAATTATCCCATACTAAAGTATAGTTTTGAAGTAATTCTCTATATATTTGCATGTTCTCTCTATGAAACAAGAGACTAAGTGATCTGAGTTTCTAAATCAGTCGTGGAGGGACAACAGAAGTGTCTTTATTCCTGCTTTGTAGTGGCAGAAAAAAGAGCCATATGTTAGTTGACTTTTTTTTGTATTGATTGCTCACAGTCCTGGTTATAAAGGCTGGTGGTTTTACTATTGCATCTCCTCAAAATAACAATGATCTACATAAGAGGGAAGAAAGAAAACTTCTGAGTTGAGTATTATTTGTACTAAAGTAGTGCTTAGAGGCACTGACAAAATCCAGGACTCTCATGCTGGACGAAGTAGGAATGCAGGTTAAGAGACAGCTCTGTTGTAAAGTTAATATTTGCTTATGCTATAATGAGTCAAGGATCACCAGGGGGATTTTTTGTGAGGGGCTGAAGTGTAGGTAGACTAAATGATGTGCTTGAGGTTACATGAGAATTTTGAGGCAGAATCAGGAGATTAACCTGCCCCTCTTAAATACAACTTAGTGTGCTTCACCAAAAAATTATTCTTTTTTTTCCCTTTAAAGGGCTCTGGTTGTACACAGCCACTGTCTCAGCTCTCTAAAGCTGGTAGCTGCAAGTAATTCAATAGCACAAATGTACTGACAAAGTAATTTTTAGCTTGTTAATTATTCCCAAACACATTCTTTCCCCTTCAAGTGGAGCTAGATGACATCAAAGCTGTTTGAGGGATGGAGGAACACTTCAAGTATTAGCAAGAACAATGGAATAGACAATCCATTTTATTCCGATAAATTTAAAGGGGAAAAGGCTGGATGTTGTCCAAGTTATCTGTGAAAACTGATAACAGAAAAAGACAAGACACTGTTGTAGGAGTCCCAAATTACCCATATCTGCTAGGTTATGCTAATAGCTTAGAAAGGGACATGTGGGGACAAAAAACATTGCTTGGAGATTGCAGGGAGCTATCAAACTCAATGAGCTCCAAAATAAATAATCTACCACACTGATATGTTCTGGCATAAAACTAGGAATATTGCAGTTACAGAGACAAATATGCAAACAAGAATCTCACTTGGAAATGAAGGCTGTATTGCCTGAACCTATTATTATAGACCCAGAACACAGTAGGTGAATGATGGGGTAGAGAAGCAGTTTCCTCAGCATCCAGCTGGGATGAATATAAGCTCCAGTGGTGGATTTGTCTCTTTGAGATTGACCTCCTGAAGCCCACTAAGAAAACTTGTGGACTGATAAAATCCTTTAGGACTCAAAAAAGTCCTGCCTTAATTTCAGCCACATTAGCTTTCTAATGCTGGATTAAGCCATGCTGTAATTACAGGGCAAAATCCTCTAATAGGAGTTTAGACAGACACTTACTTAGCAGAGAGCAGTATGGTCAAATGTGTCACTGCCTTCCCCTTCCTGCCAGTGCTACTTTGGTGGAAGGGGCATAAAACCACTCCCTGGAGAAGTAGGGATTTCTCTCCTCTTCCGTGTAGCTTTGATGTAGACATATGAGTAACACCTGGCTGAATCATGTAAGGCCTGAATGCAAATCCAATGATGTCATCTTATCACTGAAGCCAGGGTGGGGAAAAAATAGCTCTAGGAAGAAGTGGTAGAAGGAAAATTGAAGGAAATGAGATGTAATAGATCATGCTTTTATTTGTGGTAAGGTATTTTGCAGTCTCACATGGAGAAGGAGACAATCACTGTTAGGAAAACAATTATGTTTTTTCTACACCCCCATAGGATGCAAAGGAAATTATTTTTTCTGTGACTTGGTGGATAATCCACTGTCTGCTCCAATAAACCAGAGAGCCAGGGCACTAGATCTTGTGCTAAATCTTGTTGATAAGCTTCTACATGCTTGATTACAAATAACAAACATACTCTGGCCCAGCGGTCAAAAAATGTGTATATAAAGTCCTGGTGTACAGCTCCTTTACCCGGCCAAGAAATAACACAACAGCGTGCAGATCCCTGTTTAAAGAGACAAAATGTTAATCTGCTGTGCAGGGCATACAAATCTTTCCAAATGCAGGGACTGCTGTGTTACCTGGGCTCCCAAGGGTAGCAAAGTCTCATATCAGAACCTTTCATCTGGTCTGAGACTTGGGGGCATGAGTGTCTCTAGGCTGTTCCTGTGCTCTGCCTAAATAAGGCTATGTCAGGCATTGCCAGCCAGTGCTGGCTGTATGCTCAGAAGCATAGAGCAGAATATTGTTGCTAGGAGTCTGAACTTTGCAGAGTTAGGCATTTGAATTTTAGGGGGGGAGTGGAGCCATTTGTATTATCATTCTAATCAAACAACTCAGTTTTTATGCAGCAGTTTTTAAGAGGGGAAATCTATAAATAGGTTTTTTTCTTAATGTTATTGACAAGAAACATGCGTGGAGAATATTACAACTACATGTATCAACAACACTGAAATGAAAATAGGGCTGTGTTTGAAGTACAGTCTAAATGACTAAAGGCATTTTGATTCTTTTCAGATCAAAATGGCAAGAAAATGTCAACAGCACAATAGTTGAATTTCATAGTCTAGTGGAATCATTTTACACTAATTTCTGAATTTTTGGTTACTGGCTCAACTGTCACAGTAACATGACCGAAATCACAGTTCTGTTGCTTTTTCAGCTTCAGGAGATGCTGTTCAGATTGCAGGCTCTTCAGCAGCTGCATCAGTAAAGATGGTCTTTTAAAATAAACATAATTTCTGAATGAACATTTTTAGACTTGTTGCAATAAATAAAGCAGTCTCAAAGTGGTCAGGACATACATTAAATATCCTCCATTGCCATACAACAACACCAATTGGGATCTTCTAAACATAACTACCTGGTAATAGTAGGTGAGTGCCTAGGGATATTGAGACTGCTGCAGAATTCTTCCTGCACTCTTTGTTAAACAAAACTTCACTTGAACTGTTCAGCAAAGATAAAAAATCAGTGCGTTTCAAAATTGTTATTTCATTCCATTCTTCTTGTAGGTTTTCATTGCAGTAGAGGTCAAATTTAAGCCAGCTGTAGGACCTAAAGCAGAGCAATTACTTCAGCTGGAAAAATAGGTATGAGGCCTGTATCTATTCTAGAAACCTGCCAAACACAAAAAAAGAAATTTTTTGAGCTTTCTATAACCCAGAATGAGTTTCACGGTTTGAGACCTTTGACATCCAAAACAAACTGAAACTAGAAGTATGGTAGCAAGCTAGGAGAGACCTCTACAGAAATGTCCCCACTCTACAGAAAACGGAACTTAAAACTCTGAAGTTTTAGTAGGGTACAAACTGGGAACATGAATTGGAAGCAGTGCTAAATTCAGGAAACAAAAATATTAGATGGATCTATTTATTCTTGTCAAATCTGATGTAAACCTGGAGTTATTCCATGAAAGCTATGGTGTTAAAGAGCCTTTAGGACTTTCACTTGGATCTTCAGAATGGTGCATCTCAGTGCTACCTCCTTGCATATCAGAGCAGGTCTCTGACACTGGTATGAGTTAGGAGGGCTCAGGCTAGGAACACTCTGGCAAACAAAGTGGAAGCTGTGGTCTTGGTTGGCTTTTCATATTGAAAGGTGTAAGTTTTGTTTACTGAGCTCTAGAGCTGCATGCCCACCCCAGTAGAAAGGAGACAGAAGAGGACCATGCCTCTGGGGGACAGCTGACTGAATTAGGATGATGGACAAAGGAGCTTTTAGGTATGAACACAGGATGGCTGGAGATAGATCTGAGCAAGCCAGAGATGGAGCCACTGCAGTGCCCTGAACTGGTGACATGATTCCTGATAGTGGGGATGAAAGCAAGAGGGAGTTTCTGGGAAAGTGATTTTTAGTTACTGGTTTTGGATCCAGAGTTAATTGTTTCACCTGAACCCATTTTTGAAATTTTTGGTATCTCCTACATGTCTGCCCATATCTGAAAGAAAGTACTGCAATAGACCTGAAAAAGGATTAGTCTCCTTTTGTTCCTAGTAGGGTTTTCTCATCCAACAATTCCTTTGTTTTTAGAGTCAGAAAAGAATAATATCATCATGCACCTTCTTCTTTCCCATAGTGATGATATTTTGTTCCAGTAGGCACTCTCTTGCAGAGGGCCACCAGAATGTAGTTTCTTCAAGAACAAATTATTTAAAAAGATCAAAACATCCAGAAGGAATTATCTTGGCTGCCCTTTAAAAATCTTCCTTCCTCATCTTCTTCCTTTCTTATTTTTTCTCATTCCTCTCCTGTAAAATGAAGCTGGTTTTGGCAGAAACAGTGGCAGATACAAAATGTATGAGCTGAGGACAGGATATTGGATCCTCGGCAGGAGAGAGATGGAACCCAGTGCCCATGTCCGTGTCTCTCTACCATGTTCAGCAGGGAAGTGACCACAGTGGAGCCTGAAATTAAACACACGGTTGTTGCTGTGAGATTTTATTGTTGTTAAAATTGTTGTCCCAAGGCAGCAGAGCTGTATAGAGGAGGTGGAACAGAAAATGCTGCAGATGGAAGGAAATTGGAAAAAAATATTTTGCGGATGAATTTGAGGGCTAGGAATGGTCCACTAGGCAGGGGATCAAACCACAGTGAGCTGGAGAGCTTAAGGCAATTTGCTGAAGTATAGTTTATAGTTCCTGTGGCTTTTCCAAGTTGAGACTTTGCCCAAAAGATAAGAGCTTTCTTAATGTATCTGCAGGTAAATTAAGGACATCTCAGAATTGTGAAAAGGGGGAAGCAGGAAGCAATGTAAAATGGTGATATGGTGGATTTTAGGCATGGCCCTGGAACTTGTTGTGAATTCAGCATCCAGTTCACTCAGACTAGCTGGTCTTCCGTGCCTAAGGAGAGTTGACTCTACTAGAAAACAAGTTTCCTCCACACAGCTGGTCTCTGGCATGTTGTTCAGGATGAGATAAATACTTTAGATATACTCATGGTGGTTTACTGTAGGAATAGGTGGATATAATGACTTCCAGATCTAGATATGGAAATGCTGGAAATAGATTGTCCCCGCCAAGGAATCTGCCCTGAGGGGGGCTGGAACAGCAAGTTGTTTGTTTAGCTATGTTGCTGTAACACACCAGAAGGTCACTGCCTGTTGGTCATGAGTGGATAGCATGGGATCATAGCTACCCTCTCTGGTTTTTATTGCTGAATAGATTGGAAAGGGAGTCTGTCTACCCATGTAGTTTTACTCTGAAAGATAACAAACTTTTTGACTTCTGTCATTTTGTCCTGGGACAAATTCTATTTTGTTGGATTTTTATTTTAATGCATGCATTGTATCAGAATGTAACACGTAAAGACTGAACAGCTTCCTAACTCTTACCATTGCCTGGCAAGGCAACCCTATTGTTTGATCTCACTTGACCTCGGTTTCACTGTCTATACAATGGCAAAAATTATATAAACTGCTTTTATAAACAGCTGGGAGATAAGGACTGATAAGGACTATCTGATAGTAACCCTTCAATTATTATTACAAATTGCTCCCCTGCTTTATTCACTTTTATACCTTGTCACTGATTTCTCAGTTTGGTGGGGTTGTGTATGAAGGGAACGTGTTGGGATTAATCCAAACCACATGTCTTCATCCTGTCTTATCAAAGCAAAATAACTTTGTTAAGAAGTTTTAGGTTCAGCAAAGCTTATTTGGTTTCGATCTTCTGGAATTAAGGCAAATAGGGTGGAATGTGGAGGAATGGGAAGAAATGTCTCCTTTCTCTATGCTGTGACTCAGCACTGTGGTGGGTCAAGGAATCCCACCCTCAATACATCCTGTGTCTCCTCCTGTCAGGCACTAGTGCAAAATTTCCAGTGATTATCTGTAAGAGGAATCTCTTCCTTCTCAGCTTTGTGTCCTGTGCCATCACTGGAAATTTCCAGAAAATTTTATTAGAATGAATTTTACTTAAATTTACTTGCAATACCTGGAGTTGCCTTTTCAAGGCAAAAACTATTCCTCAACAGCACCAGGCTGTTTGAAGGCTCAGCTTTGTTCCCCAACACTCACATAATGGACCCATCTTGAATTGCATCCAGCTCAAAATCTGCCTTTGAAAGACTTGAGGTACATCAGCATTCAGAGATTCTCAAGGTGCAGAAATTTGGCAGCATTTGTGCATGCCTTCACACTCTAGGGTCCTCTCTTGAAGGGTGAAGGTTTGCCAGTTACTGAGTGTTATTATATGATTAACTCTGTTGGGAGAAATGTCCGTGCCATCATGGATTATAACTGTAAAGCTTATAACAAATCACCACAATGCAATAGACCCTACCGGTGCTGAAAACCTTTCCCTTTCCCTCTGGGGCATTTAAAATGTTGTTTGTTTTGCACATTTTTTCCTTTATATGTTTTATTTTTAATAATAATGCAATAATGATGAAAAGATCCTCGAAGAAGCCTGAGGAAAGGAATTTTATAAACATTACCGTGGAATAAAATAAGTGCATTCCATTTTATCAGGACATTTTCCATTATAAATGGCCAGCTTTCTCATCGCTCTGCCAACAGCTTTGCCTGCCATCTGTTCACTGATGTCATACTATAAAGTTCACTTGCAAAACTGCTTGTTGGGAAGTCCAGGGTTGAGCTAGAGAAGTTTTGTTTAGGAATAAATATGCTGGCATCTCTCAAATTTTTGATTTTTGTAAGGAACAAATTTTGTTTGTTTTAAAGCTCAGATTCCTGCCATCACTACACAAAGATAATGACCAGTGTTTTCTGAAATTATTGATATTTGGACTCTTTCTGTTACAGAGGAATTAACGTGGGACATCTTGAGAGAGAGAACCCAGGAGCTGGGTTTTCATAAATTGCTGTACAATTCTCTTCTGGAAAATAGACTCAGTTCAGGCAGGCTAAATTGGGCATCCTAAATTATTAATCTATGCCCAAGAAAATACAGGTCAGATCTGGTGAGGAAGTGAAAGGGGAGGGGAGAGAGGTGTTTCAGTGAAAAAAAATAATCGTATTTGAAAGAATGAGAGATACAAAAGAAAGAACAGAAAGAAAGTCAAGGAAGCAAGCAAATAGATCTCTCCCCCCATGCCTTCAACTTTTAGAAAACCCCACAGAAATTCTAGTTGGGAAATAAAAATATTGCATATTCAACACTTCCTCTGTCCCAGGAAAAAGATGATTGTACTTGGAAATGGTAACAAAAACATAATGGAAACTTATGTCAGGGTACTACTATGGCAAGCTCAGCCTTGGCCAGACTGCACTTTCCATCCTACATCATCACTATTGTCTAGTATTTCTGAACTCAGAGAAGCCCACACCTTTCCTTCGCCACCTTAGTCACAGCAGCACCAAGAAGTGTTGACTGCACCCTCTCCTGTTCCCTCAACGCTGGCCAGCCTGTCGCTCCCCAAATGCTTCCAGTGAACCTGCTCAGTCTGCCTGGGATTTAGAGATTACATGATCTGAAGACCAGGGAGGCTAGACTGGTAGGAATTAGGATACAGCCTGGGCCAGGAGTGGTTAGGACACAATGCAGCAAGAGGAACAAACTCCTGGGCTTTGATGTGGTGGCAGGTTTTGGGTGGCAGTGTAGGAGCAGGTGTCCACAGTGGGGAAAGGGTAGGAACATGTGGATGCCACAGTCATGCTGGCTGGTGTGGGAGCTTTAGTCATCCCCACCCAACTCCTGACCTGCGTGTGTCTGTAGAAAGGGTCTCCCATGGGATTTCCTTGCTAGGGAAGCATGCTAACATGGCTAGGTGAGATGTGTACTCCTGGTATGCACCATGGAGCTTTGGAAGAAACATGGGATGTTAGCCCAGGAAGGCATGTGTCAACAGGCTCAGGGTGCTGTTCCTTGGTGTAGACCCACATAAAACACTGTGAGTTCAGACTGAAACTCCTTCTGAGTTTTTCCCCCAGGACTTGCTGGGAGGTCATCCATGATACCTCAGTCTTGATACTGTCATCTTTAGGAGGATCCTGTAGCACTTTCTGTTTCATGACCAGACTTGAAGCCTTTTTCTGTACACACAGAACACTGAGGTTAGCCCAGGAATAAAATAGTAGGATTTTGTAAAGCAAAAAGGCACTGGAGACCCTGTTTCATAAGAGAAGCCAGGGAACTTTGCTTGCTTTTTTGCAGGAAAACAAGGGTCAAGAAAGTTTCCGTGACTGTGCTGAGGTTAGAGAAAGTAAGATGCCAGAAGGGGAAGAGCTATTTAAGCTGAAGTAAAAATGTTTCATACCAGAAGGCACAAAGATAAACGTGGCCAGGAAAAAACTAAAACTGGAAAGGAGAGAGTTTCTGACCGTTTGAGGAGTAAACTTCTGGCCTTGTCAAAAGAGGAATAGGGATGAAGAACTCAACTTGCTCTCTGGTAGTGTTTTCTGCTCTATGAGAAGAGGATGACATGCTTATTAGCAGAAGACATGTGGTCCCAGGGGGACTGAAGGGGATATAATGTCCCCATGATTTCTCTTCTTCTGCCCCACAAAGCCAAAGTGTTTGGCCCTGGCTTCTGAAGCATCTCCCTGCTGAGTTCAACATCACTGTCTATCTAATCTGGAACACCACATTTGTAATTAAGTCTTGGGCAAGATCTTTATTCAGTAAGTGGCCCTAAAAAGCCTTTTTTTTTTTTGTCCTTGGCCAAATACCAGATCACTGAATAAAGCAATGCAGAAGCTAAAAATTAGTCAATTTAATAGAAAATGGGAAATGTTCCTGTGTCAAGTGTGCATCTGTGCCTCTTTATATATCATAGTCTAAATATAGGTGCTCTGAGGGTTTGCTACAGATAACCAGAAAAAAAAAAAGGTGGAAAGAAAGAAGCCACTTAATTTCCTCTTGCCCTTCCTCCAGCCTGCACAGGGCTTGCAGCCCCCTCCCTGTCTGTGCCAGTTTAACCCCTTGAAGGCTCTGCATAGTGAAGCCGCAAATTTGGGGGGATTGGAGGAAATCCCACCTGCAAAGTCAAGTGGCAAGGAAATGCTTTCCTTTTTAATCGTTGTGCTTAATCCTGCCTTTCCTAGGCGGGAGTTGGTCATTTGTTTTCTTAAATTACCATAAATTGTAATTTATGGGCCAGGTGATTCTCTTTGAAAAGAGTCCTTGTGCACACGAGAGGGGAGGGTGGGGCCAACCTGTCAGCAGGGAGCTTTTGGACTACTCCAAAGGCAATTCTTTGTTTTTCTCTCTTCCCGTCAATGTTCCCCCATAGAAAAATAAATAAATAAGCATTCAACCTTCTTTTAACAGCTGCCCACAAAGGTTTCTTTCTTAAGACTTTTTTCTTTTTCTTTTTTTCCCTCTTTCTTTTTTTTCCTCCCTTTTATTGGTCCTCCTGATTTCTTGTCACAGCAAAGAAGGAATAAGAGAACTCTAGAGACAGTGGGATCCTCTTGGGTATACTTTGCCTTCAGTATCTTTTTTCTTTTTAGTGTAAGACATTTTGGGGACAAGTAGGTGGGCTTTTTTTCCCTAGGGAATATTTCAGGGAATAGGTCAAGGATGTCTTGGGACTTACAGTTTAAGCCTCTTTATCATGAAACATGTATATTGTCTTTGCTGAGAGGAGAAGGATGTTGTTTTGTGTTCCCATCAACACAGATTTCCCTGGGCTAAATACTGTGAGTTTCTCTACCTTGTGTACCCCACGCCTTTTAGTGAGGTTTATACTGACATGTTTTACCTTGTGCTGCCTGGGGCTAAGAAAGGGAATAAATTGCTTTCTGGGTCTCCTATGGATTGGAAAAGCCATAATGGGATTAAATTACACTGAGAAAGAGTCAGGTTAGACATTAGGAGACACTTTTTCACAGTCAGAATTGTTAAATGCTGGAATACATTGCCTAGGGAAGGGGCGGAATCTGTGTTATTAGAAATTTTTAAGAAGAAGTTAGAAAAGTATTTGGCAGAAATGTTTTAATAGAGATGAGTCCTGCCTTAGGACAGGGGATTGGACTCAACTGGTGTTCCTCAGCCCTTGCTTCTCCTCTACCAATTCATCCAAGGATGACTTCACCTTTCTGATCTAGGAGGAACTACAGATCACCTAGTGCAATGTTTCCACAATAGATTGCACTTCCAGCCTAGTGCAAACACTGAACTATGTTACTATCATCATCGCCGCTCCCCTCCAGCCCCCTCCCGCCTCAACTTCCTTGCTTGCTCCCACATGTGGAAATGAGTGTATATGCTGGAAAATTAAGTTGTTGCAAAGTTTCCTGGCTATTACCTGATATCTACCAGACCATGGACCACAGACTGAAGAATGCTGGCTGTACTGACCTCCTGAGGTCCCTTCCAGTCCTAATTTCTCTGCTTCTAGCAGTGCTCATAGGGTTCATCACCATGGTTCTATTGATGCATGATAATTTGAACCTTGGTAATAATTATGCTCCTGAGCCCTGAGGCAGAAAAGACTGTTCATTGGTGAGACTGACAGCCTGGAAACAGGACAAATAACTTTAAATCCCTGTCCCTTGGTAAATGTGCTGTTAGGAAGTCCCTTAGGTCCAGATGTTAAGATACATCCTCAACTGAAATCAGACAGCCTGCCTTTCCAGCCTCCGGACAGGTGTGACATTTCTGCCTGTGAACAAGGAAGATATCTGAAAAATCACATACCAGCGGCAATGAATTGCAAAGGCATTCAGTGAAAATTGAAAAAGCCATAGATAAAATCAGTATACTTGTCTTTTGTGCTTACTTATGCACATATCTAGCTGGGTTCTTCAAGGTTTTTAAGGTGTGATGTAGTACTTCTGCAGATTAGCATGAACGTCCAGGAGAATACAAATCAGATTATTATGTACCATTCAAACTTTTATAGTTTCGCACTAGAAGGACCTGTCAAATAGGTTTAAGAAATGTCTGGCCTTCTTGGGACTTAATTCTTGGAAGAGGCATTTATTTCATGTGGGTTTTTTGGAAAGGAGATCTGAGGCACACAAAAGACATCAACCTGTCTTGTGGTCTGAAACATTTCCCAGCGATGTGTCTCAGATGGAAAGGAAGTAAAGGGCAAGGCTGAAGTCAGGCAATGGAAAAGTATAGCAGAAGTATGATACTAAAGCTATGTATTTCACACCTCTGGAGAAACAAGTCCACTTTTACCCTCTGACTCCAGAAGAACCTGAGAGACCTTGCTGTATGCTCTAGAGCTGGCTCAATGGTTTTCATCATCCAAGAGTTATGCTTGATACTGGATATGTATCTGGCTATCCAAAGGGGTGGTATAGTTCACACAGTCCTTCAACAGATACTGATTTTTTTTTTGCCAATCTCTCCATCATCTACCCTGCGAGAATCTTCTGTATCCAAATTGATATTGCATGAAGCATGGTTTCCTATCCAAAGCCCTGGTGGCTCCAGTTCACCTTTCCACACCCGCTCTGCCTGTCCTCTGCCCTTGTGTTGTGCCCCTCAGTCAGCTGGGTACAATGGTTTCTGGATGCTCCCTGAGAGACAGGAACAATGCAGCACAGCAGACGTAATTCCAGGAGGCTGAATTGCATACAAAAAGTCAAACCAGATCCTTGTATACTGTAAATGGATTAGTTCCTGTAAGTGACACAGAGCTCTGCTTCTTTATACCAAGCAGAGAACTGCTCCTTTCTCCAGCCCTGGGTTAGGGACACTTGAGATACAGGATTGGCATTATCTGAGATATATTTGTGAAGTCTGTTCCAACCTTTCTTCCCATATAAAATCCTTCAGCTTTAATACCACAAAGCCTGGCTCAGAGATTTGTGCTCCTTCCTTGCATTCAACACCACTGGACACAATTTCCAGTATTTTCTGTAAGAGTCACATCCTTACTGTTCTTCTGGCCTAAATCCGAGGTGACAGGAGGTATAATTCCCCCTGCATGTTCCCAGCAGCTAGAGGTGTTTGAGTTCTTTGCATCCAGGAAAGGATGTAGAGCAGAGGATCTCATTTCTCTTGTCTCTGGGCTGTGCTTTCACTTCACTCTGCATGGGAAATTTGGAAGTTTCCCAAGGATGGGAGAAATCAGAGGTGGGTGAGTGTTCGTGGGCTACAGAGTGAACATTGTCTATCTGAACAGGGATGCCAGATGACACACTCATGAGAGAGCTGACTGAGCAGCTGATGGAGGCACTGTGGCTTCAGGTCTGAACTAGATTCAGGACTATCATTTTAATAAACATTTTTTTCCTAATGGGGCCAGGCTTCTGGGTAATGCAAAGGCAAGTGAACTACCCCATCATTTTGGAGCCGAGGAAAGGGATTTGCTGTCCTCCATAGAGGATGCATGATTCTCTAGGGCAGGCATTTGGGTGGGACCCCTGGGACTCTCTTCTAGTTTTGCCACAAATGCAGGCAAATCACTTAGGCCAAGATATTCAGAAGCAATGAATGAAGGAGGAGGGAAAGTAGCTCAAAATGGCAACATCCCCACTCATTTAAAATGGGAGCTGGCTTGATTTGGAGGCTGCTGACAGAAAGGCTTTGCAAAGAAGTCCAAGGCAACAAGGTATGAAGAGACTTTCTAAAAAAAGGCTTCACACTTTTGCTAGGGAAGCATGATGGACTGGGATGATTGAAGGCTTGAAACCATTTCAGTGGCCTTTAAAGGTAAAAGGTCTTTGATGAGCCTCCAGTAAGATTTATTTTTTAATACTTTTTATGTGGTGCTTGTTTTTCCGTAACAGCTAAGTAATGACAGGCTGCCAACCCCCTTACTAGATACCAGGAAATGTGCATGGTGAAGTAGTCATGACTCATGACATAATCTCTTTCGCAAACTTGAATGCTGTTTGTGCAAGTGACTTTTCTGATGCCTAATACAGTGTTACGCTTACATATCTTAGCATTGACTAAGTATCTCTTTTCTAATGGGTCACCTATTTGCATTTAGCTTAAAGTGTTTTGAGACCTCTGCTCACCAGTTTCAGTTGCTCAATATCTCTAGTAATTGACTCAAGGGAACACAGTTCAATCATATAAGTCTAGTCTCCATAGCAAAGTGAGGTAAATATTTATGTATGTATTTGACTGCTTTTAGTCATTAGTATCTGAAAAGAGGCAAGAGATCCACCAAGACCTGCAGAAGGGTAAAGTTGGTACCTGAGAAAGGTAAAGCTCAAAACTCCTGTTGTTATGTGTAAGAGCCTGAAAGTATGAGCTGGTACTCATATCAGTAGTACAAGCCATTGAAAAAAAGGGGGAAGAAAGCTTTACAAGAGAGGGCATTTCCCATCCCTGCATCACCTGTCCTGAAATGAGCTGTCTCAGAACTGGATCATGACTTAGAGGTTACCTGCCCAGCCCGGTCTCTGCTTCCTTCCCAAGTGCACAGTGGGAACAAGCACTCTGAATTCACCCTCCAGTGATGGGGGACACATGAGGGTCTTAGTGTCTCCTCTGTGTACAAGTGTGTTTGTATAGGAGGTGCCTTCATGCCTGCTACCTTCTCAACTCATATTTTGTGTAAGATTCCCTGGTGGGTAGGATAACCTTTACTGGAAAGAAGTAGGAGTGAGAGAAGCAAGCAACTATCTTTCAAACAATTTGCATAATATTGCTGGCCTGGATACTCAGGGAGTTTTCAAATGTAACTGCAGCAGGGCTTTTGTGGTTTGGTTTTGCTCCTTCTTTTTCTTCCCTCTTGAGCACTCTGATTTACATGTGTCTGGTGTATTCCCTCTTCATACTTACACAAAGAACAAATTTACTGGGGAATGGGGTATCATCATGACATACTGTCTTTAGGTTTCTGCTTTCAGCCTGGGACTATCCATGTTTTCTCCTATGAAAGGGAAAGAGGTCCCTGGGTGATGACATATCTCTGTCCCCATCAGCGCTGCAGCTGCATTGAGCTCTACATGCTGATCAGCTCTGCACCATGAGAAATGCCTCAGGGCCACATCCTCAGGTGCTCTGAGCAGATACACTGGTTTCCAGATCAGAGGCCAGATGACTAAATCCTCAAGCCCATACATCTGCTTATAGCTTCTGTAAGTAAGCAATTGATTAAATCCTCTGGAGCATGCCAATGTCTGTGCAGAACTATTTTACTAAAGGAGGGGAAGACTGGGAGGAGAAGGCACTCTCTGAGTCTCTGGGGAAAGAGAATATGTTGTAAATAAAGCTACATGCCATTAATTAACTTAGCATAATCACCCTGTAATTATGCTGATAATCATTTATCTTGGGCTCAGACCAAAAACCTTAATGGAGAAAATCCATCATATCCAATTTTTGTCCAGATGCTTAATTCCTCCACTAAACTAATCCTAATGGTTCTGTCAGCTTCATTACAGTGCCATTAGAGATAGAAAACTAGAAAGTGCTCTGGGCATCTGCCTCCCTACCATGCTTGTCCTAACCTATGGGGAAAAAGGATGGAGATGAGCTGGAAAACCTGGGCTACCATATTTCTGATGAACCTCACGAGTAGTTGTCTAAAAACTGTTTGACAATACTTTGAAAGGACAACACAAGTAGGGGACTAATTGGTCATTGCTGGCACTGAAAGAGGAAATCTAGACACTGATGCTAACCCCAGGTGAAGAGCTGGCATGAGGCAAATGTTGCTTCAGTCTTTCTAAAGACTTTGCAGAGGTTCAGTTCTGGCAGCAATGGAAAATAGAAATGGATTTGGGCTTCCTGGGAAAATATAATTTCTATCAATGCTAGACTTGGTCTGAGGTGCCATGACTGTAAAGTAGCATTTGAGACATGTCTTGATTTGACCACTTTGCCATTACAGGGACATTATAGAATAGGATAAAAAAATTGTCTGTGGGCTACACGAGGAATGTATAACAAGATATTTGGCCATTCTTCTATTTCCTCAACTTGAAGCTGCTACAATTACCTGTATAAATTTAAAATATATATAACTATTGCGGGCCCAGAATAATTGAATAATTGATTAATCAAACAAATTATTAGCTCAGAATGAAAGAAGGTCTTGACTGAAGCCCATTAACTCTCATGGTTTAAACTGTCAGCCTTAAAGATCTTGTTTTGTTACGTGACCAGGTGATTTTATAGAAGATTTTCCCAGTCTTGTCAGATCTTTTTCTTAGCTCACAAAAAATTTAGTGCAAGTCTGGACAATGCAGAATTGCCTTTTGTAATGGTCTTTTTTAGGAGAAAGTCATGGCAGAATGAAGTCTTTGAAGATGGAGCTCTTGTTGCATAAAGGAATTTCAGTGGTGGCAGCTTCTGTTTCGTTTTGGACCTACACCCTGCTGCTTATTATTTCCTGGTAAGCATCAGTAAAGAGGTCATATACACTAAAGAATGCATTCAGGTCACTGCAGTTAATTATGGTTTTAACAATGAATCAGCCTTCAAGGTCCTGAAACGCATCACTGCTTTATTGAAAAACAACACCTACTTCACCTTCAAATGTGTTCATGCTGTACTACTAAAATGAACTCTATTCACACGCTCCCTCATACCTTGATTTTATTTTATTTTAGGAAATCCAAGCTAAATAAAGCACTGTTTTTATTCCCCAAACAGGGTTGCACTGAGATTGAGTTTGCTCTCTCTGACATAAAATAGCAGATCTATCTTCCAGAACAGCTTTTTTGTGTGTTATAAGAAAAAGGCTTCCACCATTGGGAAGGGACATATGATCCTATGTTCTGTATTTCAAAGTGGTCCCAAAGAACTGGACTGAACCCCAGAACATGAGTCTGTCTTCACCATACAACCAGGGCAATAAGTGGGAGAGCTGTGGGATGTGCCTGTGGAGGCAACACTGCTGACCACTCTGTGAGCTGAAGAAATGTCAGGCATGGCTGTCAGTCCCTGTGAAGCGTGAACCTACAGAAGCACGCAGGAGGATGGAAAGTCACAATGGGAAGTGATAGAATGACTGACTGAGCCAGAAGCTGTCTTTGAATTTTTCTTCTATTGATTTGTTAACAGAGGTCAGCATTAGCTTTGTCTTCCTCTTCATCCCTGTTTTCTCTTTATCAGCCCTCTAGGGTAACAAGGCTGGGAAGACCCTCAACTTTGTCCTGGCTGTTTTACCTGCCAGAGACCTTGCTGCTGTTATGGTTGTTCCATCCTGGGCCTACTGTTCTGGGAAGGAGGCAGATGGTTCCACTGGCAGGTCAGGTCAGTGGCTGCCACTGCTCAGGCCACCCTCTGGAAGGATCCAAGGCAGAAAGATGAAAAATTTAGGTGTTAATATGTTCATGAGTATGTTGCTCTCTCACCTGTTCCACCTTATTGGTTGGCCCTGGGCTGCATTTAACTCTGCTATTCCCTTATGCTTAACAAAGCTTTCCTAGAAATTTTCTGGCCTTTCCAGAAAGGTATGAAATCCCTTCTCTCCTCTCTTCATGCACACACACAGGATGGAGGTGATCAGTGGAGACCTTACCAGTTATTTGTTTAACAAGGGAAACAAACCTAAACAAAAAGAAGGATGGTTAAAAAAAGAATTTTAAACAAACTCCAAGAACAGCAGCTGATCCTTCTCTTTTGTAAACAAGGCCTTACTGTAATCTTTTTAACTCTTGCCACAAGCCAGATTCTCTTTGGACATCCTACCCAGAAATCACTGCACTTTGCAGCAGAATAAACATTCAAGGGACCCAACCACACAGACACACACAGAGAAGGAGATAGAGGGACTTGGAGATCAAGAGGAACTTGGAGATCAAGGTAGTGCAAAAATGTTTCATTACAATGGCAAAAAAAGATTAAAAAAAAAAAGCTCTGAAATAAAATCGCTGCCTTGACTGTGTGTGGGTGGATAACTCACTTCCTTCACATGCTTCTTATCCACTGGTGCTGCATACAGCATGTGAGTACTCCAACTCCTGTGCCTCCACGTCATCCACTTAAATTACTGAAATATATACAGAAAAAAAGCTTTGAGATAAAGCTGGCACAGCAGAAGACATGCAACTTCCCCAGCAGAGCTGTGGCAGTGTGACAAGCTCTTGGACCCCATCCAGTGAGCTGAAGCAACTGAAACTCAGGCCTGAAGCTGTTTGAATGGCAATGGTTTGGTCCGGACTGAGACCTGCCACAGCGACTACAGGAGGTGGGAGGACCCCTCTGCCTGCAGAGCATGTGCAGTGCTGCACAGACACACCCTTGTGGCCTCTCCACTGAGCCAGTGAGCACCCCAGTGGGACAAGGAAGCACTCAGTACTGTTCCTTTTTATTTTTAAAGTGCAAAATTCTGGGCGAATGCCGAGGCATTCAAAGCTGGGTGCAAGAGTAATGACAAATTAAAGTTCCTTTGTGATACAGTAATGCCGAGATCTCCTCTACACCACTAGTAGAATGAAGCTCACAGTTTTTCAAAAGGTTTATATTAGATACCATAATAGCTTTCTTAGCAAATATCGAAACAACAAATGTGAATACAGAATCTAATGGTGGGGAGCAGTTATGTGTGTACAGTTGTATTTGATTGACCTGAACATACACAGGATTTCCAGATTTTGGCAGATTTTAAAATCATCTATTTTATCTATCCTATCAGGACAAGTAGGCATGATTCAGATGTTTGACGTTGTGAAACAGCGGATATGAGAAGCCTTATTTATTCTTACATAAGGGGTTCAGGGATGTACAGGATTGATCAAGAAGACAGGTGGAAACATGGGACTGAATAGGAAAGACACCAGTGAATGAAGTACATTGGGACTGGGTGTAAGTTCTTGCTCTCTCCAGCCTGACCACAGGCCTGGGCAAAGAGGTTCCCAGGGCCAACCATCTACTGCCAGCATGTCATTAATTACTGATAAAATTCATTTGCTCTTGCACTTGTGCCTGATGCCAGCTTCTGGCCAAGAGTGACATCATTTTGTCTGTGATCAACATCAAAGAAAGGGAAGAGAGGCCTAGGAAACCCACATAAATCTGAATGGAAGCAAACAAAGATGTGTCATCAGCTCTGGAGATGGCACGGTCAGGAGCAAAATTTTATTACCACTTGTTTGGGAGGACCTGTAAAGCTTGCTCATGGCTCCATATGAGTAATGTGGTTGTCCTGGGTCCCTGACAGTGGAAAAAGAATAATTATATTGCAGTGTCACATATTTCCTCCCTCTTCAGTGGGAGAGCTAAAAAGCAACAGGAAGTTCTCCAGCTCTGAGAACCATATTTTTGTCATTCTTTTGTTGGGGAGCTGCTGTTTGTATCAGAACTCCCAGATTTGTGACAGGCCATCAATGGGGGCTTCCTCTGGTTTTCATTTTCTTCCTTACAGATGCAAAACTTGGGGCGTCTTCACAGACCAGCTGGAGGAATGAGTCTGCGGTAGGAAGGATGGTGCCTGTGAAATGGTTTCTTAAAATGGAGTCCAGAGTCTCAGGACATTATCCTTGAGTGACCCGGCAAGAACTGAGCTCCTACATAGCTGACAACACGTGATACCACTGTTGTTAGGAAAACTGCAGCTGCGGGATAATGGCCTGAAACTTTTTACTGGGGTAGATTCTTTTCTGTTAGCATTCTTCTTTACTTTTAACTCAAAACTTCCTTAGGACTTTTTTTTTTTTTTAATTTTAACTCTTTAATTTGGCTTTATGTTTTCATGCAACAAACAAGATATATTTTTTTAATTCTCCAGATCTCTCCAGTGCCTCCAGAGGATGCCTGTTGACTCACAGACATTTTTTTCCTCTTTTAAGTTAAATCTGTTTTTTTTCAACACATAAAGCTATAAACAAATGATGAAGAAATCCATATTTTAAAAATAGATGGAGACGGTCAGGGCATGTGTTCTGCTACTCATACAGAAAAGAGGAGCATCTGGTTTGAAGAGAAGGCTTCAATGGCTCCAGCAGCAATTTTTAGTCACGGAGCTGTCAGCTTGCACCTGCCCTGCAGGCAGCAGAGGAGACAGGGAAAAGGATTTCTTTTTTAATTTTTTTAACTCAGAGTTAGCCAATAAACTCAGACTGGTGGCTCCCAGACTCTTAAAATGGCCAACTTAAAAGCTGAGGTGACTACACTGAGGTACAGCAGCTAATGTGTACTTCTCTGCCATTGCCTTTGACTGATCTTGAGAATGGCTGGCTTATAGGTCAGGAATGTGATCTACCAGGAATGAAAAAGAGGTATTTGACTGTAATGCCCCAGTCCCATTAGCCTCACAAAATATGTCTCAGGTCTGCAAGAGAGAGGAATCAACATCTCTCCTTTCCCTGCTCCCCCTCCTTCTGCACCTCTGTTCCTCTGCCTGTCCCCATACTGCACCCGACACCCAGTGTCTGAAGCCAAGACTCAGTGTCTGTGCCAGCAGGGGACTTTACACTCCAATACCTTTCACTTGGATAGATATCCTGGCAGAGAGGAAAAGGAGACCAAAATGTCAACCGATAGGAGAAAAACTTTATTAGTGCAGTAGGTTTTTGTTTCTGTGAAGAGCACAGCTGGAGAACTTCCAACAATGCCACTGGATGCAATGATGGAACAGAAAGACCAAACTGGTGTCTGGAGCAGGAGTGAAGTTTTAGTTGGGTCCTGGTTCAGAATAAGTTTTGAACTTTGCAGGTAAAGTTGTCAAGGATACAATTCTTATCCTGTCAGAATTCCAGAGAGGATTTAAATCAATTATCTTGGATTGATGCAAATGATTAAAAACTCAAATGATTTGTAGAATGCAACTTCTGAATCTCTTGACTTCTAAAATACCAAAGTAACTATGTAAGAATCTTCTGTTTTGGTATAGTTCAAATGTAACACTACACATTGTATAAGAAGACATAAAAATGGCTCAAAAATTCATGTTAGCACTATTTAAAAGCTTTAGCTTGTAAAAAAAGTAGTACAAATAAATTGCAAGCTCCATGAAATGCTCCAAGGAAGCCCAAATGAAAGTCTAATTTCAGCATTATTTACCCTCTCTGAAAATATATTCCAGCAAAACATGTCAATTTTGACAAAACGAATGAAGAAATACTTGTATTTCTTGCTATTTTATCCTTTCTGCTTGTTGACCTGTTCATTTTTAATTTCAAATCACAAATTCCTCTGTAAGGGAACTTTTTTTCCCTACAGTCCATTGGAGACAAGTAAGTGGCAATTAACTTTCTGTAATAAAATATAAAAGCCAGTCTCTTTAATCACACATCTCATGCAAAATGTGACTTGTCAGAAGAGATCTCAAACAAGAGATACTGCCCATGAAAAAAAAGTAGTCATATGCCAGGAACACAGAGATGGATTCCCAAAGGGAAAAAAAACAACCAAAGACTCTGCCAGTCCTGCAGAAGCATCATTTTGTTTTGGCCTGGGAAGTAAGACACCCAACATACCATTTCCTCTTTTAACTAAGAGGGGCAAGGATTAATCAACCTTTGAGAAAGAAATGATTTAAGTAAGTGGAATGCCAGCAATGCTTACTTTCAGGGGAAGGTTTATAATCCTTATATCCTGTCTGCTTTACTTTAATAAAATGTAAAATACTTGCAAATAAACTATATTTAATGGACTAGATATACATATCCTCTGGCACCTTTTCCCCCATGTCCCTATCCTGGTTGCTGTATAATTCCATATTTTTCATATTGTGCAATTTCAGTGTTTGCTCTATCCTACTTGCCTCTTGGGAACTGGATTTCATGTTCAAACAGAGCAGTAACATTGCTCCTCTGGAAAGGAATAGTGGTGAGATTGAAAAGGTCCAAACTGTATCCCACAGGCTTATTTTGCTGTAGTTATATCTTTTTTCAAAGTTCACATTGTTCTTCAGCAGAGAGCACTAAAGCCCACACACTGGATGCCAACACAGAAGTGACGTGTTCATGGTTATGTTCTTTGTCAAAGATAATAATAGAAAATATAACTAATTGACCCTCAATAACTGACTGGCACTCAAGATTATCAGACCTTATTTATTACGGTTGGGTTCAAAAGATACAAATGTGCATTTCTGATAGCTCTTGGGAAGGCTTTAAACAAGACAAGGACCCCACAGCAGTGAAGGTAAATATTAATGAGGGCTGCCTGTCATTGGTGACAAGAATATCATGCCATAAGGCCTCTGTGTCACCAGGGTAGGAAGGCAAGAGCTCCAGACTTAGAGATGTTTTCAATGACTTCAGAGGAAAGGAGTCAACTTGCAAGTTGGAGATCTCAGTAAGTCTATCACGTGCCATCAACTACCCATGTGAACGAAGCCTCTGCAACTGGCTCTGTTTTACTCCAGAGTCACTTCAGTTTTAAATCCATAGAAACCTGATGTCGGTATTCAGCACTTGGAACCCAAGAGTGGAAATATTTTGCAATTGGGCAGTGGGAAAAACTTTGCTGGCTTTTTTTTCTTCTTCTTCTTCTCTTTTGCACAACTTGGTGAAAACACTGTTATAAACCACTGGTGACAGCTCATCGTTTGAGTCCTGAGAAAAGTAGATGGTTCAATGCTTTTGGCAGACACACATTCCTGACACACTTGCTCTGTGCCTGGCTGTTTGTGAGTTTGTCCCCTGAGCATGTGATGCTCACCCAGATCCACAGTTTCTCACTGTGGTGTTGCCTGCAACAGTAGACACCCTGAAGAATCTGTCCCAGAGAATTTGACTCTCTCACAGCACCAGAGGAGATGGGTAGCCTGTCCACATTATTAGAGCTTAGTAACTACCATTAACAACAGGGAAAGGATTGAGTTCTTTGCTAATATCTCCATGTTCACCTAGCTGGGTAACATGCAGGATCCTATTGGGGTATGCAGCCAAACCAAAATATCCCATAGGCAAACAGGATGATTAGAAAGTTAGCCTGTCCTTCAACTCTTTATCCAGTCGTCTATATTTTTGGACACTCGTATTTAAAAGAAATAGGGAGGTAAGTATCCCTTCTGGTATCCTGGAAGCCTTATCATCTTTGTAAGGAGAAAAACCAGAACGACTTTGAAAGGCAGCAGTTGTGTTTATTTCATTCTTTTCAGAGAGCTGTTAAATCACTATGTACAGTGAGGTTAGTCCCTGGCTTTCATCTGGCTATCTTGATGAATTAGCAAAGTCACTGGCAGATGCTGACTGTGAGGTGTATGCCAAGACTCTCCTCTGTCCTGACCTCTCCACTGCTGTGCTGTGCTCCCTGGGTACTCTGCACCCTAAGTCTGAGAGCTTTTTTGCACATCTCTCTTCTCAGGTCTGCATGGATTTTAATAGAAGTCGAGGCCTCAGGTAAAGGGTATCCCCACTCTGCTTTACAGTCATTACAAACCATCAAGGGACTTCTGAAAGAGAATAAGGGAAGAGAGGCCAAAGATATAGGTGCGTTTGGGTTGTGGGGGTTTTTCCTGTGACAGTTTGAAGAAGAAGAGGACAACTGTTTGTTGGATGTCTTCAATAAAGGCTTAAGGATGTCCTTTGATTGGGATGAGAAAAGGGGTAAGGAAGAAGCTGAAGTTCTAGGAGTCTTTTGCTTCTTTTAGGATGTGACTTTTGGTTTGTGAAGGGTCACATAATCAGTTAGTGAGGAAACTGGTGTAAAATCCAAATCTGATGATGAAAGGATGATCTGCCAGTGTTCAACAAGACATGCTATTAGAAGAGTAGGACAGCAGACAGC
Organism: Manacus vitellinus; assembly: GCF_001715985.3. Lineage (NCBI taxonomy): Eukaryota > Metazoa > Chordata > Aves > Passeriformes > Pipridae > Manacus > Manacus vitellinus. Next base: position 8,585,410 of record NW_021939632.1, on the reverse strand, counting down.
AGGTGGGCATGCCAGTCTTTTATCATAGACATGCCTGTGCTGTAAAAATGGAGATCCTTGGGCCTTCCTTTTGGTGATTTTTCCAGCATAAGACCGGTATTTTCTCTGTTGAGAGATTTAGGGCAGGTAATGTCCAGTACATTCTTTGCCAGCTGTCTGTGCCTCTGCTGCTGCAGAGGGGCATTTAGGGTACATGTCTCTTGCCCTTTAGAAGTATGTTGCCCAGAGAAGCCAAAATATAACTAACAACAAAAAAATGCTCTCACAATAAAACTGAATGCCATAAAAGTGTCAGCGCTTTCAAACCTTTCCCTGGTGGGTCACAGCAGAAATATCCATCGTTCCTCTGGGATGCGTCTCCTGCCATCTGCTTCTCATTCACTTTCCCCCTCGTGTCAACCCTTGGAAGGATTCTGGAAAGGAGGGCTTGGCACCCATTGCCAGGAGATTTGCATCCTTATTTTGATTTGAAGAGTTCCCTTCTCTGAGGGAAAAGTTGGCACTATCAGGTGACACAAGTTAAAATAGGAAAACAAAGGGATACACCCAGTTCTGCTGCAATTCTTAGATTGATTTCCAAGATTCAGGTGAAAGGCAAGGCAGTGTTTTTCCACTTGATGGCTAAGAAGAGTTTCCCTCTGGAGTCAAGTCTGGGAAACTTCTCTCTCTATGGCTCATTTGTTTCAAATCAGGCCCAGCCTGGCCTGGCTCTGTGCAGGATCTGGGAGAGGTTTTAGCCCTTGCGAAGGTGACTTTTTGCCTCAAGGCAGCTCTTGCAGCATGAAGGCTTTTTTCAGACTTAGGTTTGCCCAGGACTGCACGTTATGACCCTCCAAAGTCCTTACTTGCCCTTTTTGCTGGTGTGCTAGTTCCCTCACTGTCTCATGCCAATTTAGTTCACCACAACAGAATGTCACCTGCAAAACTCTGACCCCTACCCCGGAGTGGAAAAGGGTTAAATGATGTGACTTTGGCAAACCTGAGCTCCACACTCAGGGGAAGCAAAGAGGGCTTTTAGTGCGGGTATGTCCCCACCTGCCTGTGTCCCTCTGCCTGGGAGATCTCTGTCTCATCACTGACAAAATTGTCAGCCTACTACCCTAGACACATCCCCTCCCAGACGTTCAGCTGACCAGAAGAGGGGATTTCCTCCAGAAGGGGTCAGCCCAAAAAATTCTATCTTTTCACTCACCCCCTCCTGTCACTTTTTCTACCCCAGAGCAAATGGGCATCTTCCATCTGGATTCTCTCTTTGCAATTTGCCATCATGTTTCTGGAGGCAAGCAGTGTGTCCCAGGGAGGCTTGATGAACATCAGCACTGTCTGTAGTTAAACAAGGTCTTCCTGTGTTGCTGCCCACATAACTTTTGTGATTTGAGAAATTATGAAGATGTATTCACCAGGCAGTCAAATGGGATGAGGCTTACCATGAGTCCTGCACAGTTCATCCACGCATCTGCAGGAGCACAATGAGGAAGGGGGATGTAACTGACTGTCTGCAGTCCAATCCTTGTTGCCTACTGCTGACAAGGCAGAAACTTTTAGGACAATGCTTTTCATGAGGTGTGGTATTAATGCAGCCTTGGATTGTTTCTTTCTTTGTCTTCCGGATGCATGAAAACATTTAAATTTAGATCGGCCGAGAGCACAGCAGTGTCACTTGTAGAGCAAGCTCCCCCTGCAGGGCAGTTATCCTCGCCCCAGAGAGCTTCCCCCTCTGCATAAGCCAGCAGCTTCCAGCAGGAAAATGGGAGGGAATGAAGATACAAAGTCTGCCCAGAGTAAGGAGGAAGGAGCACAAAGCACGAAAAGGGAGGGAGCAGATGCCATCCATGTGCCTTTACTGGCTCCTCTCGGACGTGCTGTGATGAGCCCCCACGACACATGCTGCACTCCTGCTCTCACGGGAGTTTGAGATGGGAGCCAAACTCTCCTACAGATACCCTCCATTCTGGCTTTCCCAGAAGCTGGAGATTGGTCTCAAACAGATGTCAACAGGCCAGACTGGCAAAATAGGACCCTCCCTCTGGTGAAGAAGGACTAATTGTTGTTTACTGATCCCAGAAGTTCTGGGTTTCATATAACTGCCTTGCAAGGGAATTAACTCTAACATCCAACAAGTGGTTAATTAAGGCCTTGTGCCTCATTACTGGTCTCTCTGGTGAGCATAAGGGTGTTATGCAGCTGAGTAAGTGCCACCCATGCGCACTGAAAAGCTGGGGCAATCTTTAACACATCCATCAGGAAAGATGTGTTTTACAGCTAGCAGGAGGTCATGGCTTCTCCTGCTGCCTGCGAAACAAGCAAGAACCAGTTTCTACACCTGCCTCAAAGGCTAGGAAACTGTACAGGATGCTTCAAGCACTGTGAATTGCAAGCTGCAGTCCTGCTTGGTGGCTGAAGTGCAGTTAGCAAAGAACCTGAAACATTTTGCTCAGCTCTGATGCAACTAACTCCCCTCCTTTCCTTCCCTTCTGAGATTTTCATTTTAGAGCTAGGGAAAAATGCATTGAAGGAAGAGAGAATTCTTGGCAAGATCTGCAGCTGGCTGCCAACCAGAATGTGGGCTGCAGCAAAGCGACCAGTTTGAAACCAGACTGTCTCACATGGAGGACAGCGCTTGACAAATCCACTGGGATTTCATTCAAATGGCTAGGGAGGATAGGCTCACCAGATGATGCCGATTAGCATAGCTCAGCATTACCCCTCTTTGTAAGTGCCAGGAAATCTGTCCTTTATTGTCTAAGCAACCAAATACACACACACACACACACACACACACACACACCCCAGGTCTCTGGGAAGACTGGTGTTGACGACAGGTTTGAATGCTTGGTGCAAAAGCTTTGTGCCCAGTGAACTTTTGAGGTCTTTCCTGAGATACTTATTTATGTTTGTTTCTTTGCTTTTATGAAAAAGTTCAAGAACATTTTACGTTGGGCAAACAGAGATGATGATATCAGGCCATATTTGCATCATACTTTTGTGTGGCTATGTTTCTTTTTGCAAACAAACTGTTTCTAGGTCTGAGTCACCTGCCTTCAGTTTGGATACCACAGTACAGAGTCTGGACAGATATTTAGACCAGTAAGGTAAAGGCACAGGCACCAGTATCCCCTTTTGTGCCCAGTCATGGGGCTCTTTGCTGTTTTGTAGCTTCAATCCTTCTTCCCAATGCTCAGATTTTGAATGAAACAATAGCAAATGCATATAAAACATTCTGCAGACAATCTAGTAATTTTATTAAGCCATTGATGGTGCCATTGGCTTTCAGGCATATAACCAGTGGAGGCTGGCACAAGGGGCTTTATGGGTCAGGATATGTAGCTGAAATTTCAGGGCTTCTCTCAACAGAGAAGTGAGGAAGTGCTTGAAATTGCAATGGGACTTGCAGGTGAGGAATTGCTTTTCATTGTGAGGTTGCTGGGAGCAATCACAGTGTATAGAGGTTATGAGTAAAACAGAGACCTGGCCCTCAAAAATGATTACTCTACTCCTAATTCTACTAATGCCTACATGTACTTCTCCTGGCTTCAGTTTCCCCATCTGGGGCATCAGAACCCTGATCTTCACCTCCTTTGTAAAGCACTGTGAGATCTATCCATGGTAAGTGCTATAGCGTAAGTTAGTACCAGCAATATTTTTGCTCCCAAGTGATATATTCAACCCATATATTTAAAAATGTTCAGAAGTCAAATATTTTAATTTCATGAGACACATTTTTTTATGAATGCAAAAGGAAAAAATTAAATTGAACGCACTGTCTACTTCTGCTAAACATTTGGCTATGTGCAAACCATTACAGTAATTGAAGCATTAATTACCTGTCTGAAAGCATTAACTACCTTTAAAATCAGGTGTGAGCATCTAGACTTAGCCTGGGTTTTGTGGGCTCTCAGCTTTACAATATGAAAATGGTATTAAATTTAGCATTGTTATTTACAGAGATTTTATGGGGGAGAAGAAAAAAATACTCCTTTTCTTTAGGCTGGTGCTGAGGATCTGTTTCAAGCTTTTTTTTTTCTCTTGCCTCCTTCTCTGTACCTTCTCTTGTGCAACAGGACTGTGTTACTATAATCCAAAATACTGAACATAATAGTGATTACTTCTCTACACAGCAATTGGTCTATGTTCAAACTGGGAATATTAGAAATTGGCCAACTGCTGAAATGAAGGGAAAGAACTTAGGTAAAGCTTTTCCTCCTTTTATTACTGAGTCTTGGTGACACTCTTGTGCTATTAAAACCTGTCCCAAAAGTCTTACAGAAAAAGGAGTGGTAAAACAGACCAGGCTCTGAGATTTTGGCTGAGCAAATTTCTGTGTCTGTTTGGGGTTACAGCCTGCCCCTAGACCAGCCTGCTACCATTGCTGATGGGAGGAGAAGAAACTTGGAGAGTTAACTTTTAGGGGAGTGGAGGGAAAAAGAGAAAAAAATATTATTTTGCTTACTGGGTGAAATTCTTCTTCCTCTTCTCCCTCCTCCCCAGTCAGGACAAAATAAAGACTATATAATTTCTAATGAAATCAGGAAGGGGGTAATAGTTCCTGGAAGAGGAAGAGAGAGACTGTGAGGAGATTCCTGCCAATGGTGTTCAGTTACTACAGAGAGAGCACTGAGCAGCCCCAGGAAAGCACTTTGTGGGACAGATTCCTTTGGCTTACTCTGATTGGATTTTGCTTTTTCTTTGGGTGACAAATTTTTTCCCTTTCTTGCTCTGAAACATGTTCCTACTGTGCATTTTAAAGCTCATCTGTCACAAACACCCTCACTCCGTCCTCCATTGCATGGCTGCAGAATGAAACGGCCATCCTGCCCCCTTTTCTCTCCCTGCTGAGGTGCTCTGCAGGGTGTATTGCCAGGAATCAGCAGCACTTCCTCAGAAATGTTAATTATACCAATCAAAGCCTTGTTTGCAGGCCTCACACTAAGCCCTGGAAATTCTGGGAGTCAAATAATAGAGATGCCACCACTAAAGATCAGAGGAAGCATCTGGGAGGGACTGCAGTGAGGACAGCAGTATGATCTACTGTCTCTTTGTAGTCCCTGAGCGCTCTGACTCCCAGCACTTCTAGTAAGTGATGCTGAAGCATTTCACCCAGTCAGCAAACTGCACTGACATCCTACATCACTGCCCATCAGCAGATGGGCTCCACCATTTCTTTTCCAGTTTAGTGGCCAGGGCCTGCAGCATGATGAGGAAAATTTAGATCCTAACCCCTGTTGTTTTCTGCAGTGCTGTTTATTACAGTGACTGGTTTGAATTTGTAAAGTGCCCAGAGGGTGCTCTACCATGGACCATTGTGTGCCAGATGCTGTAGGAATTCTAAGGAAAAAAACCAGACCAGGCCCCAAGAGGTTTATGACTGAAGCAGAAGGCAAGGGTTAAGATGTTCTATAGATAGACAGGGAGTAAGCACAAACCAGGGAACTACATGTTGGATATTGTTCAACATCATACTTGGGAGGATGTGATGTTCACAAAGATATAATAAAAGCCAGTGGGAGAGCTAAAAGTGGAGTCTGGATACCCTCACTCCTCCTTTTGCTGTAACTCCTAAGTGAATTTCCTCCCTTTCTTACAACCCGGAATTTCTTTTAACCATAATAATTAACTTTTCTGAAGCTGTGAAATTTTCTTTTTCAGTTCTGTTGGAACCACTTCCCCAGATCAGCATTTTGTGGTGTATTCCTAGCCCATTCCAGTGACTCCTATGTGGACAAAACATCCTCTTTCCAAACCTTTGCAAGTGATTCTCACGTGCACGAAAACACACAGAGGTGCTAAGCTGTCTTCATTAGCCTGGTTCTCCACTGTGCCACAGGCATGGGAGGGGATCCCTCCCTCCAGTCAGAACATACTGCAAGATGGAGGCAATTCCCAGGACAACAGAACAATGGCATGTTGCGAGAAGGAGGCGAGAAAATGAAAAAAAACCAAATCAATGTAGTATTGAGGATTTGTGGATCTGCATGCTGTGAACAGGCAGGGTTTGAGCCCTGAACTGAGGACACTGTCCAGTGGAGCACAAACATCAAGTGCTGGGGAATTTTGCAGCACTCAGTTGCAATTTTGCAACTAGTGGGGATGACAGTGCTGAGCTGATCAGGGAAGACAGGATGAGGAGAAGGAAGGCTTCACTCCAACATGCATGTGCAGTGCACATACAGAGTCTGGTACAATCTGGAGCTTTGAAAAGGGTTAGAGACACACACTTGTTCCATTAACTGAAGTACAGGAGAGGGAGGTGTGTGTACAGGAGCGGGGAAGGGAGGGAGAGCAGAAATAACGCAATGCATTAATAAGATAAGAACTAGACAAGGACACATAATGTATCGTTACACCCCAGAGACAAAAGGGCAGCTTCCAGAGGGCTGAGGCTTACACTCTAATCATCTCGACTTTGTAATGTTATACAAGTAGGGGCATATTCTGTGGCTTGGGAGACTTTGCTGAGTAAAACCCTGCAAGCCACAGAAAAATGCTTAAGCAGCCTTTTAAAGCCTGGCAATGATCCAGCCCTCTTCCCTTCCCCACACCCCCCTTCCTCCACCCCCACCCCACTGCTGTAACCCAGTCAGAGAAGCAGGAAAACCCTTGAGACAGGCAATCTTTATTGGTCACGATATAAAAAGCTTTTAAAGACAATGGGAGGATTAAAGCATTAGGGTCAGTCGTTATGTCCTTGTAAGTGATCAGGGTGCAACAAAATATTTAAGCTCCCATGTAGCCAAAGGCTTTGGATTCAGTGAGGAAAAGGGGAGCTGTTAGGAGGGAAGGGCTTCTGACTGCAAGATTTGACTTTGTTTTTGATGCAATGGGGCTTGGCCCTTGCAAGCTTTCCCCTGGCTCCTGGGGAAGGTGGGGAGAGGATGGAGTGAAGGGTCAGGCAGTGATTAGCAGCATTTTGATGCATTGTGACCTTGCCACTCAAAGGCCATCTAGCAGCAACCCTCGCTCCTAAATGTTACCCCAGTGCTCCCGATCTGAACATGCTGCCCTTGCCACTGCTGCTATTTCAGGAGATGGCAGCCCCCTCCATGTTTGCCTGGAGCCACCAGCCTGTAATTTGAAACAGCAAAATCCCCTTTGGTTGAACTTCCCACTTCAGGATAAGGCAAGGACTGTTCTCTCTCAGCTGCACAGTCACTCAGCACTTCCCCAGCTCCTATCTGCAGCACCCCAGCTCTCAGCTCCTGAGGATAAGTGCAGTACAGGCAGCTCCTGCCTGTACCAGTCGCTCACCCTGCCCTGACATCGATTAAAGACCACTCAGATCACAGGGCTGATGTACACTACCCTCCTGCTGGCACTGGCACTGATGGAAGGAACCACTGCCAATGGGAGGCAAGGTTTAATGGTATGAGCTAGAGCTGTAAACTTCTGGGAAAAAAAATAAAATCCAGGTATGTGCTGGACTGGTCAGGATATGTGCACTCTCACAGGGTGGAGAACAGAAACCAGAAAGCCTGATGTGGTTCTTCCAGCCTGACTCTGATGCTGAGTGAGTCTGGCAGGACCAAAAACGCCCTGAACAGTGGTCATCTCAGATGAGTTTCCCCATGGTTCCTGGTACCATTCCCGCTGCAAGCCAGGTTGGTCATAGCTATCAGTTTCCTGTGTTTGTGGATAAGGATTTTCTGAAAGGTTATGGCTGTCAATGCTCTGAGGATCCTCTTGGGAAATCTGTGAAGGGAGAAAAAATAGGACACAGGCTGTACTCAAGGTGAGAAGGTCACAAGTGTCCAGGGACTTGACTGTAGATGCATAAAGTGTCTGGATTGTCTTTTAGAATAGTAAAATAAGCTGTCAAACACTCCAAAGACAGAAAAGCAAAAAAAAAAAAAAAATTAAAAAAAGATAAGGAAGAGAGTCAGACATGCTCCATGTAGTTGAAAATTTAGCAGAACAAGTAATTTTGTAAGAAATCTGTGTTTCTTTGGTCAGAAGAAGAGAAGGTGCTGACTTAATCCTGCACTGCTACATCTTCTCTGGTTTCAGACCCGATGCCCTATTTTCTTAACGCCCAAGGACTTTTTGCTTCTTTAGAATACATCCTGGTAAAGTGAAAAACCTTATTTTTCATCCTTGGTTTCCAAAGACCTGATGATGATTTTACCTCTTTTTTTCTTTCTCAAAGGAGGAAGGGGCCCTTTTTTGCTTTTTGGACTGTGGTTTACTGAAAATTGTCAAACTTGCCCTTGTCTCAGCTTTTCTGGTAGTGTCAGTTCTGAGTGCTTGATCTGCATAAATCTGCCCTACAAAACTAGATCTTCAGCGTCTGATTTTCATGTTTTTTTTCATTTGTGTGTTGATGTGCCATGGAGTTTGCCTCCTTTCCTCCCTTTTTTCTGCTCTCCCTCCTCATATTCGTACCATCAGTTGAGCTAGGAGAACATATTCCTGTTGTCTACTCTTTATTCTTACACTCATCATAATGTTCATACATGCTGGCACACTTTCCAGTTATGATTAAGCATTGCAAAGAGCAGAAAGAGGGGTGGGAGTAGTGGAACATCTTAGCTGGGGAAGGCTTAAACAAATATGCAAGCATTTCTGCGTGTTTACACTGCAGGAGGCAAGAAGGAAATCACTTGATGTGCAAATAGACTCGAAGGTGGTGAGGTTTGGGAGGGTTCTCCTATCCTATGAGGATTTGTTTCAAAGTATTGGATCTACTCCCGGAAAAAGTTCCGTGTCTCTTCCACATGAAAGTTATCCTTATGGTAGAAAGCTCTGTGGTTCCAGAGAAACAAAGTTGTCAGATATCTTTCATCTTTTGCTAGTAGCGTTGCTATGGCTGTGATGGCAAAAGAAGATCGTTGAGACAAGATTTGTCCGGAGAGGGAGGGATTTTCCAACTATAACTACTTCCTGATGCTAGATGTCTGGCTTCTCAGCCCCAATCCTCCAGGGAGAGTTACAAAATACCCTAGAAATCTGTGCTGGAAAGTGAGAATCCATAGTTCTACTGTACACCAAAAATGGTGACTCCAAAAGACCTTCTTTGTTTTCTACATAATATGCATACATAAAATCATATTCTAAACTGCATACTGCCAATATTAAGACTTCAGTATCTCATAGGCAATAACTGGGTACTAGGGCACACACAAAGACCAGTACCAACCTAATTAACTTTCTTTTTGTGAACATCATTTTTCCTCAAGACCTGAAGGCTCCTTTTCCTCCAGGAACTTACTCAGTCATAACTAAGATATGGTAATGGCTCAAAGAACTTGCATGTCACATTGGTGCTTGAGAAATCATCAGCATTTCTGAAGAGATGGTTATAGTTCTTGTTCCCAGGTGTTCAGGTCAATGGCTACTTTATACCAGTGTTTCCCAAAAGATAATATCTAGCATATCCAGAAGATGAACATTTTTGTCTGAAATTTCCAAAACCATGAAGCAATTATACCCACGTATATTGGTTATATTTTTGCAGCAATCCATCTGATATATGGGGCAAGAATAAATAACTAACACCTGGTTGTTTTCTTCCAGCAGCTGAACAATTATTAACAGTCTCCCGAACAATTATTAACAGTTGAAATTATTACTAATGTTAGTGGTACATGAAGATTGCAGCCTATCTGTCCAAATTGTTTCTAATGAGTTGTTTATTGGTCAGTATGAAGTTTCAGGAACAGAAAATCATCATGGAGGCTGCAAACAGGCTTGTTTCCTGCCCTCAGCTTGATCTTGAATTAGTTTCAGCTTCAACAGCCTGTTTTTTGGAATAAATTCATCCAAGTGTGAATTCAGAGGTGTTGAAATGGTGGCTTCAGATCTGAATTTGGACTGAGCAAATTTAGATTAAGGTCTTGCAATTTTTGTTTAAAAAGATTGACAAGTTGTACATGAAAAAACTAGTATGGCAACATTCTCATGCCTCTTCACTAGAAATAAGACAAGGCAGATGAAGACTGTAGTTCAGTTTTTTGTGACATTAGGAGATGAGAACGTCCTACGTTCGGATATGTGAGCTGGGAAGGTTGAGACTGAAAACAGTTGGGAAGAAATAAATCAAAAGCCATGCAGTATCACTTTTTGGAGTTATTATTTTTTTATGATCATGGCCATGTCTACACTTCTAATCCTGGGTCCATTCAGAAATTTAAGAACAAAAATATCAAGGTGCAAGGAGGACAGAAAAATTTTTTGGTAAGTGACTCACTCCAGGCAAGATGATGTATTGTGTGAAGAGTATTGTGAGACAAACAACAAGGGATCAACAGTGAGATATTGCACTTTATTTTGAGTACCCTTTTTTTTGTATCTAACTCAGTGCCAGAGGTCCTGATGCTGTGCATGGAAATACAACACTATGTATGTACATCACCACAGATATGTCCCACGCTTTCCTTTCTAAGGTCAACACTGGCAACACACAAAGCCACGGTAGCTGGAGGCAGACAAGAAGCTAATTAGCTCATTTATCTCTTTTGAAGGCTAACTCCTTGCCAAATTTTAGGAATTTAGTCCAATCTAACTGAAATGTTCCAAGCATTTAAGATCTCCTCTTATCTCTTGGAAGACCACTTAAAGGTCAAATACATATCAAGGAACACCATGATAATGTTTAAGCCCCAAATTCCACTTCTTAGCTTTACTGTTTCACTAGGAGCTCTGCTTCCCTGGGCTACCCTAAACAATTCCTTTCTTTCCTTGACCCTTTCATGCCCTTCACAAGATTAGTGTAGTGTTATTTATAAACTCTTCAAGGCAGAGACTGGATTTTCATTTGTCCTGGTGCTACAGAAAAAATGTGGGAATTATCACCACAAATTACTAGAATTAATAGCTTTCTCTTACCAAAAATGCTGTGATTTTTTTCCTCCAATAAACTTCTTATTTGAACATTTTATATGAAGGTAATGTAGAATTCAGAAATAATCACTAAGTGGGTCAGTGGAAAGTAACATGATTCCAGCATCCCAGCTGCTGGCCATGGATCCTTGTTAACACTCAAAGTTTCATTTGGCCAAGTGGATCAAATCCAATCCTAGTCGTATCTGTTGAAATGCTCCTATGGCACCTGATTTTTCATTTCAAAGAAAGGGTGGCAGCACATAACTAGTTTTACTCTTTTGTTCTGTTTTCTGTGTTAAACATATTTAGAGCTCATGCCTAAACGAACTCCAAGATTTAGTCACTGAGATGGAGGAGTTAGCTTTTTCCTTTCATTCTAGTACTCGGATGCTGGAAATACTAGGTGGTGATTGGATTTCATATCTATTTCTCCCTAAGCATAACTCACTGAAGTATCAAAAGCAGTTACAGGGAAATTCAGAGTTTTACGAATACCAAGAGGGAGGTATTACATTTGGGTTTGCCCAAATCACTCTATTTCCAGCCTCATTTGGTGTCCCCTATGGGAATTCCATTTAGGAATCAGGAAGTTCAATCCTTAGACAAACTAACTGAATTATAATTTTGTAAGGGGAAAATGCACATGGGGATTAACTAGAGACAATGCAGTCATTTGTGATCTAGTAGCATCTCATACAGCTCTCCAGAGACAGGGAAACCAGAGCTCAGCTCTTCATGCTCGTGAAGGCCATGCATTCAATGCACCACTGCTGAATGCATGGCCTTCACGAGCAAACTCAAGAGAAGCAATGCCACATGAAGACTCAAACTGAGGTGCCACTGCAAGAGACACCATCATCACATACTGTTCAGCAGCTAGAATCTGCTTCTAAACAAAAATTGCTATGATTTAACACCACCGTTGAGCCTGAGACTCAAGGACTACATAGCCCTGTGCTGGGCTCAGTTACAAGTGCAGAGAGAGAGGTATATATGTAATACTTTTAAAGTTTTTTATAAACCCAGGAAAGCTTTCTTGGGGAATTTCCTAAAAAGAATTTATTGCTATTTTAATTTGTAGATTCATTCAAATTAATAAATTTGGAGGGAAAGAGCTGTTTTTGACTATGCACTATTTTTCACATTTGAAAGTGAAAAATACTTTTGAGATTGAATTGAAACATCTCATTCCAGCATTTTCTAAATGAAAAGAAGGTGGGAGGTGTTTTTGGTTCCGAACTACTCTTTGGATGAGCTGTTTTTTATATATTAAAAGAAAAACAAGGTTTAAAATTGGAGCAGAACCAACTTTGAAATGTTTCAACTGATGCCACGTGAATACTTTTTAAATAATTGCTTTTTGAACATGAGAATTTTGGCTTTGTCTTCATCAGAGTGGGAGGGAAAAAACTAAAAATCTTGAGAGTTTTGAGGGGAAAAAAAATCCATATGTACTTGCTTATAGACAGTACAGAAATTAAATACTTCTAAAACCTATCTCGCAAAATCCTCAAACACTGCTTAAAAAGAGAGCCTGCCACTGGAGATTGATATTGGATTTTTATATAGCATTCATCCTATAAAAGCCTTAATGTGATGCTAAAACAGCTTGTCCAAAAAGTAGAGAATATTAAAAGTAGTTAGGTTACTAATTTCAGTTACTTTTGTTCAGATCAATCTACTTCATCTGTATCTGAATAAGCAGTGGCCATTTCTTCAATGACAGATAACCATTTGCTGTCATTATTTGTGGGAGCATTCACGTAAGCAATCTGCAACAGACAGTTAAGGTTACAAGGTGGCCATATGTGCTTTGGGTGACTTTTTCTTCCTCCTCCTCTGCTGGGGTCACTGCCCTGGCCTAGCACATTTCCTCCGGGGTCTGAGTCACAGCACAGTGCTCTTCAGATGTCTTCAACTCAAGCCTTTTGTTCCAAGTTATTGAAATTTTTTTTACAGGCTTTATGGGAGCATTTCAGGGAGTCTTGACTGTGCATCATCTATTGAGGATTTTATTCCTGTTCCTAGGACACCCTCCTGTTCCCCCGGCAGAGACCCTTAGGATTTAGTGCAAGGTCATGCCAGCGCTACCCAATGTCTGTTGCACTGTGAATTAATGCACTGAGCCTAAAGATTGGGGGCAGAGTAGTTGGTCTTTCTAGGCTGGCATGGAAAGATGGAAGAGCAAGAAAATTATTGTAAAGGGGAGAATGCTCTACCCAGGCTTTTACTCTGGGCAATATGTCTCTCTCATCTATGGGGCATTGCAGCAGGACAAATAAACCTGCCTGTATCAGGTTGGGATGAGACATTACAATAAGAGAATAATCTCTTCCTATGACTTCTCAGGGAGCCTACCTGAGTGATTTACCCTTCACAACTAACCTTGGATCCATTAGTGCATTATGAGATAAAGCTGAAAAACGTAAATCTCTTACAGCCATCCTGCCATCAAAGGACTCTGTCCAGCCAGTCTTTCTGTTCTTTTCTTTTTTTCACCTTTCCTCAGAGAGCTCTTTAGAAACATGTAGGCTTAGTCTGATAATATAATACCATACTGAAAGTCACAAACCCCTTTAAACATAGTATTATACCCAGAAAGCTTACCCATGCTTCAAGAGAAATGCATGCCCTGGCTGTTCTAACTAAACTGAGGATTTGGGGTTGAATTACACAATACTTAGAGGAAACAGAAATTTATCATTAACTGCAACAGGGAAACCAAAGCCTTGGCCATGGTGGGAAGAGATAACTTTCCAAGGGGATTACATTCTAGAAAGTGGTGACTTTCAGAGAAATTATCAGAGATATACTACCACCATATCTACGTTAGGGTCTCTGTATCAAATAGCTTAGGCTCTGAAGGAGAGAAGACCGAAGGAAAAGGGGGAAGTGGTATTATCACAGCTGAAATGATACTGGTACATTTGTATCCCATCTGAGGGTTCAGACTCGATATTTCATTAAAGGAAATAAGAAATAAGAAGATTTCATAGGCCATGGAACAGTCATTGACATTCCTGTGGGGCTGCAGAAGAACTCTTGTGAACAAGATCTCATCAGCTTGTATTAAAAAGGTAGTAGAGGTGGAGGCTACCCCAAGATAAATGGTAGGAACTGCACAGCTAGAGTACACTGACATCATCAGATGATGCAGCCACATGCACTGCTTCTACCAGTGTTACCAAGATACCTGTGGGAAACCTTCTAAATGTTCGTGTAAAATGTTGGCCTAGATGGGGATTTTGGCTTTTATCAGACATAGAAGTAAGATGAAATAGACTGAGGAATGATTTAAAGAGAGACACTAATAGAAGCACAGGCAGGATTTTCTTGTTGAAGTAAAATTTGCAATGATATATGATTACCAAGCTTTACGGTATGGAATCAAAGAAATCTCCAGCGCTCCACACAACTCATGCATCTGCTATGTCACTGCAAGGGAAGGGAGATCCCAGCCTATACAAACAGGGCAAGATTTTGATTAAAAATAGATACTGGCACTTGTGTGCTATAAGAAACGATAAGCCTCTGAGTTCTCCAAGTGCCAGGTTATTGTTCTGTGTCACTAACTGTTTTCTTTGGAAGCCATGGCTTTCTCACTAGCCTGGCCAGATTATAAATTAATTACAGGAGAAAAAGAAAGGAGGAGAAAAAGAAAATTTGGACCTGATGTTTGGTTGATTATGAAACTGGCCTCATCCCACTGAAATGAGTGAATTTACTGACACTTGGCAAAATGTAAATCTGGCAACTTTCATCTTGTACCTCAGCTCCCACAAGTTCCTGCATTGCAAATACACGTGGTGACAGTGAAAATAAATTAGGAGATTTTCCAGATGAATTGTACCTTCCTCTGGAAACTTCAAGATTTACTCCAAACAAAGTACAACTATCAATGATATTCATGACATATTATTTCAGTTTGATTTGCTTGTACTGCAATTTGGTTCAGAATTTTATAATTAAGAAAGATCCGAATCCTCAAAGGTGCTAGGCCAAATTTTCCTCTAGTGATAACAAAGAGCCAAATTGAACCAAGATATCAGAAAACAAGGTAATTTGTCATGCTGGGAACAGAGTCAGTGATATTAAAGCAAGGAGATCTCATGTCAGGCACTGACTGAGAGGTGGATTGGAACAGAGCCTTTGTAAGGTCTTCTTGAGCTTAAATTGTTCTGTGTTTCTGTGATCCTAAAAATTTAAGTACCATGCACCCTTTGTAGCTCCTGTGCTTCTTTTTCATTACTCTGTTGCTCTTCCTGCAGCCCACCTTGCTCAGAGACATATGATGAAAGAGATGCTGAATGTACTTTCTTACTGATGTACAAGGAGCTGAAGAAAGGGAAAAAAGCCTCTCTGTGATCCTCAAAGTCAGATGCAATCTCAGTCTGAGATATTTGAGTCCAAAATGTGCAGCTACCGGTGTGTAGCTGTTTCCTTGCTGGAACCCCAGGCCCCCCAGGGATGGAGCTGAAGGAATAGTTTCTAGCCCTTTCCATTTCAGAGCTGTGTTGCTGCAAGAGTTGATGAATAGCCTTCATTGTGGACGCTCCCTCCCTGCTGCAGCTCCCACCCTTGTCTCAACATTCCCATCTGGATATAAATCTTGGTTTTCCCTGTCCCCTTCCCCCACTCTCCTCATCTTCTCCCCCTGTAGCCCCCTTCAGACCTTCCCCTCCCCCTTATCCTCTGTGGAAAGCTGGAAAGCTGATAAATAAATCATACCTGCCTCGCTGACCAGGGTGATAGTCACCCAATCCATAACTACTACATGATTTCCTTTGCCAAATGCTGGAAAATGAAAAACACACTGTCTTTTTGAACAGTTCAGCATCTGTGTACGTATAGAACTGTTACTGTGGGACTACCAGCATATCTGTGTTGGGGTCTATCATTTTTCACCATGTACTGACCCAGGCAAAAGCTTCCATTTAGCATGACTTACAATTCACTGAGGGACACGCTGTTGACTCAAGCCATTACTATTATTTTGTAGGTATTCCCTGGTCTCTGCAAAAAGTAAAAAAAAAAAAATAGAAAACCAACAGGAAAGAAACTGCTTTAATTGAAAACTACATTAACTTTTCCAACTTCACCACCCTACTGAAAACCATTTAAAATATGAGCTTCAGACAGTCTACTATAGACAAATATTTTTGTTCTTTTTCACTGCAGACATTGGAGAGGCATTTGAAGAGCAACAGATAGATTGTCATGTTTGTGTCAAATTTTTAAACTAGCCCTGAAATTGCATCTGCCCTGCACTCTTGATCAGATCTATAGCAAGTGAAAAAAATAAATCTCTGATATTCTGAGGCAACGTTCAGAGCTAGATCTTGAAGTTTCAGGCCAGTGTATGTTGATGTGCATTAGTTAAACAGTTGAGGGGAATTAAACAAAAATTGAACCTGTCAAGATATGGAAAAAGTGTATGTTTTCATGATATGGAAAAAGTGTAAGTTGGAAAGGGAGATTTGTGTTGCATCTTTTCCGAACTGTGAGATGTGCCAGGTTGCAGAATAGTCTCTGGAGATAAGCGGTTGATGAGTTATTGGTTGGACTATTTTAAAAGATGACTGAACACTACCGTGGTGGAAAGAGGGAACGTTTCTCCTCACATAGATCCTGGTACAGTGAATTATGTGCTCGCATACAGCTTGTTACAACTGCTGTTCCAGGAAATAGGGTTAGTACGTACATAGGAAATTAACAAATTGCAACAATTTGTGCTTCCACATCACTGGTGTGCTGGATCATGTGAGAGCCTGGCTTACGCAGTCCTGAAATCTGCTTCCACTTGCAGAGAGATAACAGAGGAAAGTACAGCCAAAAGGAATATGCTGGTCTACACGACTAATTGGAATCTGGCCTTAGGCCTTTCTTCTAATTATATGACATTCAAATGTAATGAGCCAAAGTGAAGCTTCGCTTTTACTCAGTGACCCACCAAGGGCAACTTTCATCAACAACTGTGAGAAGGAGACGGGTAGATCCAAAAAGACATTTCAGCTCTATAGTAGACTTGGTCATCCGCTGCAAGTGTCTCTCTTCTCTTTTAACCTGCAGAAGGAATATGGGACAATTACACTCCTAAACTGGCTCAGGTTAGTAAAATTAGTATGAGTGAAAATTTTGTTACAATTTGCTTGCCAGTGTAAAGGCACTTTACCTCAATTTGGCCCCAGCTCTCCAATGTAAGCTTTCCTCAACAGTTCTTTTCTCAACCCTGTGCACATTTTTGCTGGTTTTGCTTTCAATCAGAATTTATTTAGAAAGACAGAGATTTGGTACAGATACAACATCAGAAACTGAGTGGATATGCTGAGACAGTGACTGAACTATGCACAGCAGCCCAGGCAGCGACGCCACTTTACACCACCCGAGGACTGAGTCCAATTTAGCAGGACAATTTTTCCCTGGTTTGGGAGGCAGGGAAGAAGGAGTGTTATTTTATTTTTCATTCCCTGGTGGATGTATGGAAACAGGCTGTACTTTTCTGGAATGTGTAGGATCTTTTGCATGGCAACTTGCGACGTGATCTTAAGCAGGCAAAGAAACGCGTGCATGCGAGAGCACACACACACACACACACAGACGCGCACAGGCAGACCTCGGCCTGCTGGGCAGCCTGCCCACTGAGCACTTGATGCTGCAAGTCATGATGATTAGCAGAGTTTCCTACTGCAGCCTGCCTGATAACAGGGACATCAGCATATACAGACACACCTCTGGTGTGAGTGGAACAGTATTTACTTTGTTCTGACCAGGCCCTTACAAGATCTCTTTGCCGTGACAGCTGACAAAAGGAGGGGGAAGGAAAGCATTAATAAAATGTGATGTTTTGAGGTGAAAATGTCAGGAATGCAAAAGAAAAAAAGGATTGGTAAATACAGCCATAAGGAAATAATGTGCCAATGTAGTTTCTATGTCCCTTCCTGGTTGGACTAGCAGGCATTTTATTTCTACCCTTAAGGCTCAGGATGTGATCTCAGTTGTGCTCTTACCTCTCTGGATGAACTCCTCAGCACTCAGGGAAAGTCAATGGAGTTGCTTGAGCTGTATAGGGGACCACAAGACACTGAGATTTATTTCCCAGTCTCTTCCCTCACATCCTCTTGGTAGTTACCTGACATCTGTCTGTAACACCTCCACACGAAGAAACCTAACTCCTTCCATCAGTTAAACTTTCCATCAAACCTATCAGTCCAGTGAGGGAGCTGTCTGTGTAGCTGCTGGCTCACTTGAGTGCATCCTGCTTCAAAATGCAGAAGCACATTGGACATTCAAGGTCTAGCCATCCTTCTGGGGCTCTGAGGATGGGTAACATCTGCCACACATGAACACAACATTGGCTGGTCAGGAGTATGGAGGAGGAGCTGGTGTTTGGAGACTTGAGGCTGGTCTCAGAGCATATGCTGACCTAAAGTATAATCTGTAAGTCATTCCTCTTTCTGTTCAACTTTGATTTTTGATGGCTTGTGAGCAGAAAGTTTCTACCCCATGATATGCTACAGCCATTTCAGCTTGGTCCAGATCTATGTGATCTACAGCAATTCTACAGACATCAGCTGCGCAAGCAGACAGTGGAAGGGACAGAGATATTGATCTTCAAAGCCTCACAGATTTGTGCTGTGTTGAGAGGCAGCACAGATCTGCTGGCACAGGGAAACAGAGTATGCACATACAAGTTTCTGGGAACTAAGAACTACAGATATGAGGACAACTTCCAAACAGCACAATTTGCTGGTTGGTACAGTCTTCCAAATGAAGTGTTTGGATCAGTATTAACAAACACAGAAACTGCACTAGCTGTCCTTGTGTCTTTGATAAATAAACTCAGGCTTACCTTCACTGCACCTTTCACCTGCCGTTTCGATCCTCGCCTGTCACTACAGGGCTTTGCAAATGTTGGTAAGGCCTTCGAGCCTGCGCAATGGATTTTTTGTAGGTGAGACACAGCATGCGCGGAACTGAACCCATCCTTTAATCCTAAGGTTCATCTGCCAGGGCCGAGTGAGCTTGGACGGTGGCAGCGAGGTCCTCAGGATGTAGGTTTAATTAGAGTGACCTTCTCTTAGATGGATGGCCTTACAGGGCTGAACGAGCTCCATCTGCCCGGGTTTGAAATTAGAGTTGTCCTTCTCCTCTGTGTGCTCCGAGGCTCCCCCTCTCATCTCCCACGAGAGTGCAGTCCACACTGGCAAAGCTCCCCCTCTCTCTCTCCTTTCCCAGGGCTGCCCCAGGCCCACATGCCAGGGGCCAGGCCCGCACGCCATATTGATCAACATAACTGGTCTACTCTGGCCTCCAATCGGGAGGTCTGGAGACACACCATCTACAACGCTGCTGATGCTTTTGAGAAAGCACGCAGGATCACTCTTGAGGAGAAAAGACAATGCAGAAAGAATTGTGTCTTGCAGAATATACCTCCTAAAGAGTCTTTCTGCTGTGCCTTTTGCAACTGGACGTGCCTATCTCGTACTGGCCTTTTCAGCCACCAACACGCTTGTAACAAACGTGGGTAGAGCCCTCCCCAAATCTTCATTCGCGAAGCCTAGCCATGATGACCTTCACTGCAATCAGAATCAAATGTGTACAGAAGCTCAGAATCAGATTTTTTCATCCAATTATATTCTGTCCAACAAAAGACACCCCATCCCCCAAAACAGCTGGGATCTAAATTTGATATTAGTGTCTGGGAACTCATAAAAGGTTTGAGTTTCTTAGTTGCCTCCAGAGGACACTTAAAATGGCTAGAACTTATCAGAGCACAGGACAGTCTCATCATGAAGGCGAAATTTCCCGGCCAGTGCTGGTCAGGAGTATGTACTACTGCATTAATGCAGTTTCCAGGTCTCCTTCAATCTTCCTACTTTATTGGCATGCCAACTTCAGGTGTTAACCTTAAAGATAGCTGTTCCTACCCTCTTCATCACCTCTTAGAGCAGCAGAACACCCCAGACAGGGCTTCGCATGCTAAGCCAATATCTCCAGAAATAATAAGTTGTTGCATGAGGAGCTGAACTATTGAAGCCAGATTTCCTGTGGAATTGTGTCCTCTTTTCCAGATGTTCCTTTCTTTTACCTCCTCCGTAATAACTTCATGTTTCTTATGTCCTTTCCACCTGGCAAGAGATGATGTGCACTGAGGCTAATCCAGTGTGCCTTGAGAAAGTCAGAAAGATATGATCTCTGCATTCCACTCAACCTAGGGGAAATGATTGCTCATAAAGCAAATTGCCATGGGAAAAAACATGGTTCTTTCTGTTGGGGTGGTTATAAATGGCAACTGATAACTGCTCTTTCTCATGCTGTTCCCTTTCACTTTGTATAAAGTGTTAATGTGAGATTTTATTTATTTGAGCTTAATCAATCATATTTACATGAATGTCCAGATGCATAAAATGATTCATCTGAAACACAACTTACATTTTTTCCTTATTGAAACATGTTTTCATTTACTGGACAGCATACTTTGATCTTATGGCAACGAAAACTTTCAGTGGTCCCCTGTAGAAACTTCTAGTGTGTTCTTTTCACTGGAAATGTCACAATATTGGCTTTCTGTTCCAATTTGGAATACAAACACTCCTCTTTCAAATGCCAGAGTATCCTAGGGAAAGGAAATTCTGGTTTCTGACTAGTTATAATCATAATCCAAAAGCAGCAAATATTTCATGAGGAAAATAATACTGTAAACACTGGGATTCTAGCAGAGAGGAGTGGTATTTAATAAGAGCAACTGGGAATTGATTGAGAACCAACTAGTAAAGTCAATCTGACTTCATTTTTCAGATATAACCTTGAGATTAAGGCCACAGCAAAACATCTCACAGAAGGTAGATCTCCATCTTTCCTGCCATTTGAAAGTTTCAATAATGGTCACCTAAGGCTGTGTTCAGAGGCACAGCTTCAGCTACATCAACCTTCCAATTTGGGGCTCACATTTGAAGTAAGAGAGGTGCTTTTGATGGGGATAATCTCTGATCAGATAAAAACCTATATTCCTTGGGCTTCAGAGCTTGCAGTAACATTGGGCTTCATCTTAGTGATGATTTCCAAAGAAGAACAGCACTTAAGGAAAAAGTGTGCTGGAATTCTCCCTTGTCATTTTTCTTCCTCTACCCTGTGGGCTTTTGATTCAGGATTGGGGGTTTTTTTTGTTTGTTTGGTTGGTTTGTTTTCTTTTTTAGTATAGTTCTCGGTTTACCCAAAGCAATGCACTGTAACTTCAATTTAATTTCTGTATTTATTGTAGTGTTTAAGTGTTTGAGCCTTGAATGTAGGCAATTAAATTTTTTCAGTATATCTTCCTGCTTCCTATCTGGAAAGGAGTTCCAGGTTCTGGCTAAAATTACTGATTTAGTGTTCTGTAAACCTTCACTCCATGTATTCTTTGTCCACGTGCTTCTTTCAAAAAAATCATTTAAACACCCTTTAATTGCAAAAAAACCCCAACAAACAAAAACCTTCCAATCCAAGCCTTCTATGTTTCTATGATAAATATATTTTTAAAATATTGAAACTTGACTTTTTCACTTGAAAAGCTGGAAAATTTAGACCAAAAGAGGAAAAAAAAATGCTATACAGAAATTCTTTCTGCTTTCCTCTTAAAGCCCCCAGAATGTATTTTGAGAAATAATAATAATAATAAAGCAGTCCTTGAAACTTGAGTTAAAAAACTTGTTTAAGCTGAAGTTAAGTTTTGTGAATCTACTTCCAGCATTTTGGATAATTTCTGCACTTCAGAAATCCATCATGTAATACTATGTCCTCTTACACAAGGCAGACTCAGGAACAATCCAGCAGATTTATCAGCAGAACAAATGGCCAATCTATTGACAGCATAAAAATAAATTTTGGAGTGGGGTGATAGTTCTCTTAATATTTGAATTAACATGAGTTGACAATATTATACCTGTGGTTTGATATGGTGTGGGCAAGTGTTGGGTGGAAACCTTCTGTCAGTTCATGTTCAGCCTAAATGATTGCTGTGCATATTTGTTGCTTTCAAAGAGCCATCTCTGCAATGTTCCTTATAACAAACCTTATTTATTTATATACAAATTATCCATCTCACTGTAATGTCACTGTTTCCTAAAACTAGGTTAATTGGAAACTTCTTAGAAAGAGAATGTAGTGAAGCCCACATCCCCTTTCAAACTGCATCTTTCATATGTGACTTTTACATAACAATATATAGATACATGCACATATGTATCAATGTACAAATATGTATTTCCTTTGTATCATAAAGTGCAGAGTCAGAAGAGACCTTTGTGGTTGATTTTATAATCCTTGTGCCCCTCAAACAAGTCAAGAGTGCTCTAAAATTGATTTCTGTTTGAACAAGAACAAGCATATAAAATACATTTTAAAAATAATTTCAGTCCTCACTTCAAAACTGATGGTGAGAAAGCCTTCATCAAGCCCTGTTGTTTACAGGATGTGTCTAGGTATTCATGTGTGTAGACATAACTATATCTAAGTAGGCACACTCACATAAATGACTTAAAAACTTTGACAACAACTCAGTAAACCAGTAGAAATTATTGACACAACATGTCTTCAGGCTCCTGAAATGTTCCTAGTCTTAAGCTTGTGGCTTCTCTTTGCCAGGTCAATGTATGTAAGAGGCTTTGGACACAGCCTGAAAACTACACTCCACTCCATAACCACGTTGTGGCACTTCAATTTAAAGCCATATGTTAATATTAACAAAAAACCCCACCCAAACAAAACCAACCAACCAACCAAAAATAAACAAACAAACCAACCAACCAAAAAACCAAACCAAGGAAAAAAACCCAACATCTGGTAAGTGGGATTGAGCTTTAGTAAGCTCATCCCGCAGTTCCAGCACTTGGACAGCGATGGGAAACGGGAAATAGACTTCACACCCCAGGCACGCCATCAGTCAATGGACTGTGAAAGAAATGTAAGTATTACTGCCCTAGCCTTTAGGTGCCAGGCATAACTACCTAGAGACTGCAGAGTTCAATTTTCACTTGGCCCTGCCTATATGGTTGAGAGCTCTCCTTCCTCCCCCATTTACTCCACAGATTCCTCCTGGCACAAAAGTGTTTACAGGGGCGAGGGGGGAGCAAAAAAATCAAGTAAAAAAAATACTTCATCTTTGAAAAGAAAGCAGATGTTTCTGGGATCCTGATCACAGTGCTTGAGCTATGGGTCTTGCCTGGAACTTCCAGAAAAGCAAATACCAGAGCCCTTGTTTAATGGCTGTTTCCTTGCTCACACTGCAATATGGCTTCCAAATGGAACAAGGCACTGAGCCAAAAATCAGCAGAATTGGCTCAGAAAAGGGGAAATTTTTTCTTTTCAGGGGAGGGAGCATATTTTTGCTTTCACGAAAGGAATGCTCCCACCCCCTGTGAACCTGAAAAACAAAGTCAAACCCTTGCCATATCCTGTTCTCTCCTTGTGGGAGAACTGTGGTAAGGGAGACTGTAATTGAACCACTCAATAAAGATGCACATCATCACTATTTTATTAGCATCTAATAGTGCAGTAGTGTGTGAAAAGAAGGCAGCACCCATCAATGGCAAGTCTCATAAGCTTGGCATTTGCCAAAAGAAGGAAGAGATATTTGGATTGTAAAGCTGTGAACATCTTACCAGAAGCATTGCTATTTTTCTCTAGGTTTCAGTATCAGTTTCCCTTTCACTCTCCCAGTTTTTCAGGCAGAACAACAACTGCGACATCTTTGGGATGTGAGGGTATTGCCTTCTGGAAGCTTCTTCCCTAAAGAGTTTTCCTTCCCTGCTCTAAAATCAAGACATTTCTGAGCAGCTTAGGGGTTTGCAGATAACAAGCTAGAGCCTTCACCGCAACTTTGTTGCTGATGTCACATCAGTAGCTGGTTCAGATGTATTCACAAAATCTTCAATATTTTAGAAACTGGGCTCAATCTTCCTCAAGGTGAGGCCATTTATCAACACCTTGTCTCTCTCAGGGTGCATGCCATCTTTTATCTTGGCACAGCCTTGGCCATAGGTGCAGCAGGTGGTTGCCTCCCTGGAGACTGTGTTGGAAAGGGAAGAGTCAGGTGTGAAAGTTGTCCAACCGCAATTTTCACAAGACACCGTGGCAGCTGAAGAATGGTGGCTGAAAATTTAATAAAGCAAATGAAACAAAAAGCTGCATTTAAGGAATGTGGAAATATGTTGTTTTGGTTGGAAGCTGTGGCTGTCCTCTGAAAATGTCCTTATGGCGGGCTTGCAGCTATCGACAAAAGCTGGTATCCTCTATGGAAAGCAAACAATTCCTTCACAAGTCAGTTTTCCATTGAGGCAAACCTTGCATTTTCTCACAGAGCAATCAACAGTTTTGATAGAGAAAATATAACCAGATCTTACAAAGAGCAATCTTGTATGAGGCACAACTGATCGGTCTACACGAGGCTGCTCTGTAGCAAATAGATTCCAGCCCAGCCTGAGTCTCAACAATGCCTGCTAGTGAAAGACCCCTGCAGAAACCTGGGGGTGTGGGAGGTTCATGACTTTACTATGGTCCTCTACTGTTCACTGGGGGAATACATTACGTTTTTCAAAGAGTGTTGTTTTATGTTTCATTTGTCCTGTTTGCACACAAGAGGAGCAACCCCCAATGGTGACAAGATCTTATGGATCAGCCTTAAGAACAGACATGATACCACCCCAGTTTGTCCTAGAGAGGAAAGGGGAATATTCAGTCCTAAAAGGAGCTTCAAGTTGTTTTTATGATCTTGAGATAGGCTAAAAAAAGGCAAAGGAAAGCACAGCTTGGCTAAACAACCCATCCATCTTACTTAGACAATTGAAAGTTGTCACAGCAAATGCTAGAGGTCTGTCTTCTATACGGTGACTTGCCCTTGTGTGTCATCTCTTCAGTGAGCTTTCTTGTTGTATCTGAAATATTTTTCTTTACAGAAAATTAATGGATTTCTGTTTGTAGTTTATAACCAGGAGTACATAACAGGAAGCTGCATCCCGAGTTAACCGAAGATAGAGATAACAGCAGGGAAAAGAGAGATATGTCAGAGCTTGACTTTTCTCAGTCCATCTGCAATTTCTACTGGACACAGCGGTTAGTACCACTCATGAAACAGGTGTTCCTCAGTGGGTGTGAATGCATGCAAGCACATATACACATACTGCTTGGAGACTTGCTGAGTGATGTCTGGTTGTCACTTTTCCTCTTACCGCTTTTTCACTTACTTGTTGAATTTCTGACAAATAAAATTTTATCTAGAATCTCAAAAAGCTTTGGAATTAATAACCATAAAGGAACAAGTTTTTCATTATTTTGGTCTGCTTGCCTGTCTTTTCACCTTGATATTCTCACAATAGTTTTAAGCTGTTAACATATTTTATGAAATTTGTCAGAGGTGGAGATTGCAGGGAAAAGTTACATCAAGTTTAGTGAAAGTTTGCTGTTGTGTATAGCCAAGACATCTAATTAAAGTTCCTGTTATGAATAAAGGTTGCTATACAGTTTACTAGTTACTCTGTGTGTGTTTTCTCCATTTTTTTCCTGGCTGGTTGGTTGACACATACTCAGAACCATTCACAATATATTGGTATTTTTCCCACTGGTAATTAAAGGGCATGGGAGGAAGATGAAGGCATGTGGAAGAGAGTTAAGAGACATAGGGCTGAACCTGAAGGTGTGGTGGACTTCAAGGATGTGACAATATGAAGGTACTCTGGCGTCTTGCGAGGGAGGAGGAGAAGAAGGGGGCAAATGGAATTGTTAGAAGGAGAATTTACTGGTGCAGGACACACACCTGGAAGAAATCAAATGCTATTTATTTGAATCTGGCACCCACCAAAGAATTTGTTGGGAACTCCCATCCTGAAACCTCCGGGCTTCTTTGGCAGCTATTGCTGTTGGTATTCTGGCAATGTCAAGTTTCTAGGTAAGAGCTCTTCTTTTGCTAATTATGGTATATACTAAAAGTCTGAAGGTCACAAAGTCTTTGAGTCAAAATGAAGACAAGACATATGGACCAGAGCAGAGTCTGAAAAAGGCTTTGCTGAAGTCTTACGGGGTATGGGTTTAATAACTATCTAAGGAATGACAAATCCATAGTGGTCTCATTTGAGCCATGTTAAGTATTTGAAATTGGCCAAATCACTAGGAACTGGTTGGTGCTTACAAGAGAGAGGTGCCTGAATGACTTAGCTGTTGTATTTTCCTTTAGTTCTGTTTGAGCTCTACTTCCTGCATATTCAAAGGTATTAATTTTGCTTACTAAGAAACATTTTATAGGTCAATGAAATTTTACATAAATATTGCAGAATAGCCACTGAGTGAAAATTTGTTATGATTATTCATGTTTATGTTTGGTGGCTAATCCTATGGACCACACACAAGCACTACCATAAAACCTATATACTGAATAATTACAGCTTGAAACTCTGACCTCAAGTACTGGCATTGAGTAGGTTTAAGGAGGAAAAAAGTCTACTAATAAGTTGCACAAAATTAAATAAGGTGCATAATTAAGTCCATTAAAAGCTTTACAAAAGTCCACTTAGACCATATTTATACCAGAAAAGTAAAGAATGATTGGAAATATTTTCAGGCACTGAAAAATGATTGTCCATATTCTTACACTGCTCAGTGTAACACATTACATGATACCTGTCAGCATTTTCTATGCCAGCTAATACTCTCCAAAATTTATTTCCAAGTGTGGTTCAGAGACCGATCTGGAAACCTTTCACAGGAGGCAGTTTTCAGGTAGCCAGCCTATTTTGCGGGTCTGAGAGAGGCAGCAGTCCAGTTATTTGCTGTCAGTTGATTTTGGTGCCAGAGAACATTCCTGGCACATTTACATGCTCTATTTGTATCAGTCTCATTGTGCTTTGGGTGTGTCTGGCCCAGATGCTTAGAGTTAATCAAATTGCTGGGACTAGGGATGGAGGTGAATTTTTTCCCAGTTCAAATTTGTGTTTGTGCTCCTCTGTAGAAAGGGACAAGATCTATTTTCCAAGTATCATATGACAAATTTCTTTTTTAGAATGGAATCTTTGCAATGTCCTTCATGGCTTTTTTTTGCTGTTGTTGCAGCTCCCCAGCTTTTCCTACAGTCTCCATTTTGCCATGCACTGGGAGAATCCTCCAGCCTCTGTGGTGTGGGAACATCGGAAATAGAAGATTTGTAGTCCCCCTAAGTAAAAAGCTATTTAAGAGCTGCCATAATTATGGAGATAGGGCTTGGTAACCCAGGCAATCCACCTGAGATCTCTGTTCATAACTTCAGGGGGAAAAAATAATGATCTGTTTTAACTCGAGTCACAGAAGTTCACGAAAGAGAGGCTTAATTTAGTTAACAAGTCAGCTTGAAACACCCACCAAAGTCTCTTTGCTACCAAGACAAAAGCTCAGGGGAACGAGGTTTTGCGTAACTCCATGCTTTGTAACCAGAGCAGGTTTATGCTTGTGCATGGTAGACATGCTAATTTCTAAAATGCAGCACTTTGGGAAAAGTTCACTTAACACTTACATTTTGCAGCTGAAAGTAATTAATTAACATAATTGCTATTTTTGAGGCAGATAAATACAGGGAATAGTGAAATGAAGCTCAGGTTTTTCTGAATTACTTGTAATTTAGGATTTTCAGTGGTTACTCAACGTCTTAAGATTTGTGTTTAATCCCCTAACCACCACAGCTGCTGATTTGCCTTTGGATATTTGCCATCCGTGAAAACAAAGGCAGGAGTCTTAAGATGGTCATCTAAAGCTTGAACTAGTGGACCTTCCTTCATCTCTGCATCAGACTTAAAGGAATTGTGGTTGAGGTAAAAAGGAGTCTGTTTTTTTTGCAGTTCTATGTTCTCAGCTTATGTCTCGTTTTGGTGATCCCCCTTCAAACTGAATCTCTTCTTATTAACTTTGTGTCAATATAAAACATGATCCAAGTCAGTGGAAAATCTTTTTGTGAAGAATCTCTTCTAGCACCTAGCTCTCTCCTGCTCCTACTGCCCTATAACTAAGGTCTATCAGAGTAGGTTGATTTTAGAAAAGGATGTTGCACTTCAGTGAATTAAGGTGGGTTTTTTGCTTTGTTTTATTATTTCCTTTTCCTGTTGCCCTAAACTGCCCAATCAGTAGAGGAAAAGATCCAAAACCTTAAGTCAACGTGTAAGAAGAGGTTTAAAATCTCACTCCCAAAGAAGCTGATTTATCTTTCAAGGTTTCAGGACTTTTTCTCTCTCCTGCTACCTAAATTTGGCATTCTAATAACATTTTTATAATATACCATTACACGAGAGTACAGCAAAAGCCCATTCAGCTCAAATCCAGCTGCTTGTAAAGGCTGGATGAATGAGTTGGTTTTTTCTTCGCACTCTGCTCAATGTGTTTCTCAACACCTTTGAATTCAATACTTTTTTTTAAGGAGAAACTGGGATAGGATTTTCCTCTTCATTTTATGGGTCAGTTGGCTTTCATCAGCTCTGCTCCAGAAGTGTGAAGAAGTATCTCTTGAGGTCAGTATTTGGTGATCCAACAAGCCTTTAAGGTATATTGCAGTGTCTTGTAAGTTCACCAGAGGAATTCACCTGGAGAATGTAATTTTCATTAGTCCTGTTCATAGCAAGGGGACAAAATGTGTTCATCTTTGACACACTCAGATATTATACTAAGAGGAAACTATCAGAGATCAAAAGATGTGCCTGTATGGAGACATATGGTACATTTTATATGCTATTTTCTCTGAAGTGCATGTCTTCTGTAGTCCTTCATCATATTCATGATCCCCAAGAGGCTGTGTTTCCTACTGTAGGAAGTCAAATAAAGTCCTGTATTTGTCCCATGTCAATGTTTTAGGTACCTGAGCCATTCCAGTGGTATGGGAAGGTCAGTCTGGAGTGCAAAACCAGAATATGCTCAGCCATGGGATCCCCTTGTACATTTGGTTATACAGTTTAGTCTACTAGAAAACCATAGTTTCTTAAGAGCAAGGAGGGAGCCAAAGGAATTGCTCAGCATCTCTTCAGGAGTGGAGACAATATGGAAAGGGAAAAGCTGTTATTGACATGGCGATGGTGAATAAGAAATGATCTTGCACTCTTTCATTGAATGCTTTTGCTTCTAGAAAAATATCAAGAAACAAACTGAAACAATCAAAAGAAAGTACTTTTGTGCACAATGCTGAAACTATGTAACCCATGGCCACAGGATGCTGTGAATAGTAAAATTTACACAGCTTTGATGAGAGCTGAACTGAGTGAATTCACAGAGGAAAAACTCTATCTTGGTCTGTGGAAGGTGCTGCTCTAGTTTGGATGGACAGTGAAGAAAAGATAGAGGGAACTGGAACACTTGTTCTCTCCTTAGGCTGTGCCTCATCACTGCTGTGAGTTCCTGGCAAACAAAAACACCAGGTGAGATGGATTTTCTTATTTTTTTACGCATGTATCCAAAAGAAAAATTATATTTTGAGAGTCAACATGTTTCATTTCTACTTGCCAACTTAAATCTCATTAGTTTTATAACTGAGTCAACTTCAGTCTTCAGAAAACATTAAGAAATTATTCTATTTCACAGCAAATGAAATATTCTATGTTTTCTTCAAGTGAGGTCTTTGAAATTTTTTCCCCTCTTGGAAAGCAAAAAACTGACATTTTAGTGTTGGAGTGACGTTAAACTTCTCTTTGTCTTTCTTGACCCCTCAAAATTGATTATATTCATGCAGCTGTCCTTGAGAAAATAGCTGCCTTTTTCCCTATGCTATCACATTTGCTATTGAAACAAAACAAAGAAATAAAAGCAATGGCCTAGAGAAATAGTCATGGAACATTGGAAATCAAAAGGGAAAGCTTGCCAATTGTAGTCAGTTTTCAACCTCCAGGGGAATGAGGGGTGAATATTGTTGTATCGTTTGCTAAGTCACTTGTAAAGTTCTTTGGGTTCCTCCAGGATGAAAAGCATTATGTGAACACAAGTTGTTATTTGGACTTGTGAAATTTGAAGGTATTATTAAAGGATGTGGTCAAATTTCCCTAGGCAAAAAGAAATTCCCCCATCACTTTTGCTCACTGCAATTGGATGTTTATAAGTTGCTTGTAGGTTGCTGATTGCCTCCTCAATGTTAAATCCCATTTCAGTGGTCGGGTTCCTTTTC
The DNA here is from genome assembly GCF_001715985.3 of Manacus vitellinus. NCBI lineage: Eukaryota > Metazoa > Chordata > Aves > Passeriformes > Pipridae > Manacus > Manacus vitellinus. The sequence goes on along the minus strand of NW_021939632.1, from coordinate 8,555,460 downwards.
ATTGGCAGTGTGTTACTTAATTTCTCAGAAATTAATTTTACTGGGCAGTTCCCAGTGCTGCTGGATGTCAGACACTCTGTCTTAATGATAATTTTCTATTGATGTTACTTCTCTTGCACCTGAGGGGCAAAGATGGACACTCCTTCATGGCTGAAGTTTTGCCATACAGAAATAACAGTATATGATGTGAGAATGACCCTAAGAAAGACCTTTCCCATCATCTTTCCAAGTCTGTAGGAATCTTGAAATCGGCAAAGACAGCGGCATCGGCCTGTTCTCCTCAGGCTGCAGGTACAACAAATAGATGGAATCAGAAGAAATAAATTCACCTGTTCTTCTTTCTGCAGGTAGTTTTTGCCTAAAAGACAAATGCTACTGCTCATGATACTTGATTTGGTGTATAGCAACCTTCCTTCTAATTGCCAAGCACTTCCATTACACCAAACTTCTCTGCCCTTGTCTCCGTTCCAGGTGCTAAAGACTGACAGTGAGGCTGACGCTCTGACAGACCTTCTTTGAAAATTACCTCCAGCACAGAAGATAAAGAGCCTGGATTTGATCCATATTTGCCTGGAGAGTCACACATTTGATAGTAAATACTACAGAGATAACGTGCTGTTAAGTTTTACAAGAAGATTCACACAGCAACTAGTTTATGGTTACTGGCAGATGCCCAAAGCTACTCTCCCAGAGGGTCACAAGATGCAAAGAGAAAGGGACAAATTAGCATCCAATTTACGAGCTTGTCTGGGAGGGAAAAGGAATGGATACAATTTACAGGTGGGAGAAGGGAGGACTACTTCACTATATCAGTTCAGGTAGGCTGAGGAGGAAAGAGCTGGGCTATGCTTTAGCATTCATGTATCACTATGACCTGCAGATACTGGAATGATGAATGGAGGGAATCTTCTGATACCAATCCTTGGTAACTTGCTGGATGCAACTAGAAATTACTGTGTGCAGTGCCCTAATGAAATCATTCTGCCTGTCTTTGCACTGTCAGTTTTTATAATTTTACAAAGATGAACGCATTCAAGAAGCCTCCCGGCTCTTTAAAGCACAAATCACTCAAAATGGAGCAGCAGCCCAGAAGACAATACTGGCCTTTGCACATTTTCCATGCTGCTGATAATGACTTCAGAGCATCCCCACACAGATGTGCAGCAGGTTTCTAAAAGAATCATGCAAAGAGACCAGCAGATTGTGAAGCACACAGGGATCCTTGTTTCAGCAGATGGAGAAAAAAACCTCTTGTCACCTCCAGGCCCAGGTGTGATATTTTGTCAAATCTAACTAAAGGCTAAAGGCTGCTGAAGTTAAAGGGGCAAGCTAAAGGCTTCTGAAGCAGAGGCCATAATAAATGCTATCGTGATCCTCTGGGCATCGAGCTCCCTCTTTGAATGTACCAGCTGTCCATCCATGGAAGCAATAATGCCCCCCATGCCTGGCATCCCTTCCCTTTCTTCCAAAGTTGAAACTGACCAGCATGGAGAGCAGGGAATTGGGCTGACTCCAGGGTAGAAAGTGAAGTGAAGAATGGGAGGGGGATTTGGGAGAGGCCCACAGTCTTAATTGATTTAAACTGCTGGTTTAGATTCTTTGAGGTAGAGATTCAACAAGCTCTACAGAGCTCTTGCCACCTTTGAATGCAAACCCTATTTTAAGTCCTCATAAAGGGAGTAACAGAGTAGCATGTAAAATTTTCTCAGCTGACACTCGGGGGAGGAGAAGTTGTAAGTAAGGAAGAAAAAGCCTTTGAAAATTCTTACCTTTTCCACTTTTAGCCAGCTCTGGGATTCAATTGCATGATCCACAGTGCTTCTTTCATAGCTGTGGAAAGACCCCTGAGATGCTTCATGGAGGCCTGCCAGAACTAGGCATCCCTCTGGGAAGATGGTGCTCTGCAAAAAAATTTTACTGTCAGAAGTGGAGGAGGTGATCACTCATACCTTGCCTTGCATTTTCACACTTCAATCAAGAATTAACAGGGGATAAAACCTAATCAGCTCCTGGCCTGCAATTAAGTTTCTACACCTCTTTATACTTTTAGAGTCTTGAATGAATCTTCTTCTGCTTTGTCTTTTTTTTCTCAGAAGACTCCACCTGCATGGTTTATCCAGTCAAGAAATGGACTTACAGAACATCTCGGTGAGCAGAGACAACTGCGAAAGCAATCCTGAAAGATTCTTGGCAATGCCAGGTAGGTAGAAAGATATCATGTGCATTGCTGTCTGTGGTACGCAAAGTATATGTTGAAAACAATGTAAGCTGCATTTTCATCCATGTGAAGATGTGCTTCTCTTCAGGCTACTTCATATGGTATTGTATCGAAGGAATTTAGTGTAGCAAAGAGGAACTGTGATATATTTAAAACAAAACCGGAAGGGCTATGAGAAATAAACCCAAATTCTGAAAAAAATCTGTGAAAATTCATTTAATTTCTTCACTTGCTGGTCCTAAGAATGGTGCTCAGGTGAGGCAGATCTCCCAGTCCCATTTGCATTTGATATGATACATTCAGGGTTGTGACACATATATCTTAGACACCTATTTCCAAGACTTAGAAGTCAGAATGGGATGACACCATCAAGCAACATCTGTTTGTGAATGTGTGGACTTTTACTAAATTAGAATGTATGAGTTTTTATACCACTCTTTCTCTGCCTTCAGTTGCTTAGAGAATGGAGCAATATACTTTCTGTTATCTCCATTTACATTTAGGAGAGCTTTGTCCATGTTTTCACATTGGTATGACTAAAAATGATGTACATAAACTAAAAATTAAAAAAAAACCCCACAAATCAAACATCCAACAATAAAGAAGCAGACTCTGATTCAGAAAACTACTTAATTGCCTGTGCCATTTCATCTCAGCAATTAGTCCTGTTAAAAACTTATGTGAATGTTAAAATAGGGATTAATACTTCAGCTGTAATATCTCTATGACTCATTTAATGGCACTTCACTGAGCTAGGGCAAAGACTAGCCCCTAATTTCTAGTTCTACAAGTACAAGGTTTCTCAACTTTCTTAGGTCATAATCCCTTTCTAGAAGTCAATCATTTTTGCGACTCCCTATAAAAAGAAAAGCAAAAAATCTGGTGGTGATAACATCGTGAAGTCTCTCTAATGTGTTTGTGCTCAGGTTTTCTGAGATCTTGGCAGGGAATATTTGACCTTGGAGCTGATGGTGGTACAGGGAGGAGAATAGCAGGATTTTCTTGGCCTTGGATTCTAATAACATTTCAATGCCTCACAAACCCCCTCGATTGCCTTTCTGACCCCTCACTCCCTTCTCCTCCCCTATCTCCCCTGGTTTTGCAATGCACAAATTGAGAAACATTTGTTACAGAGACATCTAACCTCAGTGCCGTGGTTTCAAGGGGTCGACAATCAACCACTTTGTAGCTGTGAAATGCTTGACACTCCCTGACAGAAAAATGGAAAACAAAACCAGGGCACTCCAGCTCTAGATTGGGCAAAGCAATGGGGAGGGGAGGAGGAGCAGGAAGGTGGTGGAAGATAGTAAACATCCAGGCTGTGCCTGTTACTCCAATAACTGAAGTAAGGAGTCTTCTGATGTTGTCCTTATGCCCGTGTTCTCCTCTTCATCTTATGAGATCAAGCCACAGCGTGGGAAAAGGCCTTTCACTTTTAAGCAGGCCTTACACATTTCAGATCAGTGTTGGAGATGTTTGTTATTAAAATATGGGTGTCAGAGCTGAATGCTAGATCACAATGAAAGTCTTTTGAAAGCAATATATGAAACTAATTTGGGTTTCCTAGTCCTAGCTGGCATTTCATAGTATAGTGTTGTGCTTTTATAATATGTATGATATGCTGGCCCACTACCCAGGCCACTCTGTTAGGCTCTTGATAAATGACAACAAAACTGGGAGAACACGTTTACAAACTCCCTTCACACCTTGCTGGCTGGTTCCAGCTCTGCCTCACTCTGAAGGTTTCCATTTTGCTGAAACAGACTGGCAAGCACATCTCTTTGCTAAATAGCCAAGATTTTGACTCAGTTTTGGAACACAGGGATTACCTGAATGTGATGGGATTTCTCTGGTGTTGGTGCCCTGACATTCAAGCCTCTCTCTAACCTTAACAGCAGTATATTCCAGAGGTAGAAAAGCTCCAGTTTTGACTGTGCCCTCATGTTGTCTCAGAAGAACTTTCTCAGACTTAGGAAATCTTTTAGCAAAACTGGGACCCAAACATGGGCTTCCAGATTCTGAAATTCATCCTAAAAGCAAGGCCACATTTTCTTTCCTGTCCTTTCTTGGCAGGAGCAGTACTCCCATGGTGATTCTGTATGAAGGTTATTCAGCCTCACAGCTTGCAGTTTTCCATTTCATTTCCACACAGTGGTACCATACAAAGACACTTCCTTCCTTAGTGGCCAGCTCTGATTTGCAATTAGCTAATGCTATTCAAACAGCATTTATGTGGCACTGGGGTTTTTCTGTGATATGGTTTCCATGTCTATATTCTGCAGGTCACTCAAGGTTTTATGAGCTCATACCTGTACTGCATTTCTCAGCTGTGACTCACAAGCAATTGGCCAGCCTGTTCACTCCCAGAACACCATTTTACATTTGGAAACCTCCTTAGCTGTAAATATGTCTGAGGTTTACTGTGGATCCATCAATCAGTGACCTACCAGGACAGATGCTTACAATTATTTTCTCAGCAAATATAGTCCAAAAACTGCAGTAAAGGATATGAATAATTTCTGTGACCAGTTTATCATTTGGGGGTAACAGAATCAGCAGCATTAGTCTTGGAAACTGCTAGTTAAAGCTTACTTGGCCATTTGAATATTCATAAACACATGCAACATCTAAAGAAAAAAAAATTTGTTGTTGTTTTTTGTGAGCAAGCAAGAAAATATTTCTCAGTTCATTGGTGCAATAGACTTATGGCCACTGTCACACCTCTGGATTTTCATTAGCATATATCAAAGAAGACTGTTACAGCCTGGAAGGCACAGCAATATATTTTATCAGAGCACAGTAAAAGCATTGGAAAAACCTCCAGAAAAATCTGCCCCTAGTTGAGTGTGAAGGGCCGATGTGACGATCCTGTAAATCTTAAAGCTGAAAACAACCAATATGTCTTTTCCTTTTACCTATAAACACCTTCCTAGTAAGGTTTCACCAGAATAGGCACCGTTTGAAATTTCAGGAGGGTATTCAGTTAGTTCTTCTGTACCCCGAATAATGGTGGGAAGAATATAGTCACTTCTTTTAAACACTCTCCTCTATTTTGCTTGAAATTGGAGATGTTATATAGTGCACTATTACTACTACTACTATTTATTGATATTTGCTTTATCTCACAGGTTATACTGAGTACCAATTTTTTTCAAGATCCAATAGTACACAGAGTTTCTTAAAACATAAATGCAGGATTGATAAATTAAGTTCATACTCTGGTAAAATTAATCTGCTTCCATTTGGGATGGAGCTTAGTTAGTTTATTTTGGATGTTCTTCATTGCTGTCAGTGATGAGGGCACATATGCAATGGATTGTGTGCAAAACGTGGTTCTGAGTTTTATTCCTGGAGCTATTTCAAAGATGGGGAAATGGAGGCAGAGAGCAATTCAATTGTCCACCATCACAAATATAAGTATTGCTGAGGGTGGGAAATAGAACCAGAGATCCTGAAATGAAAGTATGTTACCTACTTATGGAAGAGGGTCATATAAAACCTAGGTCTTATAATTCTCTGCTTGGGAAACACTGAGGTAAACCACTGAGGTTTACTTTCTTTTAGGCATTCTTGGTAGTTGTGGAGCTACAGCTAAAGACTGTGTTTAGTGCTGCTTCCCTATTTGTTTGTGTCTGTTGCTTTTCATCCTAGACTCCTTCTACATAAACTCTCTCATCTGTGTTTGCACAGAGCAAGGAGATTTTGGACCAAGATTAAGGCATGCTAGGAGATACAATAGCGTGAACGGTTTTTGAGAGGTCATTATCATTTCTTTTCCAGCTACACTGCATCTTTATAATAAACTGTCCTCTGAACTGCTTTTCTGAGCTTTTGAATGTCTTCCAGCCTGTTTCATATGGGTGCGAAACCCGATCAGTGTTTGTGTCTCTGTACAAAGGGATGTAGAGTACCGGTGAAAAGCCCATAAGCTTCTGATGTGCTTTTTCTCAGCTGGGCTTTTTGACAGCGGGAGGGTCAGAAGTTTAGCTTCAAATTTCCTTCACAGAAAGCAAAGAAGGACTTTAGTTGGTTTTCAAATTGAACAAGACCCCTCGAATACAGCATACTGTATTGTTCTTGAGGAAACTCAAATAATCTTAGTGTGCATTTCAGTAAACAGTTTTGTCTGTCCCTCATGACCCTCTCCCCTAGACCTGATTCTCCTCAAACTTGCCTGCACTTGAAACTGTAAGATGTCAACCACCTAACCATTACTAAGTGTCAACCATACCATTTTTCACATGGGAGAAGCTATTTCAATGGAAAACTGATGAAATTTTTCTAAAAATATAGTACAGCAACAGGAATAGTGTCTAGTTTACTGCAATAGTTACCAGGCTCTTCCAGAGCCCAGATCCAAGTCATCATTTCACTGTACTTACAGGCTAGAGTGGCAAATGCCTCAGTGTGGAAATAGCCATAGGAGCATGACAGGCCCTTGTGGGATGGCTGTGTAACATAGAGGTCACAGCCTCATGTAGCTTGAAGTCATGGAATCAAGGGGGTTTAGGGTTCTTGTATTTCAAATAAGAGAGAGTCACAAGGTTTTAGGACTAGTCAAAGAATAATCAATGCTTTTTCTGATTACAGAGGGTAGATTCACCAGTCTGTTCAGTTAAGAGGGCTTCTGGGGTCAATCAAAGTTCAGTTAGAGCAAACTCAACCATGTCTGATATTATGCACGTCCCTAATGTGTTCTTAAGGAAAGCGAATATCACAGCAATTTTCCACCTCAGCCTTCTTGTCTTAATTATTTATCCCTCTCTGGAGCAGTTACTGGTGCAGAAGCTGGAAATCTTGTGCAGGTGCAGACTTACCTATTAAAATGCAGGGTTCATTACTCCTGTGGCCCACGTGTTGGGTGACCAGATGTTTCTCCATCCCTCTATTACTCCATACTGTTCCCTTATGGGTTTATGAAGGTAAATGACCTCAGGACATGCTTAAGACATCTATCAAGGACGGAGGCATATCTAACACAACGTACTGCAGAAAGCTGAATAGTCATGCAAGTCTTTCAGGGAAAAAAGGTTAAGATGTTACTTACTTCTAGAGACTCAGTTTACACTACAATAAATGGGAATGGAGCTGGGACATCTTTCTGGAAAATCAACTTTAAGGTAGCGTTCAGGCTCCCTGCTTATCAATGGGGAGAAAGAATGATTCACATGACTTATCACTCTATTTTAGGTGTTTAGTAGATAAAGACCTACACACAGTCCTTCAACGTTAGGAAAAGAAACTGTCACTCACTATGCACAGAAAAAATTTGTATTGCTCTGGAGTTCAAGTCACAGTTAAGGGCATGGTTGAAATGTAAATAAGAACAATAGCTGGTTGTGATTTGCAGTCTCAACAGGGAATCTGAAGACTGTCCAAGTGAGGATACTGAATGGGAATCTGAAGATTGTCCAAGCAAGGAGACTGAATGATAAGCTCTGACTAAAGCATATGCAGCCAGACAGGCAGGGGGCAGTGGCCATGGGGTGATACCATGAGAGCTTTAGTTTGAGGAGGAAATGGCTTTCTCAGGTATTCAGCCCAGCTCCAAATCCCTTTTAAAAAAAAATCCAACCTGGATCTGGGAGAGGGAGAAAGAAAGGCTTAATTCTTAAAGATTCTGTGCAAACAATAAACAGAGTTTAACAGTCAATAGGCAGATTAAACTGGCTATGGATCAAAACGCATCAGGAGTAGAGATTTATTGCAGAAAACAAGATATGGAATAAACCCTGCTCTGTTGCTGGAGCTCTAACTAACTGGTTCTACTGAGGAAAGGGAGGGGGAAAGAAAATTACACTGTCTTTATAAATAGGCATCAGCAAAGCTGTTCCTGGCATGCTTTCCTGCCCCAGTCCATACCACCCAGTGGGGTAAATATCTCATTCCAATAATACCACTGATTAAATGGCTGTGGGATAAGGAATTTAATAAATTCCACACAGCATGTGAATGGTAATCAGGCCAGGAGCTTTTTGCACTTTGGCTTGTGACATATACCACTGGGATATGGGATAATTAAGGGAATATTCCCTCCTGTCTCCAGATCTCTAGTGACTGTAGGGCATACTGAACCTTCTGTTTCAAGGGGTATAAATAGAGCAAGTGGGATGAAATGAGGTGGGATACATAGTTCAAATACCAGTCAAATCTATAAGGCAGGGGCATGGTCCTCTATAGTTTTTCACTTAAGGGGCTCTAGATGTCCTGATAAATAAATTTATTCATCCTGCATCCAAGGTGTGTAATATGTCTGTATGCTTGCTTGATGATTCATTTTAATTCCTCATTATAAGGGTAAAAGCCTTTTTAGGTCATACATGCTCTGTGTGCCTGGGCATGAGAGGGAGATGATTTCTTACTCCATTGCATTGCTATTAAATCTGTTATAAGGTTTTCTCATCCGAGACATTCAATTCGAGGCTGGACTCTGTCTAGTAAGAAGGTACTTCTTCACACTTGAAATTCATTGAATGTCATACAATGTGAAACCTATACTTGTACATCCTACATTTCTGGTAAGAATTCCCAGGCAGAAACTTGACTTATCCTGCAGCCAGTGTCTGTGGAATGTGCCTGTATGAATGCATGGAGGTCCTTGCAGTTTCTGGTTCTAATGGAAGAAGCCCTTCCAGACTGCATGAGCGCTTTCTCCTGTGCATACTAATGTTTGTTGAGGTGTTTGGAAAATATAAAAGAATTGGTAACATCCCTTTTATGTGCACACATGAAAGATAATGCAGTGCAAATGGAGGGATTGCATCTTCTCCCCACAGCCGTCAGGGAAATTGGCTTCTGAGGCTGCTGTGACGCAGCTGGGACATGCTAAACTTTTTGGTGTCTCCTTCTGGTGGACACTAAAGTCTGAAATATTGTCATGATGTCGACAATACCCCAAAAGGCAAAGATGTAGAAGAATGCAGGTTGTTTTTTTATTTTAAACTGTGTTCTTTCTGTATTTTGGCAACAACTGTGTTAAAGTTGTGAGTTGTTAGGTGTGTCTCGAGGCAGTTTTATCTACCATTAGCCAGAACACTGGCGTTTTTACATCAAGCTTTCAATACAGACAGTGCATTTAAATGGGTAGGTCTTCATAAAATTGCATAAAATTAGGGAATTATTTATATTTTTTTAAATAGTAATACCAAAAAATCTGCAGTTCTCTTTAGTACAGGATGACTGCTGCACTGAATCATACATTCAGAGGGCTCTCTCTTCCCCTACCACATCTCATCCTTCAGCTATGTGAGTGGTAGAAATGGCTGCCATTTCATTTAGCCTCTGGAGAAGGGGCTGACACACACTCTACCAGTGTGTTTCACAACCCATAAGGCAGGAGATCACATATCTTGGTTCTGCCCCTGGTTGTGAGAGAAGAATGTGGCTTGCGGGTCTGATAGAGGGTAATCAAATCTCAATCAGCCTGAAAGATGTTGCAGCTGACTAGAGAAGATATAGACTTACTATGCTATAGTCCTGCTTTCTGGCCAAGGTAACCTTTGGTAACCCCAGCGTTAGTGTTGCTGTGAAATATGGCATCATCTTGAACTCTACTGTCTTCTATAATTGGGATTTATGGCCTTGGTCAGTAATAAGGACAAAGAAATGTGCAATATCAATCACAGCCAGTTATGAGTGCGTGAACCAGAGTTAGCTCAGGCAACTTGCTCTGAGGTTACAGGAGTATTGGTGTGGGAGCAACATCCATCTATTCTTCACACTTGTCCCTGGAACAATCTTATGTCCTTACTGTCATCACTTTTTTATGGTGTGTGCATTTCCATCCAGGATAGAAAAAGGGTATAGATCAAAACACACTGAATGTTTTCTATTTGTAATGCTATTGTGTTCATCAGTATTTGGGGATCATCTTGCAACATATAGTGGTTTTGAATAGATCTTTAAAAAATCAAGGCAATCTGATGAAAAACTTGGAAAAAAATTTAAGAATTTGTATTTTTTACTTTCTATCATTTGCTTTTTCATCAAAGGGATTCTGCTCAGATCTTCCTCTGAGGGTGGTGTTTGCCATTTTACAGAAATCTTTGTATCACAGAAGTTTCTGTAAAAGTGAGAATTTCTGAATCAGCCTTTACTATTGAATGGCACTCATTATCTCTATTACAACTTCTTCCCAGTTATTTTCAATAGTTGGTGAAAGTCTGTTCTGTTTTCTGAGGATAAATTATATTCTACCTCAGGAAACTGGTGCAGAGCTTCTCAAAACCTCTGGTATGCAAAGGATTGGCCAAATGACTGTTTCTTTGTTGTTTTGTTGGGTTTTTTTTGAGCTGTCCCTAGGCATATGGAGTGATAAACAGGGCTACTCTGTAGGTGTAGACATTAGTAAGATGTAGCCTCTAAAGTGACTAATGGATTTTTCTAAAATTATGGTAGATTACTTCCAAGATACTAATCTGATACACCTTTTCCAAATAAAACCTAATCTTAACTTCCTCTATTTCAAAATGCCATCTCTAAAGTGCAGTTGAAAAGCATCAGTTCTGCTTTGATACTCTCCACTCCATCACAGTTATTATGGAAAGTTCTTCAGTTTTTAATATTTTTTTAATTTTTTTTTTTGCTATTTGTTTTCTTTTGCCTTACTTTTGAGTTGCTTTACACGTAAGTGCCTCCACTGTCACAATGGCTTTCATGAGACTGAAGGGAAAAGCAAGCACCTTTCTGCCAGGTGTTTTGAATCTACTTCTCCTTCTCTCTTAATAAAAAGCAGTGTTCCATCTGCTCTTGAACGTGCACATCTCCACTGCCAGTCCTATCCCAACCTCACACCCCTACAGCTGTGCACATGTTTCTTATTATGAGACAAGTCTGTGGAGGAGGACAGCAATTATTGCTTGGTCCCCATCTGAAACAAATTCCCAAGATGAAGGATGGCTTCTCAGATTGAAAGTTCTTGTAAGAATAATAATGCCTTTCAGGCCCTTAGCAGTTTAGGTTTCCTTCAAAAAGCAACATCTCTTAGCAAATATACCACAGAAAACCTATGTTGTGTTTAATTTTATTCTTGGCAAATCTTGTTATAGAGAGATATGATCTGAGTGATATTTCTTATGACTTCAAAATGGATAAATAACGGACCATTTAACAAAACAGGTGGGGGTAGACAGACTCACCTACCATATACCCTCCAAATCGCTACATTTTTTACAGTCAAACCTGTTTATATATTTATTATGCTTATTTTTTCCATGACTGTGGGAGAAGTGGTAGTATTATGTGGGAGTGGAAGTGGGAGTATTATGAAAACATTAGCTTTATTACATTATCTTTTAATGTGAAAGAGAGAAATCTGGAAAAATGATGCACATAGTATATGTGTTCGTATTTTTATACATAAGATTGTCACTCCTATCAATGACACTCTGCAATGGATCCCTCCTGCAGGGGACCCAGTAGACTCACTCACATAAACATGAAGGCAGTACAGCAGTCAGATGCCACCAGGCATCTTACTGAATAACTCTTCTTAAAATAAATTGGTCAACCGTATATCCACAAAGTTTCAAATGAATCAGTATGGAAGTAATAAACTTGTATGACTGCACTTGGGAAAACTAATTCAGTTAAAACTTCATGTATTTGTACAATTACTCAACATACTTTCTCTTTTCTGTGTTATAAAGTTAGGCAACTTTTGTTATGATGCTGTAATTTTTAATGCTTGTCAAAAAAGAAATGGTTTCCTGTGTCAGGGGAGAGTGAACCACAGAAAAAAGAAGGTTTCTTGCTGGGTATTATGTGGAGAATGAAATTGTCATATTTAAATGTACTCAAAACTGCTATCTAGTGAGAGTGTTCATGTGAATGGAATTGTCATAGTGGAAAGGAGGAGTGCAGTGAAGAGCTTGTATCCTGCAGAGATGGGCAAGGTGTGGTATCAGCTGTGTAAAACACTAGAGAGGCAGATCTGGACACCTCTGCCAGTCACAGATGGAATGAGGAGACCAGAAGAAAGAGCTGGAAGAGATGTCAAGTAGTGTCTTGAGAGTAAGTTAGATAGTAATAGGCATCCTTGGTGGTCCTGAGAGCCTGGAGAGCTCAGTTATGTGCTTTTGGAAGCCTCCATCTACTATTCAGATGGGTTTTGCAGCAGTGCCTTGCTGCTTGACCTGTGATTCCTGTTATTTATGACCCCCATTCCACTTCCTTTGGCTGGATTCATTCCACTGTGGTCATTCTAATGGGATTCAAATTTCCTTTCTAAAATAAATGTCTGTCCTTCCTCAACCTTCTTCCTCGTGTCCATCTCAGTTTAGCAAATTACACAGCCACAAAGTATTGCCCTGGTTGCTGCCTTCTCCTGTTCACCCCCCACTCATGTGACAATTTTGGATTGGAAACATGGCTTCTGTGTCCCCAACTTCTTCCTTCAGGACAATGTTTTCCTCTTTAATTTTATTTCTCTTATGGAAATGGCCCTTCTGGAGGAAGGGTGTGTTGTTTCTACTGTTTAAGTAAGGCAGGGAGGGTATTTGGTTTTACCCAGAGCAAAGTTCAGTATGCTGTTTCTATAAATAGACTGCTACAGTGTTTTCTTATGAAATGGCCTTTGATATAGGGTGGCCATGGTCTTAGAGCTTCCAGATATATTTCAGCCAGCTGTAAAAATGACAAATCTCTCTGTGCCCACAGGATAGGTATATATGTCTTTCCGAGAGCTCTGTTGTGCCATCCTGAAATTAAACCGAGAACTTCTGACTTAGTGTTGAGAGATGAGTGTTGACTACCTCTCTTTTCCATTTCCTCTGCTTCTGTCTTTGGGCTTTGGAGCTGGATGCCTTGGTTTTGGTTGGGATAGTTAATTTTCTTCCTAGTAGCTGGTACAGTACTGTCATTTTGGATTTAGTATGAGAATAAAGTTGATAACACACTGCTGTTTTAGCTGGTCCTAAGTAGTGCTTACTTTAAGTTAAGGACTTTTCAATTTCCCAGGCTCTGCCAGTAAGCAGGTGTACAACAAGCTGGGAGGAAATACGGCCAGGACAGCTGACCTGAACTGACCTAAAGGATACTCCACAGCACAGAATGCCATGCTCAGTATATAACCTGGGGGGAATTGCTCAGGGGGTGCTGATCGCTGCTCCGGGACTGGCTGGGCATTTGTCAGCAGGTGGTGAGTGATTGTATTGTGCATCACTTGTCTTCCTGCAGTTTTATTTCTCTCTCTTTTTAGTGCCTCTCTTTTCATTACAATTATTGTTATGTTTTAATTTCTTTAAATTATTAAAATTGTTCTTATTTCTACCCAGGGTTTTTACCTTCTCTTTTTTCCAATTCTCCTCCCCATCCCACTGGGTGGTGGGGTGGTGTGTGAGTGTGTGGGTGCATGATACTCAGTGGCCAGCTACATTGAACCACTACATTGAACTGGCCAGTTCTGGTGAACAGCAGAAGACAAGATACGGTCTCAAAGTTGTCTGGTTTTGACACAGATCCTCCAGTGGTCTGACTCTAAAGAGAGGAAGTCATGTAGAAAAAGGACTCTGGTCCTTCCAATTTGTGATGTGTGGTATTGGTTCAGGTCAAGGTGCAGAAGAGCTCTGCCCAATCTTGATCCAAGTGGACATAAAGTCATCAGATTTTCAAAGACTGCTTCTCAAGTGAAGTGCAAGAATGCACTAGTTCTAGAAGTGTAATGGGGATTTATAATTGTTGTGTTTTCTGGTCCTTTAATGGATAATGTTTTTTTGGTTTCATTGCTTCCTGTGACCAGCAAGATTAGGCAGGGATGGGGTGGGGAAATAAGAGACCACAGCAACAGCCAGAACACTGAAAATTTGTGAAACAATTTTGCTGGCAGAGGCACAAAAGATTTCTCCAGATTATACTCATAGAAATGTCCAAGTCTTTAAGGGTTTGCTTTTCAAATTCATCTTTGAGTTTTATGTGGTTTGCTCATCAATGCCACAGCAATGGGACACGGCATTTCCCAGGGATAATTAAATACTCCCATAACGTTGCCAGGTGACCTGGAGGTCCCACAGTAACATTACTCAGGGAGACAGAAATGGGACTTCAAAACAAAAACTTTCCTTCAGCTGTCTTTTTTTCCTGTTTTCAGGAAAGCAACAGGTCATGCAAAACAAGAGACTCATGAGCCAATGAGGAATTTTGACATGAAATAGTGGATTCTGGTGAAATGATTCAACCAGTCAAGGTTGCAAACATTTATGCTGCATGATGTATGTGGTAATTGTGATCCAGAAAGAAAGCCATATGCCACAGGGCTCTAAATGTATACTTAATTTTCCATTTTCATTATATAATAGCAACAATAATCTATTTATAGACAATGGCAAGACATTTAATAACTGACCAAAATCAGTGCAGAGCATCAGGTCCTCCTGGCTAGGCATTAAACCCCTAGCAAATATCTCTGCTCCACTGTTATTTCTTCATTGTTTACACTAATTATCAAAACCATTTGTATAAATATTTGCTTTTCTGATACTGACACCCTGAAGGAGTTTAGGTCAGGACATTGTCTGCATATTGTACAGCATAGAAACATGCAAAGATTTAAGTAACATTGGAAAAGAATAGGAAGCTTAGAAACTGACTGAGAAACGAAGGGGTCTGGCTTAGAGCACCTGCTTGGTACAGTTGTTTTTTATTAAATAATACAACATGCAGCTCTGCAGGAGGTCAGAGCAGATGATCTAATGGGTCTTCCTGCCCTTAAAATACATGGACTATGTTGCTGTGCAATTAGTGTCAGTGGAGCCAGTGAAGTGAATTTAGGCTTGTCCATGTAGATTATCACAGAATCAGTGTAAGGTGAAACAGATTCCTCGATCTCTCTTTATTTCCAATGAATGCAGTTTTGTTATGTGAGAGGAAAGAAGGTATTTAGCGTCACCGAACAGGTCCACGTTCCCAAATACAGTGTAAGCCACCAGACACTGAGGCACTGTGATAGGCATCAAGTGCATTTTGCTCTTACTCAGTTTCATTTCCTGTGTGTTTTCCTTATTAGGCTGAATGATGAGCAAATTGTACAATAAAATAAGCATATCAGCACCTTGGAATTTAAGAACTCTTCCACATGTAATGAGCTGAGGAATTACAACACAAAGCACACCTTTCTCTCAAATTGACTGATTAACATAATAAAGTTTAAATCAAAGCAGCTTGTTCTCAACCTGTATTTAGCCTGAAGTGTTTTTCTTGTGTTTCAGACCTGACAAAGGGCTCATGTGCCTGGAAGCACATGCTTGCTATTTTCCAGGTATATCAGTTGGTCTAATTAAAAACCTTACCTCTTCCTACAAACTTTGCCACAGGAATGAATCTACATGGCTAAGCAGTTTGGGTTTTTTTTGGTTTTGCTTTTTTTTTTAATTCTGTGTCATTATTTAAATCTGTCACAATTTTAAACCATTAAAAGCATCTTACATATGAACGGCCTAATTTTCTGATGACACTGACCATTATATCTATAGTATAAAGCTGGTATCAGTTTCACACATGGTGAATATGCCTTGCAGGCTGATAACACAGGAGCTAGATAAACTTACTTTACTTACTTTATGACAAAAAGGATTAAGGGGTGCCTTGAGCACTGCCAATAAACAGATGTGCAGGTAGAAAAATTGGATGTGTAGCTGAGTAGTTGAAGAAATTGCAGGATCCACCCCCAGACACAGAAGTCAGAAATATGTGAATACTAAATTGCAGGGGGTTTTTTGTTGCTATTGGGGTTTTTTTGTTGTTGCTGTTGGTTTGGGGTTTTTTGGTTTTTTTTCAATTTTATTTCCTTAGAAAATTTGATAAAGCAGTTAATTATATGCCAAAGCATGTGATAAATCCACATCACTTGTCATCTGCACAGAAAATTTAGTAACTGCCAGCCCAGTTATGAAGTTAGAGGGCTTGACAGAAGAAGCAATGGAGAACCTGAACAACCTGTGTTCCACTGTGGAATAATATATTTGATCAAAAAAGACCCTTTAGCTCCTATTTAAATAAGTTGGGACAGAGAAACTCTGAAAGGCAGTGAAAGGCTATTTACACATCAGGGTGACCTCTGCTCCAATAGTTGAGTTCAAAGAGGCTGCATGGTCTCCCAAGAAGAACATCCGGCTGATTGCCTTAAGTCTTTGGAAAATAGCAAGATGCCAAGTTTACCTACTCATTGTGTGAGTCCAACATCAATCCTGAATTCAGACAAGTTTGGATTGGCCTCATTGTGGATGGGCACATTAAAACCTTTGAGTTTCACTAAATGGTGGAGTGTTTGATTCTGTTTTCTTTTCCACCAGGTTGCTGTCCTTAGCAGGACTGTGTAATGTGAAGAATGGGTGTTCCCAAGAGCCTGCATAATGCACTGGTAACTTATGCAGAAGCAAGGACTAGTTTGTTCATTCCAGTGAGACAAATGTAAACCAAAGGCTTGACATGGGATTCCTGGTCAGACAAATGAGGTTGTCAGTTGCTTTGACACCTACGTGTTGAAGAGGTTGCTCAGCAGATCTCTGCCATGGTAGAAAGAAGTATTTTGTGACAAGATCTCTGACTGCCTGACAGTAGTCCAGAGAAGTCTGTGCTCTGGGAACATGGAAAAGGAGGAAGCGGAGGGATTTAGCTGTGTGAGGCTGTGACTGATGTAGCTTCAGGCAGTTGCACTTTCTTCTACTCTGAAACAAGAGCCTTTTGCTCATATCCTCAGCCTCATGAGTTTGTGGACTGAGGCATATTTTCCCTTGCTAGTACAGACTTCCAGATAGCTACTTAAATCTAATGATAATGGGTAGTTTTTCTTAGTTTTGTTGTGTTGATTTCTTAAAAGTTGTCCATTGAATCTACTGGTTGTTTGAAAATTACCAGAGCCCTGAAAAGCTCAATTTCATTAAATTCTATTTTTAAATGTTATGAAAGTAACACAAAATCCCCTCCTCCTCTAGAGTTCTGTGCTGTAACTCATCTCTGGTATGCGCTTGCTAGGTGACAACTCTTGCCAGTTTTCACTCTTCTTATATAATATAGCAGAAGATAGTTTCTGTAAGCTGGCACCTTCTCTAAATACCCACAGTCACATCCTATTATCTTAACACCTGATTGGGACAAAACTGAAATCTGAAGATTGCCCATAAAGGTTCCTCTAGTGCACTGAAGATTCACAGCTCAGAAGTTCTTAAAAGTTATACTTACTAGGTGGAATCTAATACCTTAAATTAATTATTGCCAAAATTTTGATAATTGCAAAGCTGATTTCTGCTAGAAACACTTGTTTCCTTTATAAAAAAATAAAAATAGAGAGGTAGAGAGTAAAAAAACAATATGAGGTTTGGTGGGGTTTTTTTTGGTTTTGTTTGTTTGTTTTGTTGTTATTGAAGCAAATTTAAAAAAAGAAAAGAGAATACAAGCAGTTCTGGCAGGGTGTCTCTCCTAGGAAATGTAACTTATTGATGTCTAAGCTTAAATTCACACATCAGTGTTTCTAATAGACCATTTCTGTGGATCATTCTGAGGTTTATCCCTTAACAAGAGCAAACCAAATAATTATTATTTGCCTAGAGGACTGTAATTGAGAACAGTACCTTCCATTCACTTGTTTGTTTTTCCTCTTCCAGATGTGAGATGAAGACCTGATCTGACTGACAGATTAAATGACTTTGATCCTTATAATATTCAGATAAAACAATCACATGTAATTGAAAATATCTGTTCTAATCAAGAGTCTTTAAAAGTAAATTAGTCTTCCCTTCTTCCTGCTTCTTGCTTGGTTAGTTCACTTTCAAGGTATGATAATAAATGTGTCCAAACTCAATCTTTCCTCTTAACCCTTTCCCAGAAAGAAGTCAAGGAAGAGTTGTTCAAGCCAGGCAGAATTCCAGGATGTGAAGAAGCTAGACATAATGTAGCCTCTTAGGATGTTTCTTGACTTCATCCCTTCACAGTTTCCATTGAGGCCTCAGTGACACCTCCTAGATGTGAAATAAACCCCTATAAAGACTTTGCAAGTTTAGCAGGAAATCATTTACCCTGGAACATAAAGTGATACATAGAAGTATTATCCCCTGACTAACTGTTTATCTTTCTCTCTCCACCGCCCTATTAATTAGTACATTTTCGCACTTCTTTTGGAAGATTTGGCTGCATAGGGTATAATTAAAAATCACAAGTCTTTGGTGCGGAAGACATATTAAGACACATTAGTCTTTGAAGAATCTTGCTTGGTGTCATTGAAATGCTATGTCAAAATTTGACAAGTTAAAATTACTTCAGCATTGCCTTAGTAGAATGCAGCAGTCAAGTGATTCACACAGAAATAGGAATGAAAAGCTAATTTCCACTGGGATCCTGATAAGTAATTGCATTTACTATATATATATATTTATATATCTGCAGAATAATGTAATGAATTTCTTACTGAGAACATTAAAGGCTGGTTCAGCTGGTTTCTGATTATCTTTCTCTTTTTTGCTTTACAAATGGCAAGCACTGATTCAACAACCTGCCTCCTGATATCAGGTTTCATTAAAGTGTTTTGTCTTAAAACTATTCTGGCTAGCATTAGGTACTTAATATTACTTGACATATGCATCTAAATAAGGGTACTCGTGTTTTTGTGAGTCTAGATCTTAGTAGCTTATTTTTATTACCTACTACTCTGCTTCTTGCTGTCTCTGGCAGACAACATACTGTAGTCTCTGAGAGAGCTACACAGAGCTTTGGGTTGTTTTTTTTTCCAAGTTAGCAAAACAAATCAGTGCATATACTCCCAAACTTATAATCTTCTACAAGAGACAACTGGACTTTTCAAAAAGAGAAAGGATACATGGATAATATTTGTCCTTTAATATGGATAATAATCTTTGTGTATCATCTGGCTATTCACATTTGTGTATGCATTATGAAAAGGGAGACATATCATAATGAACCTGAAGGAATTTAAGAGATGATCTTGTAGAGTCACACATGGAGTGCTCAGTTTATCCCTGGCATTATGACTACTGATATTGTCACTTATATGATATCAGAAAGGATGGAAGTGCAGACAATCTGTCTCAACAGAGAGGTTGTCCTTCCTCAAAGACAGTTAGAGAGAAAGCAGATTCTGGGATAGTCAGGTGAAAGATAATTATTTTGGGATGACACAACTATTTGTTTTTTCTGGGAACTGTTGGCCACAGTGGAGGGATGGATGGGAATATCTTGGTTCTTGAGCTCAGGCCCAGAGTGGCAAATCCTCTTTAAGAAGCTGAGCCCAAACTTTTTATCGAGTACATCTGTTCTGATCTTCCACATACCTCAGTGCTCAAAACAACCATAGAAACTGAAGTGTCCTGTTATGACAACATTCCATTTACCTCTGTTTTGGATAGCTTTTGCATGGAGCTCAGAAGGACTGACTGGAAAGTTCTGCTGGTGAATATGCCGACCAGAGAGTACTGGAAGATACTACAGTTTTATTAGCATGTAAAGCCAAACACCACCAATTAGAAATATTGCCATATAGATACACGTAGTCTGCACTGCACTGTGAAGTTGCTCAAGAGCTGATTGCACTGAATATGATTCAATTTTTCACAATTTAGGTCAGATGAGAAAACTATGAGGAAAAAAGTATGTGAGTGGGGAGTAGACTTGTAGGAAAGAAATAAACACCAGCCCATGGAAAGGGGAGGGGGATGTCCTGCTGGCTACAAGCCCTGTATTTCTATAGGAATCTTCCAGGCCCAAGGACAAGAAAGAGTCAGCCTAGCTTGACAAACTGGGTGTTAGTGGATACTAGTGACCTAAAGGCGAAAGGACTGTAATGCCTCTCTGGCTTGTGAGTATTCCCCACACCGCAGCTCCTGCTTTTGTAATTTGCTCTTGTCAGTTTTATTTATTGCCAATTGTTCATTTGAATGCATCAGCTGCTGTTAGTGACAGGAGAGCTGTGCGGTGAGAATGCTGGATGTGCACTGTGGAAATATGTTTTACCCATTAGTGTCAGAGCAAGACGATGAAGGAAACATTTGTACTAATTTTGAGCGGGTGTTTATGCTCTTAAAAGCCACTCTGTTAAAATGACATGAAGGGGATGCAGTCAGGCACAACCCCCAGCTCTTCTTTCTTCATGATATTAGAGGAAATTTGTTCCATTTACAAGTCAGAGCATGAGTGCTCATAGGCTTTGCAGAGAGCTGTGTTTTGGGAGGCATAGATTGAGCTAAATCTGGTTTGACTCAAGTGACATTGGCAGGGATAAGCACAGTCCAAAGCTGTATTCAGATATATGCCAAACTCTGGAGCAGGATAGATCTCTTCGGCTAGTCTCTTATCCCATGGGAGAACCAGGGAAGATGAATTTTCCACATGATCTAGAAGAAAAACTCATCTCTTTCCCAGCAGTTGTCTTTCCAAATGAAAATATTAACATAATCTTCTGTCTTAGCTGCTTCTATGATCCTCTCTAAACACTGATTAGCCAATACCCTTTGTCTTCTCTCTTAGCCTTCCTGTTTCATTCCTTCTTCCTTTGCCTCCTGATGTGTAAAGTAAATGATCCATCTCAGGGAATCAGCTGATTCTTTTAGAGGATGGCTGGCTGGACATCTCCCTGCAGGGAAGCTGGGGCAGGCAGCCAGTGACAGTGTTGTGTGGGAGCTCAGAACAGGCACACCTCTAAACACAGGTGGGGACCAGACATCTTCAGTGTGGGGAAAATGCTGCCCTGACTCTACCACTGTGTTAATGATAGTTCACTAAGGTAACTGTATTCTACACCCAACTGTAATTTCCCATCTTTTTTCTGTCAAGTACTTTCAAGGGAGTTTTTCCTGAGAGATGATTACATCAACCTTTAAAAGGAGCACCTGATAATGTTATCACTGCAGCTAAACAGTCATTTTCTCTTGGCTGAGAAATAGGGAAATAGCATTTCTAAACCTATAAAATGCTGTAGCAGTGATTCCTTCCAAAAGGCTTCTCTGGACGTGAGGAACTATAGACCAGACCAGCTAAGTGCACTCCACTGGTAGCCCACTTGGAGCTCATCACATACGGTGTTGTTGAAACAATTGGCATCTATAAATCATTCTGGAGCAACTTCCCCCTGGCCATACATGGTATTTCACCCAGCTGGTCAAGACCCCAGGAGTGGCTTGCAACCACAGGCAGTACAACAAGTGGGTTGGATGTGTTATTTTTCTCTTTAGCATTACCCTTTTTTTTTTTCCTTTACAGTATAGCCCCATTAAGCTGTTGAGTGCTTTCTTGACCACAATTGACTTAGGATAATCCTGGTCTAGCAGAAAAGGCATGATGAGATTTAGCAGCTGGAAGTAAATTTGACATAAATTTAGTCTAGAAATAAATTTCAGATTATTGCTTTTTTTAAACAATGGAAGGTGATTAATCATTCCAACAAATTCTCTGGACTTGTGTTGGATTTCCCAAACTTGGAATATTTTATGAATGTCTTCTTAAAATCTCTGCTTTAGTTTTGATAGAATGTAATAACTGGATGCTAAAAGCTTCATTTGAATTCTTTGGCTTTTATACACAGTTCAGACGAGAGCTCATAGGTGCCCTTCTGATTTTAAAATTCACAATTATTCAGTTGTTTTAAGCTCTTGTTGACTTTAGCTTATGCCTATTTGCTTATGTGTTCACTCCTGATATAAAATCTGTATCTATGCTGAGTATGAAGCCTATTGTTATTTATTTATGAACTCCCCATGTACCTTCTAGATTGATATCTGTGGGTGAGTATAACTCTAAAGCCATTGCCAGTGTTGTCTTTATGTATTCTGCTCAGATATCTGAACGTTTTTCAAATTGAGTAAGAAAAATAGAGCAAGTTGGAGCAAGTCTCCCATGTTTTATCTCTGCCTCTGGCTTTTCTGAAAGGGTGGATTGTAGCTGCAGTAAGAAAAAGTTCAGACATGTTGCAGTCAGAAATGAAGGGTCAAAGTTTTTCCCCAAATCTATTTCAGGCAAAGGGGACTGTTTTTGCTTCTGTACTATGCCAGTTCTTCCTAAAAGTATCCTCATCTGTATTAAGCATAGCTTTAAGGTTGAGCTTTGCGTAGTTTACTTAGGTGCCTCTGAATGGGTCCATGGGTGGTTTGAAGCAGGAGGGAACTTGATACAAAAAAAGGCTCTGTGGTGCCTTCCTTCTGTTCCACACACAGCTAGGTAACATCACACTCTGAGAATAAAATGGAAAACAGGGCTGACCAGGACCTAAAAAGCTATACAGTGTATCTCACTGGCTTGTGGCCAGATTTCCTCTCCCTAACCTGCTCCTGACAGATATCACTCTGATTTTCAACTTCCTCCTCATCAATATCTACTCAGAGCTTCTGGCAATAAGACATTTTTTTTTCATAATGTCTGACCTGAGTTGACAATGCTTCCAGGGACATGCAGAAAGGCCTTTTTGCAACCTCTTTGTAGCAACTTTTTATGACGACCCGCAGTCCCTTCTCTTTTCTAAACTAAGTGAACAGTGTTTTCAAAGTTGTTTTCTAGACCTTCAATAGTTTTCAGGGGACAGCACAAATCTTGCTATCTCTTTGGCTCTTCCACCTTGTCACTGTTGCACGAGTAAACATACACCCATGGTCAAGAGAAGAACCTATAGGTAGGGATCTCTCCTTTGCTAGAGATGCTAAAAGGTAGCTCTGGTGGCAGTCCAGTCTTCAAAACCCCACTGCATGTCTAGTGTGAGATACTGGCCAGGAACTTGGCCAAGGCAAGTCTGTAAAAGCCAGTGTGTCATCTACTCCCTCTGCACTATTGGAGCCTTCTCCCAGAAAGAGCTGCACCCTTTTTTTTTGACTCTAAAGTTCAGACAGGGGCTCAGCTCTCTGTGGGGAGCCCTGGCAGGGAGAGCTGACCAGGCTTTGGAGGCATCAGTTCATGTGCATGTGCTTGGAGGCTGTGAAAGAGTGTGCTCTGAAGCACTGCCTTCTTTCGCATCTGGAAGCCAAACATGTGGCTTGAACTGCTGGGGCAGAGCATATCTAGCTGGTGGAGGGCATGCTCACACATTTCCTGTGCTCTGCTAAGCCTAGGAACAAAGCAACCACATTGGCCTCCCCATCTTGCTTCCAAGCAGCTGAGGGGAGCAGCTTGATAGAGGATGTTCACTTGGCTGGTGCCAGCTTTTGCTGTAAGGAAACTTTATGAGTGTGATACTTATGGGCATCGTCTGTGGTGGACATATCTCGCAGGGGTGGGTTCTAGTTGCTGTTCCTCACACCCACGATCATTTAAGAAAGGACTAGAAACGGAAGGATTTACATTGCAAATGGAAAAATCTGTTTTCCACTACCTGTCTGATTTATCCTGCTCCCAAGTCATATCCATCCCTGCCCTCTCCCCCTTGTATTACCTTGCTATGTCACTGGGGCTGCCTGTTGCTCTGCCAACTCTCTTTCTCTGAGCATCATAACTGCTCCTTTAAGGGAGCAATAGCCTCCTTACATCCTTTTGCTTTCTCCTCATGGTACATTGCACATCAATGTGTTTTCATGAGGGAAATGATGCTCTTCTACACATTGTTCTGTAATACACCTTGGTATCTTGTAGCCACTGCACCATCATTAAAATAAATAAAGTAATTACAACAAACAATCCTCCCTGTATCATCTTCTGGAGAGAAAAAAGTTGCAGCTGATTTTCTGTTGGGGGATTATTGAAATAAGGGAGCCCAAGAATAAATTTATTTCCTGGAAGTTAAGACCATGCTAGTTGTTAACTCAATAGAAGAGCTAAAGGCATTGAATATGTCTCTCTAAGCACTTTGCAGTGCCTCATTTCCTTACCACAGGAAATCACTTTTCAGTATCAAGTCTTCTTTGGAAAAACCCTCGAGTGCATCTTTCCGATTTTCATGAAGTTTGGGTTAGAGAAAGGGAAATGAGCAGCTTATTGAACAACAATGGATGTAAATACAAAAGTTGCCACTTGAGCCGTGGGACTGATGTCACATCATAAATTCATTGACGCAGCTCTGCTCACCAATGGAAATGAGCAGTCTGGGATGTTTGAGAAGGGACTTTTTCAGTAGATTAATTATTGCTTTAGTTGTAGTCCAAGTAGTCCCACGTGGGAAGATGCTGCGGGAAGAAGGAGCTGAAACTTTATGTTACTCCTTCTTGCATTCTGTGTGTTGCTACCACAAGCTGGCTACTGAGATCAGTGGTCCTCAGCCTTTGCTGGTCCACAGACAGGAGCACTGAGCAAGTAAGATGCTATAAGTCACATTGGACGTTGCTCTCTCTATCATATGGGATAGGAATAACACCAATATTGGTTGCACCTGAAGGTTCCATGAAGGTTTTGAATGAGCCAGGTACTGTTTTTCACTGCTGAGATGAACATTTTATCTCTCTATGCTGGGATGAATCAAGGATGAAGGGGTATTTTGTATGTTGCCTGACAGAGAACACACAATGATCTCAGTAGGACTTTAGAAAACAGAAGGAAAAACAGGAGTTGGAGAAAAAAAAATCTATGTAGATTCATAGAAATATGAGGCTTATATGGAGAAATGACACTGGAAAAAACCAGCTTTACTGTTCCTAAGACCTAGAGACATGTATGGTGGCAGGGTGTCTGTAAATCCTCACAAGGACTCCCTGTCTCAGCCTCTGCCTTGGAAAAAAATGCAAATAGTTGGATTCAAATGTCAGGAAAGAAACATGAAATTCTAAAAATAAAAGGTCAGAGTGGTTTTGATAGATTTTGGAGGAAG
Source organism: Manacus vitellinus (assembly GCF_001715985.3). Taxonomy (NCBI): domain Eukaryota; kingdom Metazoa; phylum Chordata; class Aves; order Passeriformes; family Pipridae; genus Manacus; species Manacus vitellinus. The sequence goes on along the minus strand of NW_021939632.1, from coordinate 8,530,522 downwards.
AAATTGAATTGTGTCCATACCTCCTGGGACTCTGTCAAGTAGTGAGAGAGAGGGTCTCCTTTATGGCTGGAGCACTGACTATAAACAAATAGGAATTAAACACTACACTTAATGCTGTGGTAGACCCTCTGTGAGACAAGCACAGAATCTATTATGCAAGGTGCTTTGAGATTATATACAGGATTATATGACTGATATTAAGTCTAATAACACACACTACCTTTGCTGAGCATGAAGAATAACTGTTGTATATTTCAGTACAGTCACTGCTGGGGCTTTCTGATTTGAAATTTTTGAGGCAGATCCTCAGAAAATGTACATTACTGGACCTCACTGTCAGAAAGGATTTTTTTCTAGCAGGTAATCTCCCTGCTCTATAGTCTGCAGCAGTCAGCAGGAAAGGAAACCCAGCACCACGGCATGTTCTGCACATTCACTGGACCTAAAGAGGAAGTCATTTCAATGGGACTTACATGGCTTTACACAACCAGTGCATCTGGGCTCTCTCTAATGCAACCACCACATTAAAACTAAAAACAAGCCCTAGATTTTTGCCTGCAGAGAAGAGGAATTATAATCATCAGGTGCATTCCTCTCAGCAGGCTCCTTTAATATTTAATGAAGAATGGTGAAAAAGGGCTTGACAGTGGAGATGAAATGTAAGGGGACATGAAAAACATGTTCTGCCTTTGACAGTGAAAGGCTATCCCTGGCCTAGAGGCTCTGTATTTCCTTGTGTGATCAATAGGAATCACCTGTGGTTTCATTAACGGGCTTTCAGAGCTCCAAGGTCTCTGGAGAGTGGCCAGACACTGCACTACCACAAAGGAGAAGGCTCAGACATACTACATGTCTGCCAGGCATGTTCCCATTCCTGTATGGAACAGGCTGTTTCCTGATAAAGGCTGGGCTGGTGTGACCATGCCACGTCCACGAGCATCACTGGCAGGGCTGTGGGCGTGCAGCATGTTCTGGCAGATGGTGGGTGGGAATGGCTGCAAAGGGAGGGAAGCCACTAATGAGAGGAAGGACAGCAGGTAGGGAGCTGGACAACATCCTTTGCCATGGCATGCCTGATAAGGTGGGTGTTTACTTCTGTGGGAAGGAACAGCTTTCCAAAGAAAAGATTAACTGCTAAGTGATCTCATGGTAACAGCCTTGAGCCACTGCTAATTTATCCACCCAATGTAAAACCAGGCAGGGAGATAAAAAGAGTCATATTCCAGTCCCAAACACCCCTGGCTGACATCAGTCTGTGATCCTTTCATCTCCACAAAATTCAGTGCACTCTTCATTTTTTCACTGTTTTGCATCTTCAAGAGGCTTAGGTTGGTCCACCTCACTGAAGAATGACAAAGGGCTGGCCAGCCTGAAAGCATGGTGGATTTCTTCCCAGCTATGTCGATTATCATTGCCTCTCCTCGTCAGTCTTGCTGCACTGGATAGACATTCAGAGGAGGAAAAGCTGAAGTATAAGTTGTTTTTTATTCACTGCCAGCTGTGCATCGGCATTTAAACATCTCCAGAGTCTAAGAGCCAATTTCATGTTGCAGATATCGACCTTCTGTCAAGAAACTGGGGCATAAGTTTGTGCTTCAGCATGATCTGACACAAAGATGGCTGAGTCCTACAGCTATTTAATTATGTTAAATACTCACTTTTAATTGTACTAAAGTGTCTAATTGTCTTAATATTTACTTACGTATATGTTAGATTCAGCCTGGCTGTCACCAACAACACCAGTGAAAGGTCCCTCTGTGTTCACAATTATGAGGCCCTTGCCTCCAAGGACTATGTAAATCCTAGCTGTGAACACTGCTGGCCATCAGGTCCAAACTGTTATGTGTTTCTCCTTGGAGTGTGTAGCAACTTGGGAAACAATAACAGCTTCTGGACCAGCAGTCCTAAGAGACCTTTCATGGAGAAGATTCCAGGAAGTCTCTTCACTGCTATTCCAACTTCCTTCTAAAGAGGCAGCAATATGGACTTAGGAAAAGAGGATCCCAATGATGTCAGCATCAACAATGGGCAAATGTCAGCACAGCCCACAGAACTTCTTTCAGACTCATCTGCTTTTACAACAGTTATTTGTAAAGTTCTTTGCACTTGCAGGGATGGTTGGTGATCTTCACCATCTTTCCCTCTCTCTGCTGGTAGCATAGTCTACCTCTGTCTTTTGGCCTTTTAATCAGAGTTCTTGCAGTCTGTTAAAGGGTACTGTGAAATGTCTCTCCTGGTCAGAGGATACTTCAAGAATAAAATTCATCCCTGGGTCATCTGTGTTTGGTAAGGAACAGCTGTGATGACTGAAGCAACTCTGTCTCATTTTGTGTTCTTTGGTTGTGAATTGTCAAAACCACCAATGCCTGGGAAGCTTGGTGGGTTTTCTCCAGTGGTCCTTTTTACGTCTTGCTTTGGGCTGTGCTGGGTTTGGAAGACAGCCCTGGAAAACACAAGGCTTCTGGGTCAAAGAAAGGGATGGACCTTCTCTCCCACTTGAAATCTGCCCATTCCTAAAACCTAATACTCTAATCCTTCACTCTACTTTTGATGGGCAAGATCTCATGAGCTGGGGAATTCCCTGGGGATTTTTTTTCCTCGATATGAGCAGAGACTCAGTGCTCTCACTGAGCAGTGTGGTGAGTGCTGGTTGTAAACCACAAGGGTTAAGTGGCATGTTGGATCATGGGCGGTGAGGAACTGCCGCATGTGTGTGGTCTTCCAGATTCACACTCAAGTGTTTTACCAAAAAAACCCCAACAAACCAACACAAAAAAACTTTCTTGTAAATCTTGAATTCCAGGTAATGGCTTGACCTGTGCCTCGTGTGAAATCACAATGGTGCTTGGTAGACAGTCCCTTTCATATCCCTGGGATTTTGTGCAAAATATTCTGAATGTAAAATAACCTGGGGCCACCTGTGGGTTTTCTTAAACTAAACATCCCACAAGTGTGAGCAAGTGCATTCTGACAATAGCCTAAATGAACAACATAGCTCAAAGTGGAGACAGGGAAAGCCTGTTTGGGGAGAGTGACATCTACAGACTTCTTTATAAGATATAATCCCCTACTGCCTTACGAATGGCCTGGACTGCAAACTAGTCCAGAATAGGACTTTGCAGAATTTATAATGGATATTAACATGATTTGGATCACAGACTCGCTTCTGAGCTCCAATAGAGGAATATCAACATTTTCTGCTCAATGTTGTGCAAAATTATAGGAAGAGTCAGGCCTCTTCCACAGACCTTGCAGTGAGAGTATAGGAACAGGAGGAGGGAAGTTGTCCTGGGTCCAATGTTTGCAAAGGTACTGGGAAAGGCTAAACTACTTGCCTGAGGTCATGCAGGGATTTTTTGGCACATCAGCAAACTGAACCTAGCCCTCTATGTTCCAGTCTAACACTATAAGCACAGAAACATAATTTTTCCAGAAGGAAAAACTGTCAGATTAAAAAGTAAAATTCTTGTTTTATTTTATTCTCTTTTTCCTCTTTTCTTCCTACATTTGATGTACAGGAAAGAACAAATTATCTCATTTAAAAACAACTGAAATTTTCACCCCAACTTGAGCATATTTTTCCAGATTCAATGCCATTTGTTCAATATTTTTGTTTCTTAATCTTATTTTCTATGAACATGAGACTCTCTTCCTCCCAGAGCCGCCTGTGCCTACAAGGGCCAAACCACCACTTGAAACGCTATTCCTGAAGCATCTGGGACACATCCAGAACAGAGGAACACTGAAAAACTTGCAGACAACCTTGGCCTCTCACCCTTTGTTGGCATATAGAGTCAATCTGCAAAAAATATGTTTCAGAAAAAAGGTTTAGATTGAAGATGGGTGATAGAGAGACCTTTGAATAACCTCAGAATTTCAGTGGCTTCAAGAAAATGGAAACTGACTCCAAACCCATTTCTGGTGTGGGGTTTGGTTTGGCAAAAACAAAGTCTGATTGATGAGGTTTGGCCAAACTGAGCCTCCAGTTTTCTAGCCAATCTCTGCTTCAAGAGATCGTCAGTTCTTGGGTGTGCTTCCACACATTTGAATTTCCTCACTGCTTGGATACTCCAGGAAAAACAGAAATAGCCAGAAGTTCCTTTTGTAGGCACATTGAATTAAAATATAATATCAAGAGTGGTGCAGTCTTTTCTAGATGTGTGCAGCGATGGCATCAGATCAATGAATTCTGTACTAAACAAAGCACTTGCTTTTATTTCTTGGCACAGAAACATCAGTGAAAGCCATCTTTATTTTTTCACCATCCTCCATCCTGGACTTTGTAAGACACTTTTGCCTTTTGAGATGTGTGTAAGTGTTGGGCAGGATGGTTCTCATAGGGAAAACAATATCTGTGTTTTGCCCTCCATGGAGAAGTATGGTCTGGACCTGTTCACCGAAGATGCACATCAGATCCCAGACCAAGCAGACAGGCATCTGCAGTTTCAGTCGCTGCCCTGTTAACTTTCTGCATCAGTGCTGGGATTGGTAACCAAGGTGTCAATTGTGCTGACAAACTGCTGCCAATGAAGAAAATATATGGCTTTTTCTAGCCCACATGGAGGCTGTGTTGGTTGTAACCCACGTGAGTCATTGTGCTGGATACAATCTTCACACCTCAGACAACTCATCCTAAAACACTGAAATAGCTTGAATTGTAAAAATGGCTCTAAAAAGTCCCAGATCTGGTGAGTGGATGTTTCTCTTGGAGTCAACTTTGCCAAGGAGTGCTGTGAGAGGACTTTTCAGAGGTCTTCACTGCAGCCAGGTGGGGGAGAGTGGAAGAATCAAGGTGTTTTGCAGGAGCTTCATTCAGGGTCCTTGCTGTCCTGCTGGTGGGGCACAGAATTATCTTCATGACTTTAGAGTCTGAGCAGTCTCCAGCAATTCCTGTGTTTTAGAGCCCCTTAACAGAAGCTATTGACCTCAATTTATCTTTTCTTTTTTCTTTTTCATCTTGAGGCTCTTTTGCCAGGCTTCTCTGTCCCATTAGAAACTTTGTTTTTCCTCCATTTTTGAAATGTGTATTTTTGAAGAATCCCACCTTTCTACTGAAATTATAAGTTTGTGTTTTGCCTTTCCATTGGTAACTGCAAGGAAACAGTCTCATGGAAATCTGTTGAACACAGTTTCAGAACTGAGCATTGCTCTTTACTTCCAAGGACCATCAAATGTTTAACATTTCTGTGAGAATGAACTTCCTGACCAGTGTCTTTCCTGGCAGTTCCTGACCCCATTCAAAGATTTCCTCTGTGTTTTCGTCTATTGTTAGTCTATGGTTTCTTTTCTGGACTTGGCTTGTCTCACAGCTAATCCAGGTTCTTCACGATAAAATGATGCTGTCTACCATTTCTTTCTTCTGACATGGCTCTCTGTGAAGTTCCTTCTTCCCTCCCTACCATGTGCACATTTCCTATAATCTGACACCTCTTTCATTCTTTCCATTGCTCCAAACCCTTCTTCTTCAAGTAAGCAAAAAATCAGGCTCTTCTGGCTGTAATCACCTTCTTTGCTTGTTCATCACCATCATTAAATTTAAGTGCTTCTCATTGTTGCCAGACTGAAGGATGCTTCTTGGCCAAGGTTAATAAACACCAACAAATAAGCATTCACAGCACAGCAGTAACACTTTGGTAGCAACTTCACAAGCACAACTGGAATCCATGAGCATGAATTGGTTTCCTAAAGGAGCATAGCCCAGCATAAGGACTATCTCATGTGTGTGTGCAGGAGGCTGTACACTGAGCCAACACATGCTCCAGCCATAGCTAGGTGCTTCAGGCACAAGGAGAATTTGATTTTGTATTCTCCCTGTCCTGTGCTGGGCAATTGGATCTTCTACTCCAGTCAGTTCCCTCATAGTATGTTTACTTCAGATCCACCCTCCTAGATCCTGTCTTAATGCTGTAATCCTTCTTTTGTCTGTTAGTTGATCATTCACCACCTCACTCCCTGCCTCTCTCTGCATGATCACTGTTTACTATGAAGTGGGAATCTAGTTCTACCCCACTCATGGCTATTCTTCATCTGCTTAGACAGAGTCTCCACAAGAGCAGGGCCTGTTTCCATCTTTGGTTTTGACCACTACATGGAAAAATGATATTTTTTTTTTCATTGTCTTCAGATAAGCCTTGTAATAAACATAGAAGTGAGGACTGAAAAACACTGAAAAAAAATCACAATTTAGAAAAAGAGATCAGTGGATTCCCAAATTCCAATGAGATAAGCAGACACTGCTTTAAACAGAGACAGTACCCTGTGCTAGTTGCAGCCTTGAAAGTAGCAGCCCAGGTCCAAGCACAGGCTTCACAGGTGTCTGCTTCTTTTGTCAGACTCTGTTCTTTCTCTCTGCTTAAGTTTTAAAGCTTTCAGAAAAGTATTGTTTGAGGTTTTCCTCTTGCCAACCCATCTGCTGCCAGAAAGTCAGTGGGAGACAGAGAGACCCATAAAAGGTAATAGTTAAACAAGTAACATGCAGAAATTCCTCACGCTCACCTCTGTATTGGCAAGGGAAGATGCAGCTGACAAGGGAAGATGCAGCTGACACGGATTAGCTGAGCATGAGTTTAGAGAGAGGCTGGATGCACAGATCTTTAGGCTTCTTTTAACCCCCAAAGCTTTGGAGATAATTAAAAAAACCCCAAACCTAATTCAGTTGATCTATTCCTTTGTGTTACTAAACAGTAAGTAATAACACCAAAAATCTTGTTGCTTCATGGGCTTTTGTAATAGCCTCATAAGGTTTCTCTCTGCAACATTATGTTACTCATTGCAGTGTGTAGGAAACAGAAAAAAGCTATCTTTCTTTCTGTATAGTCTCTGCCTCTGAGCTGGGTGAAATTGAAGTCACACAAACATACAGAGCAAAAGAAAAGGACAGTGAAAAACATCCTCCTGCTCTCTTCACTTTCCCCTTGTGGCAAGCGAAGAAAAGGTTTTGTTTCCATGCAGACGATTTTTCAGATTTCCTTTGTCAAGGGTGAACTGGGGCTTAGGAAAAGCTTAGTACTCTTCCCCAGATCAGCTGCAACTCTCCAGTGCACCTTTGTCCACTTGAGCCTGGGGTAACTCATGTCTTCCCTCATCTATCATGTGAATAGTTCGAGCCCTGTCCTCTCTAAATAGAGTGGGATAATTTAAGTTATTAAATTCATACACTTCGGGATCCAGCAAATTCCTCTGTCTTCTCCAATTCCTGTACATCTTTCAGAACCAAGTGCTGTTTTTTAACCCTTCCTACCCTTCCTAGTAGCCTGGGCTGCACCTGCTAGAAGCAGAGACCTCGAGTCCATAAAATCACTCTCTATGTGCAGACAGCTCTGCTTGAATGGTTATCTTTGTTGCAGGCAATGGACGAAGAATAAAGTGTTGTTCTCTCTGCTCTGCTCTATGTAGGAGTCTTTCTGTCATATTGCCAAACCTGAAGGGAAAAACAAAAAAAGCTAAGTTCTGCAACTCAAGGGGACAAATTATATTTAGCTGGAAATTTTGGGTTCCCTGGGGCAAATGATCACTTCTTTCTTTTACCCAGCTCTTAAATGGGAATAACACACCTTATCCATGTAGAATGGAGATGTATGATTCCACAGGAAAGAGGAGAGGTTTGTGCCTGCCAACTGTATAAATATGCAGATTCAGAATTATTTCTGGATGCTCTAAGGAACCTTTTTGAGGATTTATGACAGATAATGGACTAGTCAAACTTGTCAAGATTCAGTTTTTGGAAAGGGACACCCTTTTATGCAGCCACCCATGCTGTAGGCTTATGAAGTATCTGAATAGCCAGTGATTCAGGTGTCCTAGTGAGGACACTGACATTCATGAGTTGAAGCTGCCCAGTTTCTCACATTGAGAAAGCTCCCAGGGTCCTGGCTGGCCTGCATAGAAGAAAACCAGACATCTTTTACAGTCTAAAACTCTAGGCTTTACATTTTATATGCTTTAGAAAAATTATAAGTGAGTCACAGCCCCATGCTGCAGCATACACAGCACGTATGATGGTCTGGCAAAAAATTACTTTTCTATAGTTAGTGTTGTACTGGGAGGCTTATGCTTCCTCTTGAATCATCCAACCACTCTTAAAGAAAAGCTATCAAAAAAGAGAGGTTGTCAGAATTCCCTGGTGTAGCAATTTCTATGTCTGTTTTGGAGTGGGGGAACCTGAAGCATCAAAGTGGTCTATCTTAATAAATTCCAGGAGGGTTTAGAGCATAAGCTGAATTCTGAAAAACAATGACATGATTAGCAAGCTTCCAAGAATTATCTCATAATAATTCCCTCACACATGCAGACTGCTCTCTGATTACATGACAAAATGGCATAAATTAAAACCATCTTTTTCTACAATGTCTAGTCATGTTGGTTCTTTCAATCTGTAGAGGATAATCACTGATTAGTTCAGCCAAACTGCAGCTCACAAGAATTGCTCTCAGCCTTATTTTCTCTGTGTGTTGATAAATAAAACAATGTCACACTGGTTAGTTGTGTTCCCCTCTTTTGTCCCATTAAAACTGCAGTAAGTTTTTGATGTTAACAGGGACTGGAAACAGCAACAAAATGAAAGTTTATGTTGTCACTGACCCACACATGTTAAGCAAAAGGTGTTACTTTGTGGTGTAGCATCATTGAAGGTTAGGATTGACACTGCACTTGTTCTTGCTTCTTCTCTCATTTAAATCTGGACTTTGGTGTCTAGCAGCAAGGATACCTTCTTGACCATTCTAGTGGGGCATGTCAATCCACTGGAGATGAGGACTTCTGGGTAAAGTGGCATTCTTGCTCGCAAACCCACCAAGGATGCAAAGGATTGAACTCTGAAAATAATACATGAACTGCCTGTGATAAATGGATTTTGTGGAGAAACTGATTGACTTGAGCCTATTATATGTCTGCTTTTTGTTTGTGTAGTTAGAGGGACTAGTCCCACACCTACCATAACACCATCATTAATGAAATAAACAAGTAGAGATTTGCAGGGAGAGATGACATCCCTGCTTAGAGCAACTGATAAGAAACAAAGACCAGGAATTTCTTGGGCCTGAAACTGAAGAAGCAACATTCCAGCTAATAAAGATGGGTGAAACTTGCTTTGCATCTTGGACTGAATTGTGACAGCCAGCTTCATATTTGGTGAGACAAGGGTATTTGGTACCTATGAAAATAAAAGGTATGTTAACAGAAGTGGTAAGTTAATACTTTCTCTGTCACAGAGAGAGATGGGAGGTGCTTTGGCTGTAGCATAGAAAAAATTGTGACATAAAACGATTGTGCTGTGATTTCAAGAATGAAGTAGGGGTAGGAATTTGACATCCAAAGCTTATCTTTTGAAGGTGTTTTGTGGAATGCCTTTGAAGATCAAGAATAAGAAGTCAAACAGAAAGTGATTTTATTGTGAGAAATGTTCTACCAATGACTGTTTCTGTCTTTCACAGCGTGTCTGTGTGAAAATGTTGTGGTGCACAGCGGTTGATGGGTTTCCCCCACATACTTTCCACAAGGGCATTTGGTGCTTTGGATAGAATAGATCACGTTCTGGAGTGAGTACATGTAGGATGCAGAACTCTGATGGTTTCTTTTGGATGGGAATGGGGCTCTTATTCTATAGGGTATGTACGTGTGTCAGCAAGTTTTAAATCTATTGCTTTGGCATGGCCCAGCTCTGCTTGGGATATATTTGCCATGAGAAATTTTGCTTCTGATAAAGTATTCGTGCAGTGAGGGCAATTTGGAAAGTTCAAAGGGAAACTTTGAGGACAATTTCTCTCAAATGATCATCAACTAGCAGAGGGTGTAGTTTCAGGATGTTCTGGACAGACTCATATCTAGCTTGATATGTGATAATTAAGCATGCTGTTAATAGGGTTTTTCTTTATTAAACTGTAGTGCATTTTGCCTATGTTCTTCAGGAGACTCATTTATATTTGTGGTCTCTCTCTCTGGAGTAGCTTTGTTTGCTGAATGTTTAGGGGATGGTACTAGGGTTATCAAGAATATTCTCTTCACTGCTAATCTGATAGTGTCTGGAGATTTGGCTGAATATTACACATTTCAAGGAGTGTTTGGAAGGCTGCTATGTTTCTGAAGGCAGGTGTGCTGGTCCTTGTTTGTTTGTTTGTTTGTTTTTTTCTATTTATAAGTTTATTTGTAGGCTACCACTTGCAAGGTGGACTTGGTCCCTGGGAAGTGTCCAGAGAAAATGAGATGGTTTTTGACTTATGAAAGGGTGTTGGGAACAGCAGAAATGCAGTCTAGACAGAAGGGTATTATTGAACGTTTGCAAACCACCATTCTCCTGAGAGCACAGATCAAGATCCATGATATCAGCTTTGCCCCTCATGTAAGAAAACGTACTCCCCTCAGAAATGTTTCAGTCACCAGTTTCTCTGTCCACAAGGCTGCACTTGTCCAATGACATAAAAAAGAGACCTTAAAATGAATTCATTAAAGAGTCATGAACTTAGTAGTAAATCAGTCCTGGTAAGAAAGCCACCTAGTGTTGAGTGCACCTGTCATGGTCTACAGTCCTGCCATAGACACTCTGCTAAATCACTCCCTCTGGTAAGCAGTGGTCCCAAGGCATATCATAAATATCAATCAGGTAAAGGCAATGTGGAAAATGCAGCTGTGGACAGCTCCAGGGAGCCTGGATCAATAGCACAGCTGGTCAAAAAGCGTGGAGAAGAGGGAAAAGCTGACAAATATCTGCCTTCAATTTAGTTTCCGTCTGAGATTGTGAATTTATGCTTGTCAAAATGGTCTGACTGCCTCTGGGCAATAGCTCCCAATGTTTCACTTTCATGCAATCTGTGGTTAGGAAGTTGTAGTTATCTCACTGCTAAATGCCCATCACTTCACCCACAGGGAGAGAGCAAATGCATTGATGTGAGAGTGGTATAGAACTGATAGACAAGGCAGACACTGCAAACCATTGTTCTGAAACTTCTTTTCTGCTTTGTAGGCACTGAAATGATCCATTGTGCTAAATGATAGATTTGTCTTCTTTTGTATTCTTAAAGACAACATTTAGAAGTGCAATAGGGTCTTCCAGAATCATGAGTCTATATCTAAACCTTTGATAACATCATATCTGAACATTGAAAGTGAGGCATTTGAGCAGATTTAACAACTTCATGGTGACTTTAATTTCTTTTTCCTGGTGGCTGCAATCACGGGTAACTCATATCTGGAACATGGTGACTGGTACCAGACAACTACAACAAAGATTTTGAATTTTAATTTCTCTCTCACATTTCATTCTTCTTCACGTATTTCTAGAGCTTATACCTGGCACCAGCATCCAGAGGATATTTGTACCAAATAAAATTATTCCCAACTGATTTACATTTTTTCCTTTACTAAAAATGAGGTTGGATTGCTCTTGTTGTTATTGGTGGCTGTGATCCTGGGAGAACAAGATATTTCTATGAAGAGCATTAAAATTGAAATAACTATATGGATGAGCTTGGCTGGAGCTGAGGACTATGAGTATTGTGAATAAGATTAAAAAGGACACTCGGGATGAACATACCGCACTGAAAAATCCTTTCCTGTTTTAGGAACAACTCTAGAATAAAAATAAGGAAGCAATTTAAAGCAAAGATTGCATTTGAATTAGCTTTTCACAGAATGGGTTTTCTCTTTTATGTCATACCTGCTCTAGGGGTTAAGTTAGAACACTTTACTTAGTATATTTCATTCCTGATTTGCAGGTCAGGATAATTTTCTGGCTATTGTGCTGATTACTTTAAATTATAAACATAGAAAATTTTCTTCTCTCTCAGAACAATGCAATCCATAGAAATAGAGCTCTGACAGTCTCAAACATTAAAAAAACATGCAGCGTCATCCCAAAAGGCCCCCATCATTTACTTCTCACACAGAAGTGGGACTCCATCATGGAAAGAAAAAGATAGTGAAGGTGATTTCTCTGCTGTCTGTTGTGGGCAGAAAAGTACCAGCTCTTGAGTAGGGCTGGTAGGAGAATGGCCACTACAACTGCAGGAGACAAAAGGGCAGAAGGAGATGGCAGGGTTAAACCAAGCAGCCGACTTAGAAAAAATAGTGAGAGGTTACATCTGCTAGAAGGGGGCTGTGGCAGCTGTGGCCACTGCACATAGAACACTGCATTGCTGCAGTTGTTATCAGGCAATGGAGAAGTCTTGTGCAGTTCACTTGGGAGGAAATAATAAAGTATGGTGCCATTCCCAGAAGTAAAACAGCAGGAAAGGTCTGTCTACAGGATCCCAGATGTACAGTCTCACCTTGCTAGTCCTAGGTACTGAGAATGTGTCTTAGCAGGGACATCAGCTAACTTTGAATTGTTCTAGGAGGCGTTTTCCTTATTTTTTTCAGAAATTTTAGTTAATCCTATACTCTCTATTATTTTCACAGGACTGTAGATTATGTGCAGATGCTTCCCTTCTTTATGTAATTACATGTAATCTGCTTGGGACAAAATGTTTTAGGTAATTCATTAATATTTTATACAGATTATATTCTTACAATGCTATCATTCACTTGTTGGTACACAGACATAAAATAAGACACCAAAATGTGCCTAGACCAGATAATCACTGTCCTAAATGCTCGCTACTGGCATCAGGCACTGACCAACCCAATTTCCAAACTTTTCTCTTTATGCCCAAAAAGAATCTCTGAAATCTACTTTTCAATCCTTTTTACAGAGTGAAATTAAAGCCCAATGCTAAGATGCTGGATTTTTCTTAAACTCTCTCAAGAGAAGTGTTTCATTAGCAATATTGTAATACTTTTTGCCCCTTGTTTTCATTTTTGTGAATTATTTTCCCTAAACTGGAAACCTGGAGACAAACAAGCTCTTTGTTGGAGAAGGAGCATCATTGATCCTGTGACTGCTTATGCATCCCTGAAGAATGTATCAAAGAAAGGTTACTTTTCTGTCCCAAGTTTCACACAAATCAAATAGATGGAAAAACAAAGGGGAAAGCAAAACAACACTCCTCTTTTTGAAGAGCCAGAGGAAATCACACTGAGGGAGTATTTTACATTCTTTTTTTTTCTAATGTCTCATTTCTTCTTTGTTGCTGAGGAAAGAATATGCACAGGTAACTAACTGTGTTCTGTTCTTCCACACACACATCTCTTTCTCTCACTCCCATTTTATAGTTATCCCATTTTTTCACCCTCTGTTTGGCTCTGCTTGGATGGAAGCTAAAGATTGCAGGGGAGGTACCTATTTTACAGAAATGACCATTACAATTAGTATTGTTTTATTCACTTTCTGATAGTCTCGGCAGAGAGACCAATCGTAGGAAACCATTGTCTGTGAAAAAATGCCTCCTCCAGGTTAAATTAGGGGTGTATTATAAGACAGCATTATGGAGGCTTTCCAGATTTCTGTTACATCAGAAAAGTAAAGGCTTTGAGGAGTTTGGCAGTGTGTAATAATGTTATTTGCCCAAGCATGGAAAAAGTCACAAATGATACATTTGAAGCAGATCTATGAGGAACTGCCTTCTCAGCTTCATTTGCTCTGAGTGTACGGGATGCTTGAATGGTACACAAATATACTGTATGTCTCTCCATTGGGCAGAAACTACTTGGATAAACCCCAACCACAAAATCAACCACTCAGCACCAGAAATCATTATCAGCTCTAGGTGCACAAGCTCATTGTGCCCCTTTCCCTTCAAACTGTTCTCTCTCCTTCTTGTTTCGTGCCACTTTGTTTCCAAACCAGCAACCAAGAGATTAGAAACAAATGGTATGCAAAAGGTGACCTTTGGAAATGAAGAACCTTTACAAAATGAATCCCTCCTGTTCTCTTCTGACAAGGCATCTACTCTCCAACGTGTTTACAGACTGTATTGTCACTTTTAGCATAGAGGTTGACAGCAGTGGCAAGGAGTATTCCTTGGGGTTATGCACTTTGCAACAGCAAATACCTCATGCCTGAAACAAAACCAAAATAAATCCTAAAACCATCTCTTGTACATTTATTTCTGCAACCTCATGACTAGGAAAGGGAAGCAGAAACTTGGGAGAGAGCAGCTTGGCTGGAGCTACAGCATACTACAACAGTGGGTGTGCTGCAGACTCTCAGCTCTCTCAAAATCAGTAGGGGATGAGTTTTTAAGGTCAGTGCGTTTGAACCTGTGAAGAGAACACTACCAAATCTTTCTTGTACAATATCTGGGTAATTAGAGGTCAGCCAACTAATCTATGTGATTAACTCTTTTGCATTGCTCAGCTCTTTTCAGAAAGAAAATGTCTTGATTTTACCTGTAATATTTTGTAAGCTGTAGTGATCCATTGATCTGTAGTGATCCATTGATCTGTTCAGCTCAACTCATTGTTTTGAATATGTCAGTTCCGGAAAGAACTGCAAAAAAATATAAGTTAAGTTCATTTAATCTTTTTGCAAAGAAATTCACTGCTCTGTGATGTCTCTACTCCTCCTCCCTGATACAGTCAGAAAGCCCTTTGTAGTGGTCATAAATACAGTGTCTTGCTTTTAGAGGCAAAGTTGATTCTCCTCATTCTCTGTGAAAGAGATCTATCTCATGATGGAAATCAGATAAATCAACCCATAATGCTTGTTTAATCTTTCCTCCCTACTGCCCAGAGACATGAAAAAATGGGTGAGAGAATGATTTTTTAAATGCTCAAGACTTATGGGTCTTACGAAGTCAGGACACACATTGAATTCTTAAGAAATGCCTGCTCATGCAATAAGTTTTGATAAAGTACACTTTAAAGGCACAGTGTTTTATTTCACCAAAGAATGAAAAGGTATATTTCATAGTCATCATTTGTTGCAAAAACGTAGCAAAACCAGGGGCATTTGATCGTCATGGGTTTTTTTCTGTCAAAAAAAAGATGCGTTCAAACTGATTGTGAACAAGATGCTGCATTTGTGCTCTGGAAAAGCAGAACACTAAAACAACTGCATACTGCCTCAGCCAGCTTTTGTGCTGAGGGAACTGAATAGCAGGCATTTGGGACTGTTCTGTTTCAATAAGAGAGAGGAACATTTGACACTCAGAAAACATAGCTGGTTTGCTTGGGCATTTGAAATATATTTGAAATATATTTATCGACAAAGAAGAACAGAGACTTTGGATGAAAAACTCAGGCTAGTAATGCTGGTTTGAATGGAGCTAATCCCTGTACTAAATTGGAATTGGTTCTTTGGGATGTAAAAATTCCATATAGATTCTTCAATATCCACTTCTCATTTAGCCCACATCGTAATGACATAAAGTTACCACTTGATGGCTCTTTGTCAGTTTAGATGGATGAAAGGAGTTAATGGATTCTGACCAGTCCCTCGCAGAGCACGAAGGACTCTTCTGCAGGCTCACCAGAAGCAAAAGAATTGTGAAGCTGTGAGAAAAGAGCCACTCAAACGACTCCTTCACTGGACCAGAACACCATAATGCAATCTGTCGCTGCTTTCACTGCCCAATCTGTGAATTTCCCTTTCTGGAGCTGTCTGCCCCAAATCTTTCAGTATTAAAACCAGATGCAAAACAAACCAGCAGCAGCAGTTTGATAGCTTCTTTGACTTTTGTACACCAAATTCCAGAGGTGGGGGAGGAGTGAGAGGGAGAAAAAGAGCACTGGAAATAAATACCCCTATGAAAAAATTACAACATGAAAATGCAATTCCCTTCTTCATGTTTTTCTTAGAAAGCAGTTCAGTTCCATCTGGCCGTGGGCCTGCAGCCAATGCTCACTACAGAAGAACTAAGACATTCAAATATCAAAATAAATAAATAAATAAATAAATAAATAAATAAAATGAGGAATAATATACCAAGTGGCTCCTGCACCCAACTCTAGAGCGAGGTTCTCAAAACTGATACTGTTCCGAGCCAGCTTTGCACCTCCATGCAAACATTAATCTTGCTTAGGCTGACAGAGTTTCAAATAGAGCCAGGTTGCACACGCATTCAAGAGACATGGAGGCAAAAGGAGAGGATCAGTCAGATGACATAAAACAACTAAAGTTTTGTTCTCAGAGATGGGTGACTGGAGCAGCATATGTGAGGAGATACATGCTTCTTGTGGGGATGATTATTTATTTCTTTCCATCACTAACAAGCTCTAAACAATGGTGTGGTCTTCAGTTGAAGGCTGGGAAAATGGAAAAAGCCCCTGAAAAGAAGTGTTTTGGCAAAATCTTCAAATATGATTTCTTCTTTAAAAGGTGAAGAAGAAATATGGAAAAGAGGGATTCGTTTATTTCTAGCAACTCTAGCAATGTTCCAAGTTGCCGATGAAACACAAAACTCATGCGAAGTCAGTCACTGCTTCTGCATCCTAGAAATGGACTCTGACCATGGGGATTTTAATTGTTTCTGGTTGATGAATTCTGAAATACACCTCCTTAAAATTTCTTGCTACATATGCTGTACTGAGATGCAGGGCTTGCCTCATGGTAGCAGGGAGAAAACCCCAAACACAAGGCTTTGGAACTACCTTGCCAACAGTCCTAGGACTTTTGTACTGAAACTTCCTTAATTAAACTGAAAACTGTCTCATTTCTGTAGGACATAATGGGAACTCTGTTGTGAATGTAGAATCACGGTCAAAGCAAAAGCTGACACATAGCTTAGCAGGGAAGGAGGCCCTAGTGGTCTCTAACTCCTGGCAATAATTCTGGGAATATCCATGGAATAACATGGGGTATGACACAATAAGGACGCCATAGTGAAGTACTCCTTCTAATGAAGAGTTTCCCACCACCCTGTTTGAATCCTCCCTAAAGCTGGCAGAGACAAATTCTTGGAGAAAATGGCAGAGAAGAGAGCCAGAACAGGCAGGTGAGATATACCTCTCCTTCTGTCTGGTGCACAAAAGCGGTTGGATGTCGAGGGAAGAATCCATCCCATTTTTGCCTACTAGAAGTCAAGATTAGAAGCTGATTTTCATCTTGAGTTGGGAGATCAGAGAAGGGGGTGAAGCGGGAAATGAGAAACAACAGATCTGATATGACATTGTTATCTGCTCTTAATCTTTGGCCCAGTTGTTTGGAAACCAAATCTGGCTTCTTGCAAGTACAGCCTCCAGCCAGATGCAATCCAAATTTAGTCCATTTTCTTCAAGGACTTGGGAAAACAAAATTAAATCAGAGCAATATAGGATTATGTCACAGATTTTAAACAATCTATAAACATAATCAGAGAAGGTTAGGTGGC
Source organism: Manacus vitellinus (assembly GCF_001715985.3). Taxonomy (NCBI): domain Eukaryota; kingdom Metazoa; phylum Chordata; class Aves; order Passeriformes; family Pipridae; genus Manacus; species Manacus vitellinus. The sequence goes on along the minus strand of NW_021939632.1, from coordinate 8,513,342 downwards.
TAGATGCATGTTTTCATATATGTCTGGGAATTTAACTTAATGTCTAAGAATCAGGGTAAATTGAAAATTTGAGGATTGTCTCTTTTGCTTCAGTGGATGAAAATCAACCTTATTTAACATCTTCATCTTAACACTCACAATGTGGTATGTCAGCATTGCTTAGTTAAGGAATTTGTGAGTGTGTGCTTCGCCAGTTTTATTTTTTGGGGTCAGCTGAGTGAGAGGATACTTAGCACCACCCCAGCTCCAGCTGCCAAGCCCATGAAATATCTCCATCAACCCCTGCTAGATCTGTCATTGATAAAGATAGTTCAAGGAGCCATCCTGAATGCAGTAAGATAAGCACAGAATCGGCCGACGATAAGAAGGAAGGGTGGGATCCTAAACTGTCACTAGTTATCAGAACGGCAAGTCCAAGCAAGGCACCAACTCCTAAGCTGCCAAGTACCAACAACGTCAGGATGGTCTTGTGCCTCTGAGCATGTCCCTGCTGACAGCTGACCGACCTTTCCTGCATTTTGTGGGGAAGAAAGGGGGAAAAATACAGCCATCCTGGCACAGACAGAGAATGAGCTCTCAAAGCAGCTGGGCTCTGACCTTCCCTCCTCCAAGGAAACTATTTTGTTTGGTTTTAGAAAGGAAAAAAAAAACAAAACCAAAAGAAATTTGGAGGGGTTTTATGGGGAAAAAAAAGTCTTGGGATTTCTGACAGCTTTCCAACAGGATAAAAACATGACAAATTTTTACCATCTCTAGATGCAACCTATGGTGAATATTCCACAGGGGAGATGGGGGAGGGAGGGAGAAGAGAGAGTGAAAGAGAACCTGTTATTTCCATCTGAAAATAATTTTACAGGGGATATTTATCCCACTGGGTAGAACAACTCCTAACTAAAGAAATGTGCCTAGCCAGCGAGGTACTATGAAGATGGAAAGAAGATCCCTCCACTCTGGGAGGCAAAACACGGCCTGAAAAGGTTCAAAAGTTCTTCTATAAGCAACTCGCTAACTGTGATGCATGTATTTTCTCTGGGGAAAGAAACTGCATATTTTGATTTGGGCAGATGCTTGATTGCTTCCCCCAAAGCAAAGAGGCAGCCAGGAGGTATGAGAAAAGAAGCTACATGATTTAGAAGCTGCCTGCAACTTCGGTATTGAAAAATCTTTGCTTTATAACACTGTCATTTAGCCTTGCTTACAATTAGTAATTTTTTACGAGAATTCATTAAAGCCTGTGTGGAAAGACACATGAGGAAACATGAAGAAAATGAGAGATATGAGCTAAGGCCAATAGCATCTTGACTGCTATAGAAACATTTCTTCATGGACTGTGTCAGGAAAGAGGCAGGTAGTGTTCATCATTAGGTTCACTTTCTAAATTTTTTGTTTGCTTCTCCAATCCAGTTTAGAAGGGAAGCAGGATCAAGATATCAAGTGGGTTTCCTATGTCCCTTTCACTTCAGAGTTGCTTGTCGCTTTTTTTGTGGTGGCATGACATCGTGTGTTCTGTGGCCAGGGACTAGATTTCTCAGCTCTGCTGATACAGTGCTGAACACAAGAAGTCAAGATCTGGGACTGGTAGATGTTACGACAGTTGAAACTATGTCAAAGCAGAATAAAAAGGATTTTCTATAACTTAGACTTTCCTAAGTGTTCCCAGAAATAAAGTGATCCCTTTTCACTTAATGGGACACCTGGATTTCCCCAGAGCTTCTTTGTACACATAGTCTTCCTCCAGAAGCTCCAGTGACTTGATGGAATTTGTCCTCTCCTTTGTTGCTCATCAATGTAGCCATATGGGACACCTCAGACTCCTTAGATGTAAGGCACCAGGGGCAGAGACTTCTGGAGGAACTGTTGGAGAGTGAGGGTGAAGGTGGTTTGGGGCTCTTCTCCGGGGTGAAGCATTTCCTCCAAGCATGGTAGGACCATGTCAGAGGGCTGAGAGTGGAGTCAGCTCCATTGGAATGCATGCAAATCTCCCTGTCCACTTGCTCCTAAATCCCTATATTCCAGAGAAATAGACAATGCTTATTTTATTTACTAAAAAAAGACACCTTTCCTCTTCTCATAAATTTCAATGATTCTTTGACTTTAACAAAGAAATAACCCACACTCTTTCATGCACAGACCTTGAGCTCCTGATGAAACACTTGCAGCAGACAGGGAAGCCCACAGAGCAGTTAGAATGGGTAGTGTTCATTTGGATGGAGGCTGTGAGGTTTGTAAATGAGCACTAGTATTTCCCCAGGTCATGCAAGGAAAATTCCTTCCACATAAGATAGCAGATTTCTCTATTCAGGCCTTGGATCAGCCATAAGCCAACCAGAGTTCTATAACTGCCCTCTCAGGAGGTTATATTGCTTCTGGTCTAAAGCTCCTACTCAAAACTCAGGCAAAATGAACTTGTGTCTGTCTGCAAAGTACCATGTAGCCATACCCATGATAACAGGCTTTGGAAAATAAAACCCAAGCACTGATCTGCAATGCTTTGAAGAAATGGCTTTGAATGCCAGGACCACTCTTGCTTAACAGATTTCAGCCTAATCTGATTTATTTATTGTTTAACCTGCCATGTGCCTGCAAACCAGCTGGAAGCACAGCCGGCTAATTACTGGGCTGTGCCAGCATAGGCTGCCTTTGATTGCTTGAGACAAGATGCCTGTAAGATGGACAAGATTTAAGGCACACAGTTATTGTCTATGACCCTCTTTTAGATCCTAATGAGCTCTGAGAGGCTGAAATGTTGTGTTGGAGAGGCAGCAGGGATCTGGCTGCACCAAGGCGAGGGCTGCATCTGGAAGTTATTTTATCTTGAGCTTTCCTGGTCTTTTTCCCCATTCTCTCTCTCATACATCTGTGAAGTGGAATGTGTTTAAAGCACAATCCTGATAATCCCTCTAGATCTTCTTCTCTGCTGTTTGCATCTTTCAGGGGGTATCTGTGTTAACATGTTTTCCACTTTTGCTCTAGACAAATGAGTCAACAGTGGTTTCCTCAAAGACTGCATGAAATAGCGGAGATTTTTCTTTGCCCTGCACATGTCCACATGCTGAAATTCCCCTTTGTAAAAAAGACTTAGCTCCAGGAAGCAAGCTGATCCTGAGCAGGAATAAAGTGTATTGAGGATTACCCCAGCCCCCATCTTTCATGCTTAATTTAGAAGTGGAACTGCAAAGTGAAATCACTCTCAATTCTGCCGTATTCATGGACTGGCCCTTCAAGTTGCTGCATATACTCCCTTTCGGAACTAAAGAGGCAAGAGCATCACAAAACCTAACAAAATCAGCACGTGAATAAGCTAGAGGGGCAACTTTCTTATCAGCCAACGCTTGAACTTTAACCCTTGGGAGGTTAAATATAATTAAATATATATTGCTTCATTAAATATACATTGCTTGGGGCTATTGTTGGCCCCCAAGTGTTTAAAGTTCACTGGTTCACGTTACATCTAGTCTACTGAGAAGATGAAGGCCTGGGCCAGAAAATGAGAATGTACGAAGTAACTGACCACATTAAAAATAACAAAACTGAACAGAATCAAAAAAAAAAAGATGATCTCAATAATTTAAAGTCCTTTTATTGGTCTGGAAAGGGTGGAGGAAGCAGGAGGATGGGAAGGGCAGGAAGCGATCTCTTTAATCCACAAGGGTTCTGGGAATCTGGCTGCCTTTGGGGGACTGGGAGAAATGGGAAAATAAAATAAAAACATGTTTAAAATGCCAAAAATGATAGGAAATGGTTATCAGCTTTAAAAGTTCCTCCAAGGGTTATTAATAGCTAACAGCAAGGAAATCATGACTCACTGGGAAGATAAGTATATCCCAGCCCCTAAAATGTGAATTGGTTCAAAGTTGCTTAACCCTGACTATTCTATCATAGCACATACAGGGACAGGCTATCACTGAAGTATCACCACATGTACGTAACCCGTTTCTATCTCGCAAAGTACTTAAACATGTGCATAAGCCCTGTTACTTTTCATGAGCTATAAGCACATAAAAGTATGTTAAATCTGGACAAAATTCAACATTGGATTTTGACTACATTGCAAAAAAAATGGGATATTGGATTTTTTCAGACATTTAAAATCTTGCATATAAGTGGCTAACTGGTGGTAGTTCTGTCTTGGACCATGAAATAAGAAATTATCCTAGGATTTCACCTCACCACTTGAATTATAAGCATCCTTATTTTCTATCATGTTTAGGGAAACTGAGGCACAAAGGCATTGTGGAACATTCTTTCAAACTCTGATTGTAGAGATGTAGGTGCACGTAGTCCCACAGCAGTCCATTTCCAGAATCCACACAGGCTTATTTGCTCAGGAGCATACATATGCGTTTAAATATTGATTTGTAGGCACAGGAGTAGCAGATTTCTAACATAACAGACATTCCTAAAAAACACCAAGGAAGTCTGGGGGTTGGGAGAAAGCTGGACTAGAGAGGAGTGGTCAAGGGGACAGCTGTGTTGCAATGAAGTGTGAGAACAGCCAGTGAGATCCACAGCCCCGTTGCCCACTACTGCATGTCAGCGTTGCAATGAAAAATCTTTGTGCTGATAGTTAAACTGCGGAGAGCCTGGGGGTAGGTCAACACTAAAACTGCAATTTAAAGATTAAGTAAGCAAGCAGTTAACAAAGTGGTCAAGTGGGCCAAGATCACCTGAATTTTGGCCAAATGTATAAGCCTTAAAATTATCTATCCTCTGGGTTTGAGTGGTTATTTCCTTTCACATCCAGCAGCTTTTCTGCATGATGTCTAGATGCAAAAGCATTTGTAATGTGCCTTCCCTAAAACCATGGCTATAAAAATGGCTTTCTGTGTATTAAGCTGCCTAAGATATTCTCCTAACATAACAATTATTGCATTTATATAATCACCCAGTTGCCGAATGGGCCAGAGGGAGAAGAGGCTTCAGTGATGATATCACACCTCATTCCCCTGTATCACTTCCTCTGATAGATGTTTTTCTATCTGGCATGGGAAATCTCCAAGGAAAGGGGTGCCCTAGATCCCCAAATAGTCTCCCTGTGAGGTTTCATATCCTACCCCCTGAAGTTTTTCTAATGTCTAGCTTATACCTCCTCTGTGGGAAGACAAACTCCTGACTCTTTTCCTGTCACCAGTGGGAACAGAGAACATGTTGCTGCCTTCCTCTGATGCCACCTTCTCCATGTATGCAGCTGGTTCTCCTCTCTCCTCTCCTGTTGTATAGCACCATAAATATAAGAATACAGGGAATTTTGTCAGTGTCCTATGCAATGGGAAATCATCCTGATCAGGCTGCTAGGAAAGAGAAGAAACGCAAGCTAATAAATCTTTTCCGTCTCTCAATCATATGGTTTTCTATTTTTGCACTTGAATGGAACATAATATTCTAAGTCCTTCGGCACAACAATATGTCAGGCAATTGGTAACAATACATTGGACTTTTGGGTGGGCGATGCTCTTTTGTGGCATCTGTGTGAAGGATGATTTTCATCAAACAGCTTTATGGCTTCAATGAAATATTTGTAAAGTGGCTTTTGCAAGTGTGACTGACTGTTGAGTTTTATTCTATTTTCTGTTTTCATTGGTTTATGTAAATCAGCAAGTATTATGTATACTCCTCATTTGATCATTTCAAACCCATAATTGAAGAATTTGTGTACTGGAGTAAATTTATGGTTTCTGTGAAATCCTTGTTTGCTATAAATAAAAGCTTGTTTACCAGTGTGTCAATTAACAAGAGCATAAAAGGTGTTAGGAATAAACAAGTTGTTTTCTTTATTTTTTTCATGAATGTACATGTATATTTATTTATTACATGCACTCAGATTAAGCAAAGGGGAAACTTTTATTCACTTTTTCATTTGCCATGTATTTAATGAAATGTATTACACAGACATTTAGAATATATCAGGCAATATGGAACATATTACTGCCCATAGCAGCTGTCATGATATTTCAAATATATTACATAGAATGACATAAAATATTTTCAACATATTCTTATAATTTTAATGTATATCATGTGGTATCCCATATTTTAAGCAGCAGAACAATAGGCCAATTCTTTTTTTTTCTTCTTCTTTTAAAAATTGCATTTTATATATTGTCAGATATATTTTTACCATGTGTGCAATAAATTATATGAAACACGTAACACACATATGGAAAAGGTATGACTTTTTTGAGGGGGGCAGGTTGTGGATTGCTTAGCAAGGAACTTAAATCTTTTGTACATTGTTTAAGCAATGGTTGGTATCTCTGGTCTGGTCCGCAGGCAGAGGGCTTTGTAAAACTAATATTTGTGATTTCTAGCAACTGAGATGTTTTCTGCTGAAGTTAAGACAGTGGCATAGAGTCAGTCACAAAAATCTATGTCACTTGATGTACCACTCAAAGCAGCTGATCTGAGCTAGGTGATTACAACCCTCGATGGCAGGGTTATCTACGCCACAAACACATCTCAGCTTCTGAGATGGTGTGTGCAGCACCCTTGCCTTCTCTCTGGAGGTGATGAGAAACTCAGAGTAATTTAGTTAAGCTCTCTGAGCCTTAGAGAAACCAATGTCTGTTTAAAGACAGTTATCAGAGTTTTAGCCTGTCAGTTAAGCGCACTGGGAGCTGCAGTGTGCAGAAATCTTACAAAAGTAGATTTAAGTGAATCACAAATACAGCTCTTCTGTCCTAATGGATTTCAGATGCCTATTGGTCACATTTTCAAAAAATATGTTTAAAAGTTGGACTAGTCTGGAGTTGGTTTGGTCAAATTAGCTGTTCTGGTCTGCCCTCTGTCCTGTGCAATCCTGTACTGCTCTGGAATGAGTCCCTTCTCCTCCATGCTGGTTTTGGTGGGCATTCCCCTCTCTCAGCTCTGCAGCTGTTCAGATTTGAACAAAGTCTTCAAACCAAGCAAGATGAGATCCAGGTCTTAAATTCTAACTTGGATGATACTTTCACTTGTGACTTTGTGAGAGGAGCTAAGTCCAGAGTGGACCTTCTCTGTGCCAGACTGGACTATTGCACCTTTCCTAAATGCAGCAGATAGTGAGCTGCAAGGTTCCTGTCTCACCACTAAAGCTGCAGAGGGCTCAAAACATACACCACCAAGGGAGGTTTTAGAACAAGGGAAATAATCCAATACAAGGTTCCAGGAGTGAGTCTGGATTTTATAAATGTAAATCAGTGCTCTGAAAGGGTTACCCAAGCTATTTAATAACTGCTTAATTCATCCACTAGGACTATATTTTTTATTTCCAGTAAGCCTAGAAGAGCTAAGATTTTACCAATTGAGTCAAGCAGAAGCTAGAGCCAAGGGGAACTGTCTTTTAGGCTTTGTATTTAGACAAATGACACTCTTCATTCTATATGATCATACTAACTATAGTGAAGAGTCTTTAAGGTTCTCCACTTAACAGGAATAGATAGCCATCCTTAGTCCTCCTTTTATAGTCTTGCTTACAGATATGGTCTTTCATTGTACCATACTTGCCTTCTGGTGCATCATGCTTGTATACAGAGAACAGTTTAATATAGAGTTTTCCCTCATCCTTTTTTACTTTATTGGTCATTACTGACTGCATGCCATCCAAACCCCCTCTTATTGCTTCATGTTTTTTCCCCTGGGACAGATGCATTTGAGTGATTGTCTTCCAGGAATATCTTACTGAGTCTGTGCTCCCCTTGAACACAGCATACTTGCAGTTCAACTATGGATGGGGAGGGTGTGGGAGGGAGGTGAAAGATACCACTGCTTGATGGGGTTGGCACGTGAAAAGCACAGTCATCCTAGATGCTGAGAGACCTGAGCTCAGGGAGGAATGACTCTGGAGATTTTAGGTGATAAAATCTAAGAAATCTTGACATAGCATTGGCAAAGTCCAGGGTTTTTGTTAAAATAATGTGGCAGATTTGAGTGGATGTTCACAGGTATAAAAAAATGACACAGCTGTTGATTTACGCAGCAGTTATCTCTGCTTCTACACATCAAAAGCCTGATGGGTAGCATAGAAAGCGAGGACTTTCAAAAGAACAATTGCCATTTTGTCTTTGACATTAAAGTTCTCAATGATAGGGTATTACATATCAGCACCTTTCTGTCATTAGTTATTGCCAGTAGTTCCTTTAACCATTTCGAGGGACACTCAGAATAGCTTAGTCTAAGTCATGCAACACAGAAGAAAAGACACATTACAAATCAATGCTGTGAGTCAAAGCATTTAGCCCACCAAGTCTTGCAAGATGTTTTGGCCAAAACACACACACATATAAATGCATACATAAGTATTTACGTGCATACACAAATACACACTTACACACACTTACATAGGTAATAAGCCTGAGGCAAGACATTCATTGACAATTACAACTCCAATGATGAAAACCTGGCAAAGTTGCAAGCAAGTTTCCACAGTGGCAATTGCTGAACAACCTTCCTGATGTCCACAGGTCTCTTCAGGATCAGTCACACACACAGACAGGCAGACACTCTGTCATGAATTACTCCTCACTGAATCACCATGACCACATTTCCTCCATGCTGAATTCACACTGCAAATAATCTTTGCTTCCTCATGCCTGTGTGATTTTGTGGTGGGTTCACCTTGGCTGAACACCAGGTGCCCACGCAGCCACTCTATCCCTCCCCTTCCCAGTTGGACAGGGGAGGAGGGAAAAGAGGTGGGAAAAGAAAACAACACAAATCTTGGGTTGGGATAAGGCAGTTTATATTTGTGCAAAAAAAGAAAGCAAAAGCACAAAGCAGAAGCCAGCAGTTAATCTCTACTTCCCATAAGCAGCGATGGTCGGCCACTTCTCTGAGATGCAGGGCTCCAGCACACGTAACAGTTGTCAGCAGGCAGCCATCAGAGACAATGAGTGCCTCTGGTCCTGCTCCTTGCCTCAGCTTTTACATATGGGTTGACGTCATATGGTGTGGAATATCCCCTTGGTCAGTGTGGGTCAGCTGGCCTACTTCCAGGATCTTGCCCTTGATTGAATGTTATAGTGCTGTGCTCAGCAGTAGCCAAAATATGGGTGTGTTATCAACACCCCTCTAGCTACCAATGCAGAGCTACTATGGAGAAATAAATTTCAGCTCAGCTAGATCCATCACATTCGACTCTCAGCCACATCCATTCGACTCTGCTGGGGAGAACTGAGGTGTCTGTCAGAGCCATTGCATTAATTCTCCCCAGTGAGAGATGTGCAAGGACACAGAATCTGCTGAAGGAAGAAGGTAGGTGTGTGCCTCTGTGTGGAGGGGCAGTCTGCAGTCAAAGAAATTGTGCCTCTCAGGAAGAAACCTCATAGGTTAAGCAACTCCGACATGGTTTCTATCAGGCAGATAAAAGTGTTGTAGAAGCCGGAGAGTAGAGAATGCCTCCAGCTTGTCCCAATTTCCTAATAGGATTAAGAAAAAGGAGGGAAAAAAAGGAAAAGAAATATATATACTTATGAACTAAAATCCTTTTTCCCCTTCTTTTTATTTGCTTTCTGACTTTTGAGCATGCATCATACATTTGGATCAGATAAAATGTTATTTTTTTCCTTTGTTGTGGTGCCTTTAGAAATATCAGTCTTTCTTTTTCATTATATCATCCCTTTCCTGTCCTCGAGTTGTAATTTTGGGTGGACTGTTGGAAGCAGAAAAGCCTGTATATCTTTGCCTCATAATATGAATTTTCCATTCTGCTTTTTAGCACACCTATGGCCAAGAAAGCACAGGAAGCATAGAGAAGAGGATTTCCTACTGAAAAGTGCGTTAAAGGGGAATGGCTTGGTGAAGGTCTGTCTGTGTGGCCTTTGGTTCTTTATCTAGTTGCTCAGGAGCAATGTGAACCAAGTACAGTTCTTAGGCACTGCTCCTCCTGTTCATGGGTTAGAGATACACTAGCCCTGAGGTTTTAGGTCACTGCTTAAGCAAATGGGTTTTGTCTTGTGTGCCTAAACTCTTGGAGTAATGAGAGATTGTGCTATCAGTTCATGGGTACAAAGAGAGAAAGAAAGAAAGAATGAAAGAATGAAAGAAAGAAAGAAAGAAAGAAAGAAAGGAAGGAAGGAAGGTGGGAAGGTAGGAAGGAAGAAAGGAAGAAAAGAAGAAAGAAAGAAAGAAAAAGGGTCCACTCTTGATGAGCTTTTTTTCCACTGATCGAGATGACTTCAGTCTTTAGTCATCATAAGCCGATGGCAGGCCACTACCAAAAACGCAAGCACTATACTAGGCTGTATAGAGAGGATTATTACCTACAAATATGTGGAATAAAACTTCTGTTCTACTTAATTGGTAAAGCCACACAGAGGTCCCTGTCCCCTCTGAGGCATCACACTTTCAAGAAGGGAATAATATTTAGACAGTCCAGACATGAGTGCTGAGGGCTGTCAGAGTCTTCAAAAACTGGACTTATGTGGAAAAGAGGGAAAAAAATTGTTTTTTCAGTCTAGATAAGAGAAGTCAGAGGAGAGGCTGCATAACTGTCTTTAAACCATCATTTCTCATTTTGCCTCAGCAAATAAATAGCACAGATGATTTCCTTCTTCACTGTAGTTGTCTTCCATGTATTAATATTGTAACATGATCGATGCAAGGTTTTTAGGAGCAGATTATATGGCATCCATCAGAAATGACACAACTGTTGTTGATTCCACAGCAAGCAGGGAAGAGATGAGGGTGTTTCTGAAGGAGCATGACACCCTTCGGTGGGATTCTGGAAGTCTCTTGATGTGTTAATCATAATTATTTCTTTCCAAGGAATGTTTTCCAATGTAACTAATCAAGCAGATCTACCATTAACCCTCTGCAAATTATCTATATGCTACCTGAATCATTAATGATATGATATGAACACTGTACTTCAGCAGTGGTTGCATCAATGACAAAGACTGTTGTCTGTTACCTCTTCTGTTTCTTCTTAGTGTATCTTCTTTCCAGAAATCACATTTTCTCTTCTTGATGCTGTGTCCACAGAGGCCCTCAGATAATTATTAAAATTGCAGCTGCCATGTGTGGAGTCCTTTAAGCTATACATAAACTCCATTACACTTGCTGTGCCTAGATGGACAACTTTACAGCTGGATGCATCTAACCTGTGTTGCATTGTGTTTTCTTCCATTGAGCTTGCTGGATGACCCAAGGCAATCTGTGCCAATGACCAACCTTCACTATTTCCTGTCTTTTGTTTCCCCATCCCATTTCTCTTCTGGTTAAGACTTTGTTCACCATGAAAACTTTGTAGGTATTGGTATTACAGTTCCTCCCACGGTCCTCGAAGAGCAGTGAGACAGAAATGGATGCCAGCTGGGCCTTTCCACAAGTGCTTTGGCTTCATGAGAGTTCTCTCTTTTACAGCTTAATTTGAGTCCCACAGGTCAGAGATTTCTGAGCTATTGGCTGAAGGCCAAATGCATTCTGTGTGTTTTTAGTTTCTTAATTAAAACATCCTGCAGTTCAAAGTCAGATGCCTTACAGAAGTCTGTTACATCAACAAGATTATCTTTAGCCACCAAACTGGTAATTTTATCGAATGAAGATATCAAGTTGGTTTGACAGGATCTGTTTCCCATAAAACTCTGTTGATTTGCCTAATTTATATTTCCTAATGTAATTGTTTATTAGCTGAGCCCATGTCATGTCATGATTTCTCTCGGGGTATATGTCAAGCTGTCAGACTTACAGCTATAACGGGAAAACACAGAATCACGAAATTTTGTTTGGAAGGAACCTCTGGACTTCATTCTCTGTGATACCCACAACTCAAGGGAGGGCCAACTGCTCAGGCCCTTGTCCAGTCCAATTTTGAGTCTTTATGAGGGCAGAGATTCCACAGCCTTTCTGGGAACTGCTCCCAGTGCTTTAACACAGTCATTGTACAAATTTTGTTCTTTATTGGCAAGCCAAATTTCCCAAAAGGTGAACAATACCTACAAATTTCCCATTGCTTCTCATCCTTTTGCTATGAATCTTTAAGAGTTTTCTGGATCCATCTTCTCTATAAGACTCCATTAGACAGCTGAAGACAGAAATATGTTCCCCCTTTGCCTTCAGCTCTCCAGGATGAAGAAATCCATCTCTCTCTTCTTCCCACTGTGCATTATGTACTCCAGCCCCTGAAAGCTCACTGAAGCACCTAACTCACTGAAAACTGCAACACTAAAAATTGTTGTTGATTATGTCACATACCTTCATACTTTAACAGCTGGGAATGCATCCCACACTACATCTCCTATGCTCCCTACTGTAAATGAAGATTGATAAATACATTTGAGAGGGGCTTATTATACCTACCTTTGGATGGGATAAAACACTTTAGCTGTACCTTAGCATTAATTGTCAGAGAGAGAGTCTCAAAGGCTCTTTGAGATTCTTAAGCAAGAATCCTAACTTTGGGATATGTGAAATCAGGTGAGAATCATCCCACCAAAAGAGTGCATGCCCTGTCTAACTCCTTCAAACCTTATGGATATATGTTGTTTAATTATAATATCTACCCTTCATCCTTGCTCTTTAGAATCCTTCTCATTCTTGCTAAAATGTAGTGTACAGACTTCATACAATACATTTTGTCAAGGACATGAGAGAGATATTTTCTGAACATTTTTTCCTACACTTAATTGTCACATCCTATCCAGTATCAGATCCTGCTATGGTCCGTGGGGGAGGGGAGCAGGATCGAGGCACTGCACAAAGGGGTCTGACAAGGTTTGAGGTTGCAATGCTACTTTAATGGGGGTGCACAAGGATTTTACGAGCTTTGGTATGGAATGCACCAGAAAATGGGGTGGAGCATGAGACAGACAACCAGGGAAACAAATAGGGATAGGGACTCAGGCGAAGAGGGAGGAACTGGGGAGGAACTGGGGAAGGAAAAGACGAATGGTAGCTCTCTCCTCCCTTCAGCTTCTTCAGCCAATCAGAGGTGTAAGTAGGGAACAAGCACCATGAGGCATGTCTGGGCAAGCCTGGGAATTACAACTGTAGGGCAGTTGTATTTGTAAACACATATATATTTATAAACACATAAGAACTGTAAAGTCCATATAGTAGTCCTTTCAATTGCTGTATATCCTTTTCCATTCCTGAAACTGTTCCCATCCTGATTCCTGGTCCTCCACAAGATCCTTTGTTTGTTTTCCTTTAGTGCCCCTTTTTTAAAAACAAGCAGCTTTCTACTCACCTTCCTAATTTTTATTTGCTTTATAAAATACAGATATGTCGGTGTGTGTGGAAGTGTGTATATTACGTCAGTGAATGACTCTATGAGACCTTCAAAATCCCTGATAAGCCAACATGGTTTTATAATTAGCATCTAGAGGTACATCATTTCAGTTTGGTGGAATCTAATAAGATCTTTTTTAGAAGTTCCTGATTACCATTCATACTTATGCCACTGCTTTAAATACGTCAACTCTACTTAACTAATAATTAGTTTTGGCTTGATGGAACTGGACTATTTGCAGCATTAAATATGTAAAATATTTGTTTATATACTCATACATTCACTGCCTCTATATGTGTGAACCCACACATGCATATGTGCATGCACACACGCAAAATTTTACTATAGACATCTACAGGTCAGCAGAACCCAGTCACACTCAGCCTGGGTTTGGGGATTCTTCCCACCTAACTGTGACCTTCCAGTACCTGAAAGGAGCCTACAAGAAAGATGGAAAGATATTTTTCACATGTAGTGATAGGACAAGGGGGAATGATTTTAAACTGAAAGGGAGTAGGTTTAGATTAGATATTAGGAAGAAGTTCTTTGCTGTGAGGGTGATGAGGTATTGGAACAGTTGCCCAGGGAAGTTGTGGATGCCTCATCCCTGGAAGTGCTAGATGGGGCTTTGAGCAATCAGGTCTAGTGGAAAGGTGTCCCTGCCCATGGTGGGAGTGTTGGAACTAGGTGCTTTTTAAGATCCCTTCCAGCCCAAGCCATTCTATGATTCTGTGATCTCTTAGCATTATGGAAAAGCAAGACAACCAAGAATCCTTCCTGGAGTCATAAGTTAAGAATCCTTGGATCTTATAATGGTTCCACCCTAATTTAAAAGCTATGAACTTTGTAATTCCCATGGTAACCAAAATGTCTGACCAAGTCATTCTTAAATGTTCTGCCCTAGTTAAATACAGCTTTGATTGTGCGTAGAATAAAGTTAAATCATATAACTATCTGATTATCCTCCATGGTAAACCATAGATAGAACAACCCTATAGAAGAAAAACAGAACTGTAAATTATATTTTCATACAATATATATTTTTTTCATGTGGAATGCTTTAGTTTGTTTTCATTGCTTAAAGGCCACATCAGAGGGTATTTTAGAAGGGTGTTTCCCAGGCTTTTAAGCAACAAGGCTACTCAGATAGACTCCTTTGTTCTTTCTAGGAAAAGAACAAAATTGTCAGAATGAAAAAGACACTGAGTTTCCTTCAATGCTTTTCTTTTACTTTCAGAATGTCTCCTTTTAGCTGTCTTACTTTACAAAATGTTCAGAATTGGAGACTTAATACTATTCACTAATATTGATTATTGCTCATTTCATGATCTTTTTGGATGAAAAATAGAACCGTGTCATTTTTCCATGTTCCCAACTTCAAATTCTGCATCACACTGTGCTCTCAGAAATATGACATCTTCTTTGTAAGACCAATATAGATCATACCACAGTGTGAAAATGGTCCAAAGGAGGTGGGCTGTAGGAAACAGCTGTTTTCAATCTAGCTGTTTGGGGTTTTTTGTCCTCCAGCTGAGAAACTAACGTGCTATATTTTGTTACTGCTGCTAGGTCTAATACCCTATTGACCTGCAACACCATGGGATGGAGTTCCCCTAGTTTTCACAGAGATCCATAAAAACCCTTTTTTTCTTTCTGCTTAGGACATTTTTGATGCACTGAAGGTCTCCTAGAGCATTTCACACAAATCTTTGTAACTTACAGAGATGTAAAATATTTTTTACAGATGGAAAGACTGTGGAATGGGGGGAAAAGAAAGGGCAATAGAATCACAGCCAAACTAATGAAAATATCTTCCTTCCAGTAGTTGCTCATAGACAATTAAACTACCCATCCTTCCCAATTGTAGTCTTTCTCTGAGAGTGACCCTGAAAAGGCTAGAGAATCCTGACAGAAAAAAAATTATATTATTTAGATGAGCTGTTGATAGAGTTTGGTCCATGTCATGATATTTTGGACATTGGTCAAACCATCCCAAAATGTTGGCTTTTCTTTCAAGTTCTTTCCTCTGAGCAGAGCCACAAAATGTTTGCCAGATTGGCCTCTTTTCTGTTGCTGCCCGCTGTTTTTCTTCTTTATTGGGGGTATGGAGACAGTCATCACTGTTGTTCTTAGTTAGTGACGTGGGTTGGTTTCACCAATGCAAACATCTGCCCAGAAATCTGTTCAGTAAGAGCTAGATGAAACAACTCTTTATTTTTTTAAAGCTCTCTTATGCTTTCTAGGAATTTGGACTGGGTCTGTTCCATCTCAGGGATGTTCTTTTTTTATGTCTCACATTGGCTTTTGTGGTTTTTATCCTGGGACTTGGGCTGAGAGACAGGGAGGATGAGGAAGAAGGGTTTGATACTCTTGCTACTGTGAATTTGGTGATTAAAGCTTTGAGAACAGACTAAGCTAAAATTGCAGCTTGGGAAACGTAACCTGATAAAATAGCACAGACTTCACTCCCCTCTGTGGGAATCACAACTAGCAGCTATTTCTGATGCACAACAAGCTGAGGTTTCCTCCCCTCAGCCCCCATGTTTTGAACTACCTTTGTTGTTCTGTAATGTGCATGTTCCTTACACATCTCACGCTTTAAACCTCTCCCTGGTTAAAAAGCAGTCTTTACTGAAGCTGTGTGGAAGGAATCAGTGCTGGGCCCAGTTCTGTTTAATATCTTTATTGATGATCTGGATGTAGAGATTGAGTGTACCATTAGCAAATTTGCAGATGACACTAAGCTGGGAGGGGAGCGTTGATCTGCTGGAAGGCAGGAGGGCTCTTCAGAGGGACCTGGACAAGCTGGAGAGATGGTTTGATTCAACAGGATGAGGTTCAACAGGACCAAATGCCGGGTCCTGCACTTTGGCTACAACAACCCCATGCAGTGCTACAGGCTGGGGACAGAGTGACTGGAGAGCAGCCAGGCAGAAAGGGACCTGGGAGTTTGGATTGACAGGAAGCTGAACATGAGCCAGCAGTGTGCCCAGGTGGCCAAGAAGGCCAAGGGCATCCTGGCCTGGATCAGGAACAGTGTGGGCAGCAGGTCCAAGGAAGTGATTCTTCCCCTGTACTCAGTGCTGGTGAGGCCACACCTGGAGTACTGTGTCAGTTCTGGGTCCCTCAGTTCAGGAAAGATATTGAGGTCCTGGAGCAGGTCCAGAGGAGAGCAACTAGACTGGTGAAGGGACTGGAGCATAAGTCCAGTGAGGAGAGGCTGAGGGAGGTGGGGTTGTTCAGCCTGGAGAAGAGGAGGCTCAGGGGAGACCTCATCACTCTCTACAACTCCCTGAAAGGAGGTTGTAGCCAGGTGGGAGTTGATCTCTTCTCCGAGGCAACCAGCAGTAAGCCTAAGACAAATCTTAAGCCTAAGCCTAAGCCTCAGGGGAGGTTTAGGTTGGATATTAGGAAGAAATTTTTTACAGAGAGGGAGTAATCAGCCATTGGAATGGGCTACCCAGGGAAGTGGTGGATTCACCATCCCTGGAGGTCTTTAAGATGAGACTGGATGTGGCACTTAGTGCCATGGGTTAGTAACTGCGGTGGTTTTGGATCAAGGGTTGGACTTGATCTCGGAGGTCTTTTCCAACCCAGTTGATTCTATGATTCTATGATAAAGTGAAAATAAAAATAAAAAAGTATGAGATCAGGGAAAAAACCCCAACTCACTACCACCCAAAAACTGAGTGTCTTTAGCTTCTCTAAACCCTACCCTTCCACCTGGACTTTGATGGCTGATGGCTGGGATATAGGAAGCAATTTTAGTTTGTTTATTTGTTTTGACTACAGGCAGATGAAACACTTGGAGGGAATAACCAACAAGATGTTGGGAGGCCACATTTAGATGTTATTTCCTCTTGGCCTCAGTGCCTTCATGCATCTTCACAAGTGGAGATGTTGGCTGGGAGACTGGACAGCAGATTTCCTTTGGAAATATTCCAGTCAGAGCAGAATAAAACCACATTGTTCCTGTTCTGCCCCGGTAACTGCTTCAGAGCTCAACCAGTCTGGAAGTGACTTCCAGACCTGACCTGGGCTACAGATTTTCTATATTTCTAAAAAAAGCATGCCCTGAATATCTGTAGTGATGTAGCTATTTGCTAGCCCGGAGAATTTGCCTTTGAGGGGAGACTTTCTAGGATCATACTAATATTCACAGGGGAAACCTGTAGTACACCAACCACTTTTCCATCACTCACACCAGCGGATGACGGGACCTTTTTTTTCATGCAGCATCTGGCTAGACCATCTACTTCTGATAACATTAATTAGAAAAGATGATGAGGCTCTTTTTAATGAAGGTCATGTTGTCCTTTACATAAAGAAAAGAACTTGATATAGTCTGCTACAGGAGCAAGTAGTTTTTTTGGTTTATCTGGGAGCTAGTGACATAGAAGATTGCCAGGATAGCAGGAATTCTAGGACCCAGCCAGCAGAGGGAATGCCTGAGACGATGAGCCTATTTCTGTCTTGCCCAATATTTAAAGTTGCCCAGGGCACTTGAGCTGTCATAATCTGACTGTTCATCCCACCTGCATGCTGTGGTTCACCAGGACCTGACATTGTCACTTCAGAGAAAAGGGTCCCTGGAGGCAAAGTTTTCATGGAAACTGAACTAAGAATCTGGAGCTCCTTGCTACTCAGCTCAGACTGGGAACCTCGCTATGCCAAGAAAGAAAAGTACAGTTCGTTACTTGCCTTTCCTCTAATCAGTTGTTCGTCTACACAATGGCACAGGCAAACAAGTCAAGTATTTCTCTCCTGCACCATGAAAGGGCAGATGGAGCGGCTACTAACACTGCTTCTCCTTGGGAATGCTTGGGTGGGATGAGAATATCATGTTGTGGGGGAATCTAGTTGTTAGAACACAAGTGAGATGAGATAGGACTGTTGTAGTATATCTGCAGATGATTTTTTTTTTTTTGAACTGCAGGACACACACACGGTTCAGTCTGATTGCATTACTTACCTATGAACACACTTACCTCCAGCTGCACCAGGGAGGGTTTTTGTGGACACCACAACACAGAGTTTTATTTCAAAAGAAATTTTCTGAACTCTCAGTCTGACTGTGTCTGAGTATAAAGTTTGGGATCTGGGTCAGGTCTGGTTTTATCCCTGTGGATTTTACCTAATCCTCACTGAGTACTGCCAGAGCTTTTCTAACCTCATTTTTTTCCTTTGGATCCCTCTGATAATACCATCTACAAGTCATGGTTACTTAGATGTCTTTAGGTTCTTTTCCCTAAAATAATATGTATATGAGAGGAAAGATGCCAAGGACAAACCACCTCTACCCCCCAAGAAAGGCAAGAGGGTGGTGGGGTGAAAGCTAAGGAATGTTAAAAGGAGAAACTCCTGCCTTTGATGGATGCATTTTCCAAGGAAAATAGAAGAAAATATAACAGACACCAAGAATAACATCCGATTTTCTGCTGCCAGCCCATTTTATGGCTTTAAAAACCAGTCAGTTTTATTCAGCATAGTTTCTGGGAAGGAAAAAAAAAGAAGGGGGGGAAGGATCCACACACTTCTAATCATATTCAAGTAGGCACTCTACAAAACCTGTTGGAAGCCAGCAGTGGTGATGACTGGCTCATTACCATTATATAAATAGTATTTAAAGTGCAGCTGGGCCCTCACATGAGCAGAGACCTAATTGATGCCGAAATATGTTCATTTCAAGTCCTGTGACTTCATGTGGAAAATATTACGCTGGCTAATTAATGGCAATGAGAAGAGATGATGCATTGCCTTATAAAACAAGCAACTGAAATGTTGAGCTTTCATCCAAAAGGAAAAAGGGGAGGGGGAAAAACTCTGGAAGTTTAAAGCATAAAAAACCCCAACAAAATAAAATGCATACTCACATACGATGACATACACACATAATCAAAAAACAGAGACATTCAAGAGGAAATTACTTGCTATTTATCTAATGGCTTTCAAGACAAATCTGAATTTATTGCATGTCCTTTACAGAAAGATATCACAAAGCTCAGTGTTTATACAGAAAAGTTCATGAAAATATAAATGCCTTGATTCTGGCAATTCTGAACACTATCTTTCTAATATCCTTTTCAGACACTTAGCAAAGTTGCATCCACCATGTCATTATTTAATACATACAAATACAATGGCTCAAACTGGGAATGCAGGCTTGAATTAATGGGAGAAATGAATTGGGCACTATTGTGCAGCACAACAGATAGATAATTAACATGGTCTCCTCCAGCCATAAATCCTACAAATGTGTGAATTGAAACTTTAATGAAAGCTTTTAGTCTAAGGTATGTTTTGCCATACTAGGTGTAGTGAGCTATGACAAAGATGTGGCCAAAAAGATTAAAAGTGTGGACAAGTCATTTTTGTGTAAGGCCAGCAGGACTAGATCTGTCACTGGCTAGTTAGGTGGCTGTCTCTGAATAGCAGGTTGTCACTACCATGTCCCTATCATATCCCTGATATGATCCTTTTTTACTCTAGAATACAGTGAGAAGGAAATATCTACTGCAAGTTGTTTAAAGATAGAGACTGGGGCTGCTCCATGCAAATACAAAGTCATGGAAGTTAGGAAACCAACAATGGGTGTCTGGCAGCTTCCTTGCCTTCAGAGGACTGCTTGGCACATAGATATTATCCATGCTTTTTCTGAGAATGGGATCTGACAGCTCTAAATGCTGGGTTTCCCAATACCCCCCTAGAAGACTTTATGATATTGCCACTGATCTCACTGTCAGGAAAAATATAACTTCAAATTTCTCCTGTGTTTATGTTTTCTTACAATATTAATGGCAAATCTCTTCCCACTTTCTGCAGTCTGGATGATTATCTCCCCTCTCTCTTTGCTCAATGGCTGTTTTTTTGGGCTTTGTTTTCTTTTTTTTTCTCATCTTCAGATCTTTATCCTTTATGCATATATCATGTGTTCCAGTTCTTTCATCATGTAGAGAGGTTTTCTTTGAATTTCATGATCTTGTCATTATCTTCAAGAATCAAATTAATTGTTCTGGGTTTTGATCTTTCTAGATTTTGTGTCCCATTGACTTGATTCCTTTGCACAATTTCCACTGACCTGTCTTGTTGCTGGTTTATACCATAAAACAAAATGTGCCATAAACCCTTAGCTCTTTTTTCTTTATCTGTCTTATGAATCTTACTTTCCCATTAGTTCTTTGTGATGTTTTCTTTTGTTAGGGGCACCAGTGAATACAATTAGACTGCAACCTTCCTTTATGCTATTTACTCCCAAATTATACTCCCCAAATTGCTTTTTTTCTACTTTTCTGCTGCAGTTGTTTTCGTGACTCTTCCCAAATTATTGATGTTTGTAAATTTCATCAAGTGCCTGATTATTTCCATTTCCAGAGATTAACAAAGATGTTAAAGGTGACTCTTGCAGAATCCAAGTAGGCACATCTGTCTCCATGAAACAATGTTTACAGCTAAGCCAGCCACAATGATTTTTGGAGTGGAATCTCAGGAAATAATTTTGGAAAAGTCAAAAATGTATCATCCACTCAGAGTTATTTCTCAGAGATATTGTGGTACCAGCAAGTTCTGTTAATGTGGAGTGTCAAAGGCCACAACACACTAGGACTGTTTTTCCTTCCCTTGCTTCAGTCTTGTGCCACACAATTAGTCGTAACTTGGTTTGTGATTAGTTTGGGGTACCCTTCACAGCCAGGACATCACACGAGACAATATAACCCCAAGGGACAGATTATAGTAGCAACTCTCTTTGACTAAATTATCTGAGCTCTGTCTATCCACCTTTCCATCATGGTGGCTATCTGTGGCATTCACTGTCCATACAACCAAGGTACCACTTCTCCTACCCCCCCAAAAGAAAAAAACGGGGGCTCAGAAACAATGGCACAAGATCCATGGCAGAACAAAATCAAATGGTTTCTAATAATTTCCTTTCCAAATACTTTCTCATATTTTCCTGTCCAACGGTTCAAAGCTTCATTTCAGCAAATGAGAATGTCATTGTGATGGTCATGGTCATAAAAATTTAGAGTATCTATTTCTGAAACAAACTCTCCCAGAAAGACTTGCTATGAGCATGAATGTTGTGTGCACATTTATCTTTTACTCTTGTAACAAGTGGGGCTAGTATGGGGCACCTGAGAGCTATAGGGGGAAAGTGAACTTTATCCAGAACACTCTTCATATCATCCTCAAGCCTCCCCTGTATTTGTTGTCATGCAGTTGCACTTCCCAAATTCATGCCAGTAGTTCCTTTAATCACACCCACACATGTTTGTGTTTGTTTATTAAGTGCCAACTGCATGGCTTGGGGCAGGCAAAGCAATTGAGACTTGCCACATTTCAGACTCACACCTGCATCTGGAGTGCAAGGGTGATCTTCCAAGTGCGGTGTGTCTTGGTTACTGACTGTTCAATAAGCAGTAATGGAGAAGAGTGGGCTAGGACTAGGCCACCTTATATAGATATTTACATGAAAATCCACACTGGTCTCTGTCCAGTGACCTTGTCTGTCAGTCTCCTGTCCACTGCTCTGTTCAATGCATACACCATTTGCAGCTACCTGAGCCTGCCATAATCTCTGTGGTACTGTGGTTGGATGGAGTCCAAAGTCTTCTGCCTGAGGTTGTGAGGAAGATCACCAAAGAAAACTGTGATTTGAAGCATTATCTCCCAAATGCTAACTAATTTCCCTACTGGCAGAGACCTTCTCCCTCCTCTTGTGGTTTAACTTGCACACCTGAAATAATGAATGAAAATAGAGGAGGAGTGAGAGAAGTGAGGCTGTTGGCCTGGTGCAGGTCTTGGAACACACCCTCAGAGGGGAGCTCTGGTGTGGAGGCTGTCTCACTTGCTCTGCTGAAGGGACCTTTTCCAAATTCAACTCCACCTAGGAGCCTATGTTACAAATCTCAGGCCTCAGGGGTCTGAGATCTCCTCAAGGAATTGCATTCCCTCACCCCCAGACAAGAAAAAAGAATTCCACTCAGTGCTCTGTAGATGAGGAGCCCGTGTGTGCGGCTGTACGCACTGGCTGTTTACAACAGCATGCAAGTAACACTCACCCTTTGGGGACTCTGTAAAGTCTTGGACAGAGGGATGACAGAAGACTTCAGGAATGGTCCTCTAACTTGAAAGTGTTTAATAACACAAGCATTGATGCAGATGCCCTTTCAGTTTTACCTCTCACTGTTATAAAAACTGTTCTCCAAAGATTTTCTGGTTGCCTTTAATTGTACTAACAAATGTTAACTCAGTCAAAACAGCAGACTCTTGTGGTCTACTGTTTTGGTGAGCTGGACACAAAACACCTATTTTAACAGAAGTGTAATAGACAAGGAGTGAAGTACAGTTCAACAAGAGTTTTTACACTTCCCTCTGTTGTTTTTTTCTCCATTTTTTTTAAGATACTTGGATTGATATTTTTTAGAGTGATTGCTAGTTGGGGATGTTTCAGAGCTGAACTATATCCTCTAAAAAGCTTCAACCCCATGATCTCAGAGGGGAAGAGAAAAAGTGGCTGAAACCACCAGCAATCTCCAGCTGCATCTATGGCTTTGGACAAGTTTGATCCAAACCCAAATGCTGACAGATCAGGGCCTGTGCTGTACAATTTTTCATTTGATACTTTCCAGCTTTGATTTCTGGGGAGGGGAAAGGAAAGGGTGGGTAGGGGATCAAAGGTACCAGCTACATCTACACCCTCATGTTAAACTCAAACCCACCTGCTTTAGGATGTTAAAGAAGACATAGGGGAAAAATAGAAAAAATATAGGAGAAAAAGTAGAAAGAAAAATTTTACAGAGAGAGGGAAAAGGGGGGATTAAAACTCATACTCCATTGAAAGCTCAGCTGTGCAAATGTAAACCTTACAAAGAAACACACTTTTTTTTTTTCCCTTCAGTTTTGGCATATATACTTCCCATCATGCTACTGTCCAGAATGAAACAGGAAGGTCAGCTTTACCCAGTCCCTCTTGCACCACGCTGGCAGAGTCATAGTAGATGATTTGTCAGTGTGGTATCTTCCCAGCTGGCAAAGAGCAGACACAAAACAGAGGAGGATCACAAGACGTGATGGGAAGAAGTGCAGTTGCATTAACACTTTCTTCAGGAAGACTAAGCCAAGGAGTGGGTTGAGTTCTGGTGCTCTCCTCTGATACATGTCTAGATATCCATCCTCTTGCTAATAGATAGCCTATGACTGTAGAAGTGTAGTCTGAGCTTACACAGCCTGCAAATCCCATCTGCCTCTGGGGCACATGATCTCAAGCCTCTTCTAAAGTGGATTCTGGGGTGGGCTTATTTGTCCAACATTGGTTGCCAAAAGAGCAGCTGGGAAATGCGGAGGCAGCTGGGCCGGGCATGGTGAATGTCCTTAAAGATTGATGTAGTAGAAGAGTGTAGCTCCAGACAGGAATCCAGACTGGAGGGATTTCAGGCCATTTGGTTGGCGTCAGGCTGGTTTTCTGACCTGGAGGGCATAGCTGGGAGAGGTGCCATGAAAATAGGCTTAAATAAGCTAGTACCCAAAAGCATGGGACTGGCTGAGGGAGAAGGGCTGGAGTACATCTTGTGAACCCTGAGAGGCTGTATCTAGGTCAGCAAGAAAGATCTGCTGCATCAGACTAGTTTTGTCAAACAAAATTAATTTCTTTTGCAGCAGCCACTCATAAGGGCACAGGGAACTTTTCATGGGGACAGAAAGCATTCATGGGATTGGTGACAGTTTGTAATAATGGAATATTTATATTTTTAACATGTGTATACTAGGGATCACAGGCCACTGTGCTATAGATGTGGTGAGTATGGGGCTGTTGTAAATAGCCTTGAGAAGCTTCTTGCCACTAAGCTAGGATTTGTCTTGCCCAGACATTACTGCAACAGCTGTTACTAGGGACAATCCTGCCTGTAATGGAAGAGAGCCAGGAGATGGTTTGGCCAAGAGGGAGTCAGCTGGGGGTCTCCATCACTGTATCAGGAGTGGTAGAAAATGAAGCAGGTGGTATGTCGTGCTTCAAAGCTCTGAAAGAGCAACTAAAGCACTTTGGGAAGGACCTCTAAGGGTGCTGAAGTTAATCTGCTAGTGATGAGAATTGTTGCTGATGAAATATCATGAAGAAAATTTACAGACATTCTTTAAGGGTCTGGTTTCATGGGCTGTCCTATTGCCTGTTTTCTGTGCAGCTGGAAGTGCTGTCCACCAATGAACCACCAACAAAATAGCACTTGCTTTTGGAAACAGAAACATTCTTCTTGAGTGAAGAATTTTCAGTAAGACCTGGCCAACCCAGACTCCCTTTTAGAAAGGGCAGCTTCTGCTGGTACAGAAAGAGTACCAGTCCCCTGAAAACTTTGACTCCGTGAGAGACAAATGTTAAGTGAAACTGGTGCTGGACAGATTTCCTGCAAGGGCAGGGGATGTTCTGAATAAGTGATTCAAACTCTGCCCAACTGTTTCTTTTCCATTGCTTCCCTCTCTGGTATCCCTTAATTACTCAGCAGACTTCACTGGAGGAGGTATGAGGACCTCCAGGAGGATGTCGGAGATAATTTTCACTGTACCTCCTGCATGAATCCTCCCTCTTTATCTGCTGAAGCTACAAAAGCAAAAATGGGCCAGACTCCTTCCCTGGTGTGCTATCAATAGTTACACTTCATATGAATGTAGTCTAGTGAGCCACTTTCCTTTAACAATTATTGCCCAAGGCTAAATTAGATAGGTTATGTACCTTCCTCAAGAAGTTCTCCTTGTAGGAAGATGAAAAGATTGGAAATTTTTTATCTGTCTTAATATTAGAGTTGATGCTGATATGAGCCCTAGAGGCTGCTATTTGTCCTCACAGCTAGAGCAGCAACCTAGTGAAACACACACACAGTCACTTAGAAATGTACTTCTGCCCCGGCCTGGAGGATCCACCAGGAGTTCACTCTGAATGGCATTGTTCATTCTTTGATCTCACTGATAGTGCCAGCAAAGGAGGCCCCACTAGGGAAGCTACTGCAAAAGCCTTATCTGATTGCATTTATTAATAAACTAGGCTGGATTTGAATGATTCATCTAGGAGGGAATGCGTCCCGCTGCATAATCCACACACCAAGACGTGCAATCCTTGCTTTCATGAGGTGAACTGTTTCAAAAGGTGTAGGAGAAACAGCGTGGAGAAGAGAGGATGGAGTTTGGAAACAATATACTAGATAACATGTAGCATTCAAGCATAAGTGATAAGAGAGTAACAGCTGTTAAAATACCAACAAGCACACCAAAGAATCACCTATCTCATACAGAGCCATGAGACACATTGCTCAAAGGAAAGCCTGGAACCCAGACATGACTGCCTGGCGTTGGCATTAAGGTAATGGCACAGAGCCATTGGGTGTAAAGACCATGTGGGCTTAAAAGAACTTCCCCAGATGGTTTCTGCCCTATAACCAGTACGGTCATAAACAACATGTGCTATTCCTTCATCATCTATCACAGAGGTTTCCCTTGGTCAGAGAGAGGAAAAGACTGATTATTCTTGGCTCGTCTTTTCTTGCTGGACAGAAGCTCCCTAGTTCACATTCAGATTTAGTAAAATTTGCCTTGTCATTCTCAGATTACTAGTTTAGTTGCTCCATTAGGGGAACATCCAGTAATGGAGAAGGGAAGAGGTTCCAAAACTTGAGACTGAAAAGTCTGAGACATTCAATTCTCTTTTTTTTTTTTTTGACTCTCAATAAGAGTTTGAACCATATTTAATGTAATATCAGCTTTACAAGGTCATTGGCTCCAAAGTCCAATTTCCAAACCAAAGATTCCTTTGGTAACATGAAGCATCATGCATTGCATCTCCCATTTGATTTGCTGTTTGCATCTGTAACAAAAAGCAGTAGGTTAAAGAAAAATACAAGAGAAAAAATTAAGCATGTTCTGTCAGGGAAAACTCACGGCACAGCTGTCCCCTTAGATGTCACCATTATGAATATGAGAGACTTCCAAAGCCAAAAGCTTGCATCGACCTTGATAATTACATCAACAGCAGGGAAGCACCTCCAGCAATAAAGGAGATCACATTCTTGATTACTGGAATTCTAACAATTTGTTTTTAATTTTGTAGGTATTTTAGCAGATAAAAAGAAACAAAGATTCTCTACTGGATCTTTGCCTTGGAACAACTATTCGTCTTGCTCCACTTACCTGAGGTTAAAAAGTTCCTTTCTTCACCTCTGTCTAGGTGGTATCTCTAGAGACTGAGTTCTTTGAATTAATACAAGTGAGCAAAAGGACTTCAGTCAAAATCTCCCGCAGGTGAGGAATATCTGTGCCTGGATTTCCAGATGCTGTGTGTTAGATCATAAACAAGCCACTTTACAGTTCCAATAGTGCCATGCTGCTCATCTTTGTCTGCAAAAGCAGGGACCCAAAAGATCCTCAAAGCTTTTGCCTCTCCAGAAAGCGTAACCTTAAAGAGACACTCATGTCCTAAAAGTCTCTTTATAATGTGACTGCAAAACCACATTTTATTGCACCAGTTTGTTATTTATTCTTTAAGTAGTCACAGCCACATTTATTCAAAGACATTTTCTTAAAGGGTCAGAGCAGGCAATGGAACCTGACTTGGTTCCACATGTAACTTCACGCACAAATAAAAAAGATGTAGACACCCTCAGTTCAGGCTAGCTCTATGATTAAAGAACACTTACAATTGCACAGATTAGAAGTAGAAACAATAAATTAGGCATTTAAAATTAAGATAAATTTTCTTTCATTTCATTGCCAGATTTGAACCTGACAAAATGGTCTATTTACACATTTTCTGCTAGTTACTACCTTCCACAATAGATGATGGATAGGAAGCATCAAGCCAGAAGTTGATATTACAGTAATCTGTAAGAAAAAGGGAGTTGTAATTGAAAGCATTTCCATACCATGGGCACTGCTGAGTGGCTGCCACGTTAATTATACGATCCCTTCTTCTAAAGCAATCTTCCACTCGGATACCAGGTTTAACTCCTGCCAAGAGGTCTCTGAAATGCCATCAACAATTGTGTTTTCTGACAAAAAGATAAAGTTAAATAATTGTAAGCACCCTTTGCTGATGAACTTAAAAAATCCCCACTGGCTTCTCTTCCTGGAGAGACAGCAAATAACATGGGTCATGTGCATTAATATTTTTGCACTGACATAACTTTGGCACAGGCCTTGGGTTCTTGCCAAGGTGCCACCTGGAACCGACAGCATACATTTAACACAACACAGAGCAACAGTCATATAAAATTAAATCACAATCCAACCCAGTGCCTTACCTCTGGAAAAGGGACATAGGGCATACCTGGGGGAGAAGTTTATGAAACAAGGGAGATATAGCATGATCCTCTTCTTAGCAGTCCTCCCATGGCCTCTGTGTGATTTAAAGTCATCCTGGACTAAAAGTCCCATTCCCATGGGCATTGCTTTGCACTCACCAAAGCTGTATTTATGGAAATTGAAATTCCTGATCACTTGGCCTCATTATAAAGAGCAGAGAAACAGCTTATCTGGTAATGGAGAGCCATTTTAACCACAGTCAGGTTTGTTGTCACCCGAACAGATTAGTGGTTAATAATAGATTGATACAGCAATCTACAACTTCACTTTACAGTTATGGCTATGGTAATTTTTCACCTCTGCTTTCCTTTGAATCAGGCATTTATTTGCCAGGCATGTGGTAGCATAATGTAGATGGTTTATGATTGAACCAAGGCCAACTTTACATCCAGATGGGAGCAGTAGTGCCCTGGCAACCTGGTCAGTCTCCTCAGAAAATGCAAAGGATTGAAATAACCAGCAGAATCAATCTTCCAGTCTTATTCCTAGCAGCAGGGACATCTCCAGATTTAGAAAGTTGATCAGATCTTTGCAATTGTCAATACATCTTTAGCCTTTTCTCTTTTTTATACCTGTTTTAAACATGCAGCCACATTCATGAAATCACCAACTTCTCTAAACTTTCTTCTGAAAATCTAGATTGCTGTGTGTCTCTAAAGCATTCCTCTCTAGGACTTGGTATTAAAACAAGTACAAACTGTTCTGGTTAGCCTTCATTGTGTTGCTTCCTCATATGGACATACTTTCTGCAAATGTTGAAATTCTTGATCAGGGACTGCCCCGTTTGGTGTTGGTTTGCACACACACTTGATTTCAAAATATGAGGAAAAGACATTTTAAAGGATAATGTTACAGCTGTCACAAAAAGAGCTTGCACAGTGTATTTTTGGAGAAGGGATAAAAGTAAGAAGGGATAGTTTCATTGTTTTTCTGTGATAGCAATGCCCCTGCCATTATGTTTCTTATCATCTTTCAGCCTTTCTCCACAAATTGTTAAACCGCTTATAACAAAGATGCTTTTTTCCACTAATCTTGCCTCATTTTCAGTAATTTTCCTGTAATCATTCAGAGTTAAAAATGGCAAATATCACGCTATACCCTGCTGGCTAGCTCAGCCTTCAGAGGTTGTCATCTTATTCTTATCTCTGCCACTAGGCTGGTGATATTGTGCCAAGTTGTTTCCTTCTCTGGAAAATAAATTAAATTATTTTGGAATCTCCTTTGCAAGTCTGTTGTGAGATGTGCTGACACAATCCACCGTATAAGAGCTGGACAACATTATGATTATTGTCGTTATTCTTAAAAAAGTTTGAGAGTTGGTTTGCAGTACCTCTTCCTTCCCCTTTTTCTTTTTATGGAGGAGGCAGAAATCAGCAGGTGATGGGATATGCAGGATTTATTTGTCATTATTGACCTTTTCCAAAGCCTCAGCAATTTATTCTTTCCCTTTCTAGAATAGACATGCATCTCTAAGGACAAATCATAGTCTTCAGCCCTATTTTTTAATTGGTTTCTACACTTATTTTTATTTTATTCCTTTTTGTCTCTTTGTACCACCTCCTTAACAAAGAGAGAAATGAATGGAATTCCATTTTGGAAAGGCATGAGAAACAGATGCAAGTATGTGTGCATTAGGCAAAGCATTCTCTGAAACCTCTTCAATTGGAAGAGCAGATTTAGGAAGACATTTGATTCTTGTAACCTGTTGAATTGCTACTAACAGGCACTGCAGGATAACTGTCCAACTGGTTATATAAATAAGCAAATAATATCACACACAAGTAAATCTGTATGTATAAACATGTGTATATATATTCCCTGGAGCAAAATTGCAAAGCTGGAATTAGGATAAGCAGTCTCTCTATGTCCTCTTTTAAATTGCATTTCCTGATAAATATGCTTAATGCTATTTACAGAGTTTTTTAGAACAGTTCTCTGGTTCTCAACACTTCCTCTCCCTGCATTTTCATAGGATCTCAGTCCAGACTTAGATGAGGATATTGTAGGACTTCAGTTAAACCTGGTACAGGAGTCATGAGATGGGTGAGATCTCTGGAGGGTTTTCCCATTCTTTGGTTTCCAAATGTCAGCAAGAAATTCACAACAGCCCTGTCTAGCCCTAGAATTGTTCCAGAACCTGAAAGCAGCTCACTTTTTACCTGGGGGATGGCTGTGGAGGGTTTACCCAGAGAGGCAAAATGTCTATTTCACACATGCACGAAATGGCAGCCCAGAGCTTTGAGCATGTTTTCAGACAGCACATCTGGTCTCTGGTGGATCTTACCCCCAAAACCTGCACATTTGGCCAATTTTATCTGCAGAGCAAAAGAATAGAAACTTTCTTCATGTATCAGGCTGAAAGCTAGGGAAATCATCTTCCTTGGCCTGACAGCCTGGGAGGCAGCTGAGATGGTGAATATTTGTACCTTCAGAACTAGGCTGTGATTCCAGTTCATTTGTGTTTCAGTTACAAGAAATTTGATTCACTCTGGCCCAGAGAGGAGCTGAACTGGTGTCCTAGTAGTGAACAATGCTTTTCAGAAAATCCAAGCAGTGGAGCTGTCTCCACATGAAGGGTTGTTAATGCAGCATGGTAGAGGGGCGCCTCTGGAGACCCTTCTGACTTCTCATACTGAAGAGGAAGTGGTTGAGATGATGGGTCCCATAAACTCTGCAGGGCCTGATGTTTTACATGCCGCCCTGTTTGATTGTGTTTATCACAAGCAAAGAGGAGACATTTCTGTGGGCATCTCTTGCTTGGCTGTTGTCAGCACATCACTAGTTTATTGTAATACAATAAGGCACCATGATGTTGCAGTTAAACTCCATATCCACTTCTGTAAATACTACTCAGCGAGGCCCAGTTCCTCAGGACATTTTTCAGCTCATTCTTCACTGGTAAAAAGACATGCCTGTGACAGGACTTGGTGCACTGAGTGTTGGAGGTTTGGTCCTGACTCCTGCGCAGACAGGCTGCAGAGAAAAGTAAGATCAGGCAGTGACACAAACAACAGAGCCCTTTTCATTCTCTTTGAACACCTTGTGGAGCTTCTTGCCAAAAAGACAACGCAGGACACCAGATTCAAGGCTGAGCAGGAAACAGACCTTTCCTTGGGGACAACAGTAATGGGCAGACTTAGATCAGCAAGGAATGAAATGGCAAAGATAAGAAGGATAAAAGCACCTTGTCTCTCAAAGCTCAAGTCTATCCCCTGGGAAGAGATATATGTGGGACTCACCTATGTCTTCTTCACCTCTTCCACTCCTGGCCCCAACAGCAGGCTGATATGTTATTTATAGGGCAGTCAGACAGCTGTTATCACCATGGTCTTCCCCAGTACTGTGGTGCCTTGCCAGTATCAAAGTAAGTGCATCATCCTCTGGCCGCTTAGGAGTGAGGAGAAATATCTTTAATAGCTCTTATCACCTACTGCCCAGCTTCTACATGTGCCTGTACAAGCTGTGAGGAGCTGGAGAGTCAGTCCTTTACACTGCATCATTTTCCTTCTCTCAAGACCTTGCAGCTCTCCCAGACCTAGTGTAATAAAATGATAACATTGGGATAATTTTCTGTGATGTGAGTGCCTCTATTACTATAAAAGTTCTCATTTTCATCTGAGGTCTATTTTCTAAGCTTCAAAGAGTGGCATATGTTTTCTTACCTTGTTTAAATGATCTTACACAAGGACATACCATAAAAATCCTGATTCTGGAACAGAAGGCAGCACAGATTTTGCATTTAAATCCGATCTTCAGCCATAGTTGAGAAACACGTTATATGTTCCAACAGACAGTACTGTAACCTTTGGTCCCTTCCCTGGTGCCTTTTCCTGCCTGAATTTAAATTTAAATTATACTGGCTAGCAATATCCACCAGGAGACGCTAAAGTAATCTGAGATCCTGGGGCACATGGAAGCCCTGATCACACCCACCGGTCCTAGTCCTGCTCCTTATTGTAGCTGCAGGTAGGCAGGGACGTCGACAAGTGGCGACCCTGTACCATGGAGAGCTGGTGAGATCTTCCCACCTCCAGAGATGCTGGTTCAATTTGCTGATGCAGTGCAATGCAGCCCCCCCATCCCTTCCAGCCCCAGCACAGGGTAAGGGTGTCGGTGACAATGATTGTACTGTCACTCCTTTATCTGTGTGGGCTTTATGACCAGAGGGCTGTGAAAAGGAGGAGTGTGTGTGTCTGGCACACTGAGTGAGGGAGGGAGCTCCAGGCACAGGCGTGATGACAGTGGATGGTGAAATCATTAGCCCAGGATTATAGCAAGAGGTGGGGTCTGAGCCACAAGAGCCAAATCAGTATCCAAAGCTCAGAGGTAGTGGGGTTGGGCTTGAGCCCATCTCATATTCAAACTTCAGTGCAGAATTCAGTAAAAAGACACACCAGGCCCAAGGGAGAAAAAACAGCTTATTCATACACACAGATTAACTGCAGAGGGGGATGCAGGGAAATACTTGCCAAGTACACTGTTTAAATATTAATGATAACTTCTTTTTTGCTTAATTTTTAATTTT
Source organism: Manacus vitellinus (assembly GCF_001715985.3). Taxonomy (NCBI): domain Eukaryota; kingdom Metazoa; phylum Chordata; class Aves; order Passeriformes; family Pipridae; genus Manacus; species Manacus vitellinus. The sequence goes on along the minus strand of NW_021939632.1, from coordinate 8,481,270 downwards.
TTTCCTTCCCCCCCACCCCTCCCCTGTGGGAAAGCCCCTCCTCACTTTAAATTTTGGATCTGCTGCTTTGGTTCCCTTCTCAATGAGACATTCCATCCATCCCCAGCACAATGAGCAACACCGTTCTGCCCGTGCAATAAGCACAGTGATCCAGCTTTCCAGTTTCTCCTTTGGAGAGCAAATGTCCAGCCTGTCTTGAAAAGGACAAACTGTCTGTCAAGGCAAAGGAAGCTGCAGGGTAAAATTCAGAGCCAGGACACCCAAATTCAGTCTCCACTGGGGAAAAAGAAAGTAAAAATAAAGGTCACCTTTAGATTTCAATCAAGATTATAATTTCCCAGGTTCAGGCTTGTTTTAATAAGGAGGCTGAACCAGATTGCTAAACTGAAACTTCCTGGCCCACTGGGGATATTTCAGCTTTGGAGTAAAATCTTGCTTCAAGCCCCACATATTTGAATTCTTTTCTACCAATAACTCCATTTTCTGCTTGAACAAACCAGCAGAGAAGGTGGTGACTGGCTAATATTGGGGCTGGTTCTGTGTTTTATGACTGTCCCTTGGAGTGTTTAGGGAAGAGCATTTAGAAGACTGGGTAGTTGGGGGTGAGGCTTGAACACTAGTACAGCTCTGGCAAATCACGAAAAACAAGAACTGCTCTATCTTACCTATTTGTTGAAGATTAATTTTAATTTTTTTTTTAATGCTGGCAACCTAGGATGCTCCTTGTTTTATGCCTTTCAAGAGATTGTTTCAGGAAGAGCCATGTGAAGAAAAGAAAGTTAGTGGTAGATGGAGGGTATGGAAAACCATCTGTGAGACATGCACACTTGCAGTACTTTGATAGTTTCAATCATCCTCCTCAACAGAAGTCAACCCTCCTGAGGACAAAGGTCTATGTCAGAAAAGGAGTTTTTCTCCTGGACTGCTACAAGGATGCTATTGCTACAACCATTTCCACCCTGATCTTTACGTACTGGGTATAAACTGGTGGGAGGTTTTGTGCCTTGGAGGATTGGGATTGCTGCTGTTGATGTTTTGAGCCTGGAGAAGAGCATGAGCAGAGGGCAATCTTGTAGAAGTCTTTCCCCTGTTCTCACAGTTTCCAGTCACATGGATTACTTGTATTAGAGACAGCTCTGCACAGGGGCTGATGTGTGTGATAATGCATGAGCAGGGCTGGGCTGGCACAACAAGATGGACACCTACACTATCTTCTAGTAAATCTGTTTTCAACGTGACCTTCAGGGCATTCCTAATCTCATGAGGAAGATTCATTTACTGTTTTCATTTTTTTCAGTAAATAAATTGATCCAGACCTGATTTTGACCTTATACAGAGTTAAAATATAAACCACCACCCAGAGAACCTAGACAGTTCAAAAGATATGGGAAGACATCTTTGCAAAATACAGACATTTTCCAACTAAGCGACAAAGCTTTCAGGTTTTGTGGACTATATGACAGCTCTAATTGGCAAGCACTAATTGGCAAATTTAGAAACTAATACTGCAATGCAGAAATAAAATAGCCATTCAGTAATAATCCCTCTTGGAACAAAGACAGGAAACTCAATATCTTTGCAGAATCCAAAGTTAGACTGGGGCCATGGGTTTTGTGAACAGCTTCTCCAGGGATTGCATTTGTAAACCATAAACGGATTAAGAAAACCCACTCCTCCAAAATAGCCTCATCACAGTGAATTTTCCCTTTACTTAATCCTATCTGCGTTTGTCCTGTAAAGTCTCCAAGAGTCATGGTAGGATGGAATCTTATTGCAATGCAATGTTTTGCTTGATCAAGCAAAGAAGGGAGGAGAAAAAGAAAAGAGCAAAACAGAGAAATATGTTCTGCAAAACAAACGAATGGCAATATTTTATTTGGGTTTGGTTGGGTTTTTTCCCACCAAATGCCCTCCTTAATGTTTCTGTGTCTCTGGGAATCATGGATTGTTTGCATATTCTTCTTTCGTGTAAGAGATTACTCCCCAGCCGTGTTATTAGGAAATAAAAATATATTGGTAACAGACAAAGACTAATTGGTTAGAAACCTAGAGGATGTAGAAGAATGAAGAAGAAAGAACTTGTAGATGTGTTTCTCACCTGGGACTGTTCATGATAGCCAGGTGAACAGCATACATACATATATATATAATATATATATATATTATATATATAATATATATAATATAAATTTATATATATAATAGATACAGGAAAAAAGATTTATTGTAAAGCAAAACCTAACCCTTACGCTGGTTCAGGAGGCTATGCTGAATGCCTCCCAGCAGATCAAATTTGTGAATACCCTTCTCTCCAAATTACTTCTTTGATCACAGAGAAGTCTAAAAGGAGACTTGACAGGAATGTTTAAATACTGTTATTTTTAACTGAATGGAGAAAACACTGTTAAAGAACTATTGTCTCTGCATTTGCGATGGAGGTTGAACAACTTAAAATTACGTAAATTGTGGAAAAAATCAAGCTAAGTCAGACCTGAACTTGCTGTGAGCTTAGAGGTCAAAAATTTAAGCCTGTTTTCACTATCAAAAAGGAAGCAAAATGACAAAAGAAAAAAAAAAGTAAAAGGAAAAAATTCCTTTGTCAGGTCACATTCTAGCTGCCCTTAAGGTCATTCTATCCTAATGGTGCTTCTTCTGATATGGACACCTGCTCAGTGGGAACTGTGCCGAGCTCACTAATTCATTTCACAGCACCACTTGTAGGGAGCTATGTGTAACAAAGCCCAAACCATGTGCATGCAGACATTGGGTTCAAGACTTTTTTTTCTTTCCTTTTTTCTTTTTCTTTTTTTTTTTTTTTTAAAGTGGTTTTCACAGCAAGAGTACATGTTCATAAACTGCTAGGTTTAGCAAGGGTATGCAGAATCATGCACACGATGACCCAGATTTTTGGAGATATTCAGTTAGCCAAGTTGTATTGATTTCAGAGGAAGTGATATATCCTGAAACCTCTGAGCACTGTGCCATTTTTCCATCTTATCTGGGAACATTATTCTTCATGTTCTTACTCAGTTAACATCTCTACAGTATCCTCTCTGGATTCTTACTCCTAAGATTTACCCATTGTATTCTAACTCTGTTGTGCCATGCCTTTCACTTGAGTTTATTTCTTTTTTATATCCCTCTTGCATCACCCTGTCACATCTACTGGAACTTTATTCTGAGCCCAGTATCAAAAAGTCCTTTTTCTGACTTTTCTGATGTGGTTTCACTACCTGAATACAGAGAACCTGTATGACTTATTTTTCTTTTAGAGGCTCTCAATCCTTTTTGTGGCCTTCTTTGAGGGTCTTTGTACCTGGTACCTAAGCAGAAAACAAGCAAGGAAGTGTTTTCATGCCCATTTTAGGAAACTGAGGCAGAATGAGGGAAAGAATGAGAGAGCAATTGTCTATATGAGTTACCCAAAGACTTTAGAGCATCAAGCTCTGATCTGTAAAGTCAGAGGATACCTTAAACCTAACCACTGAGATTTCCTTCTATTCAGCAAATCATGAGTGACATATGTCTTGTGCTCCCTTATGCTAAGGCAACCTTTCATGTGGTGGTTGAAGATTTCATACCTTATTTTACCTTTTGGTCTTCTGCAGATTTTTTCTTATAGTATTAAATAATTTCATTTATGTGCAATATTTGAGGTTAAACAGGGTGTAGAAAAATATAAATAGATGCCTTTCATGCTCCTAGCTGATTTTATCACAATTCTGCTTCAAATATCAAATCAGCCTTTTGCAAGCATGTGTAAACAAGGTTTGATGATCATGTGACAAAGGAGGACCAAATATCCACCAAAACCAGGGTAATTCTCTTTTGGAAAGACATAGGGTGCTAGTGGTAAAACAAAATCAAGGCTAGTGTTAAAGTCCTTAGACCCCATGAGCCTCAATGCACCAGGGAGTCTTTCAATTGAGTCAAACTGGTGGAGGAAAACTACTGTAAGAAAACTAGGGGAACGTTGCATTTTCTTTTCCATTCATGTTGGTATATTGCTTAAATATCATCCTCTCAAGTGCATCTGTGATGTTGAAAGAAAAATTGCATCTGTGCATTTTTTTGAACTAGACTGAACAGAAATAGAATAAAATAATTGTAATTGTGAGTAGTACTCGAATGGATTTATAGGTTCTTTTTTATTTAAAATATTAGTAACTAGAAGCATGGTATGCTGCACAGAGACATCTTCCCTAGGTAACAGTGTAGGTCTGGAATCACACACAGGATTTCCTAGTTTTTGCCTTTGCTATCAGCTGAGTAAAGCTGATCCTGAGAAACACTAGGACACACTTGATCCATGGAGGGTTACATTGTTTCAACATATTGGATATCACTTACATTAAAAAGCAAAAACACCCATAGAAGATAGTCTAATTTTTTTCCCATCTCCCCTTTCTCTAATCTACCTGCAGGTGCTTCTGAAATAGAAGTCTTTTGGATGCATCCCATGGGAGTCAGTGGGGGGGGGGAGGTGTGTGTGGGGTGTGGGGGGGGTGGTAAATGTTGACTCCTGTGAGTTTCAGGCGCCAGCTCTTTGGGGATGTTCAGATCCTACGTCTAGACGAGATAACATCCTTCTCTGAACCCAGGAGCTAACCCCTGAGGGACACATTATTCATGTATAAAACACCAAGAGAAACTTTCACTGCGTGCAGCTTCCTTTTTCTTTCCCTCCTCCCCGTGGGAATTTGCTTGGTTTAACCCTTTCATCCCTGTGAGGCAGTGGCTTCCCTGCTTGAAGCCATGACTGTTTATCCTTCCACCCTTCAGGGCTCAGTAATCTGCACCTGCAAAAACAGTGTGGCTGGCTGAACAGTGCCAGGTGAGCCTTCAGCGCTGGCTTTAATGTGAGGTCCAAAACCAGACAGATCTTCTCCTTTCCCCATGGAGAATAACAGTTCTTGGACTAAATCTCGAGCCCCATCCATATTGCCCAGGTAGCACAAAACACCTGGCAGTTTGCCCTAAGAAAGCACCTGGAGTTGCTCCTGAGATAGGTGAATATCCATAGCATACTAGAATAATAGGGATATGCAAGGCACAGAAGACACTTCATTCTGATCTACTTTCAGTAGCATCAGGCCCCTAGAAAGTCTTATGATCAAGTGTAACTTTGTAAAGGTTAAGGAATGTTTGCATTCTGGGTGACAGTAACTGGGGGTAAAGCATCTCCTGAGACTAAGGAATGTGTAAAATCAGGAAATGCCATCTGGACATGCATTTTACTCTTTCTGGCCTGACCAAAGGGCTACACACACCTTTTTCTTGTTTACCATGGCCATGCATAGGCCATGGACAGATGCTACTGATTTTACATGAGCTAGTCTGATTATGCAAAATCATTAGCAGGTCATTTTTAACCTGGTTACGTGGCCAAGTTATTTTATTTAGTCTCCATCACCAAATTGTTACACCATCAGATTTTTGCAAAGTCCTCTACACATGGAGGCTAAGTTAGTGTCTCTGCTTTCTGGTTTTCATTTTTTCCTAAGGCTTTTAGTTTGGATTATAATAGTCAGAAAGGAAAGCAAATAAACATAGAACAGCCTTTCTGAGAAGATCTGCTTTGAACTGTATATTGCAACATGGCAGAAGACATCTGTCCACAAAAAAATTTGTCACAACAGCTCAGTTGTTGAAAGATGCAAGGGAGTTGAGTCTCTTTATGAGGTCAAGTTGGCAAAAGAGAGAAGAAATTTGGTCCCTACAGTGTCCAAATGTCAGCAGATTATCTGCATCTGATCACGTGTGTCTGTTTATGAAAGGCGCTTGCAGGCAATGGTACCATGGTACTGCTCCCTCTTATTGCGTCCTGGCTGACTTGGAAAAGTCACTTCTAGGCAGGTGGTGTGTTTACACTGAGTGGATCCAACACCTCTCTCCGTTTATGAAAGAACAAGTGGCAGTAAAGATAAGAAAATGGGATCCAGTAGGCATAAATTATGCTCATTGAACAAAACAACAAAGTGTGGTCTTTTTTTGTTTGTTTGTTTGTTTTTTTTCTTTTCCTGTACATTAAGAGCTGCAGAGTTTTTCACAGCATCATATCTGATTCATCAGGGTGGTAGAGGTCCATGGCTGGATCAGAATAGTAAAATTTTTGCTAGCAACAATGTAGAAAAAAATCAAACATATTTTATAAATCTTTCTACATTTAGCAAGAAGTGGGATGTTGAGCTCTTATGACATGAGAATAGTGAACTCAGATCCCAGTCCATTAGTAACTAAGCATGGTTTTAAACAACTTCAGTTAGGGATAAACATTTTTAAATCAGTAGGCCTGGATAACTTGCGCCCAAGAGTCCTAAAAAGGTTGTCTGAAGAGATCTCTAGCCAACTCATTTTAGTTTTGAATAAAATCTTGGCCTATCCAGTAAATTCCAGTTGATCATAGCAGTTAATTTTGTGCCAGTATGCAAAAGGTCAAGTAAGATGACCCAACTAATAGTAGGCCAGTTAGCTTGACACCAGTCTTAGGCAAAAATAAAAACCAAACCAAACCAAACCAAAAATCTCAAACCCACAAAACCAGGAATAAAATAGTTAAAAATTAGAGAACAAATGTACTTATTGTCAGTCAACATGGTTTAAGAGAAATGGGCCATGTAGAACCAAGACAATTTAATTCTATGATGAGACCACAAGTTTCATTAGCAAATGTCCCCTGTGGAAAGATAACAGACCATTGTAAGGACTATCTTTCCTAACAAGCTCATTTCAAAAGAAAGTTGCTCTGTCTAATTCCAATAAATTCTGCACTAAATGGGAGTTGATTAAACTGCTATACAAATAGACCTTGTGAATTAGAGTGCTTTTACAAATGAAGGTTTTCTGGAGAAGTTAGAAGAGGAAATGAGGGAATCAGATATTTTGCTAGTGTTATCCAGTAGCTTGATCAAATAAAACTGCAAGGAACTAGCAGTACTATTCAGTTATATTTTTATTTTTTCTTTTATTTTTTTTAAAATCGCAGAACAATCCTCCCACACACAAATATTCTTGCCATGCAAGGAAGCAATGGAAAAGAGTTAAAAAATCTGAATCTTAGCCTAATTTTAACTTGGTTGAGAACAAAATCAGTATTTCAGCCCCTCATGAGATATTGCAAGGATATTTTTTGTCTTGAAAAGGAAGAAAGACGTTGATTAAAAAGATCAAGGTGCTTGATAAATCATGCCTATTCAAATGAAGTGCATATATGGGAACAAACAAATAATTTTGAAGATGCCCTCAATAAAGAGGACTGTTTTCTGAAAAGTAGTGACTCTGAAAAGATTATAGTGGCAAGTGATTGAACGTGCGGGAAAATTGTACTCAGAGAGTGGTTATCAGTGGTTCAGTAACAAAATTGAAGGATATTGGAGTAAAGTTCTACAGGGATTTTTTCCTGTTTCCTGTGCTATTCAGTATTTCCATTAATGACTGAATGATGGAATACAGAGATTTTGTATTAAGTTTGCAGATGACACCAAGCTGGGAGCAAATGTAAATGCTAGAAGGCAGGAGGACAGTTTAGCATGATTATACCAAACTTGAGAAATAGTCTGAAAAAAATAAGGTAGTCTTCAATAGAAATTATTATTAAAAAATCATTCCTTAGGCAGAAACTGTAATTTTCCCAAATAGAGAATGGATAATGCTCTCTGGATAGTGAGGATCTGGAGTTGCACTGTAGCATGATCTGAACATGAGTCAACAGTTTCTTAATATTGCAAAAAAGAAATACAGTGTGGGGATGTATAAACACAAGTGTCGCCTGCAAAATATGTGCAGTAATCCTTTCCCGGAGCTCAACATTGATAGAGTCCTAGCTGAGGGCTCTTTCAAAGTCCTAAGGGTAATTTTAGACCTGTGATGCCAAAGAAGATGCAGATCAGCTGGAGGAAGTTGAGAGGTGAGTGATAAGGTCAGAGGTCTAGAGAAGGAGATGTTGTTTATCCCTGACTGTAGGTACCTAAAAGGATGCTGCAGAAAGGAAATGGATGCTCTGCTTCTCCATGCTTATGACAAGCCAAAGTCATGGCTCAGACAATAAGAAAGGATCCCAGACAGAAATGAGGGTAAAAGGCTTTGTAACCAGAAGGCAGCGAATCACTCCAATGCATTGCTCGGGGTGTTGTTCCCCTGGGAGGATTGCTGGAGATCTTTAAAAACAAATTAGAGAAACATCTGCAGAGATAAAACAGCTGGAATTGATCCTGAATTAGGGTAGGGAGATAAGTTGGAAAGAGATTCTAAAATCTCTCTAAGTTACGAACATTTTATTGAAAGAAACAATTCAATAAATGTTATAATCGTACAGAAGGGAGTGCTAATTATAAGTAGAGTAGTACTACTACAGGGAGGAGCTTTGTATCCAAATGCTGTCACTGCTCTTGTTTGCTTCAGCAGAATGATGTAAATTATGATGGAGAAAATATTTCATTGAAGCTTAATGTTTGCAGGGGCAATGTAAGCTATCTGTAAACTTGATTCTCATTTAGGTCATAGTTTCAGTCAAAGGAAGTGGGAATATTTTTTAAATTAATGAACAATTTTGGTTTGTCTTTATAAAAAATAATTTATTTCTTGCTTTGAAATTATTTTTTTAAATATAAAAGTTTCATAGAAGATCTCAAAAGGGCTGAATTACTTCAAAATGAAGGCTAATATTGTTCTTTGCACCAGAATTAATTTGGGGATTTTTTTCTCAAAAATATCTTGGTAAAAATTAAAATGTTTTTTTTTTCAGTAATATTTTGTTTGGTGATGGAACAGAAAAGTTTGCTATTCCCTAGTTGTATTTGTCAAGCCTTTTGAGACCTGACACAGCCTTTCTACACAGAACTGTACACCAGTCCATTTCAGCTATTTCTCTCAGAGCAGTCTGGATTAAGAGTATTCTCTCTCCTTCAGACTGCAGACTTTCTCTCTCATTCAGTAATTTGCAGCAGCCAGGCAGGTAGCTAGTATATTCCTCTATGCCTTAATACATATAGAGACATGAAAAGCAATGAAAAATTGGCAGAAGTGAAGACAAAGGCCTTGATGGCCAAATAAAAGAGATAACAGATGAAATGTAGTTGTCTTTGATACCTAGGAAAGCATGGCAGTAATTTCTTTAGATCTCAAGCTGACTGGATCTAGGATTTGACAACACATTCTTTCCCTTCTTCCTTCTCTTCTATCATACACTTACGGATGTTATCTCCTGAGAAGTGTACTTAATTTGGCTTTTGTTTTTCTAACTGCTTCAGTGAGGAGCAAAATCACCCTCTCTGCCTGCAAGCAGCATTGCAGTAAGCAGCCTCACCCACCCCCCTTCCATATCTTTCTCTGGCCAGTCCTATCCACACATTTCACAGCCTGCTCTTTACTTTTAAATCACTTAGTCTTGGGTTTGTGGGGGGGTTTTTGAGTCCTCTTCTCCTCTATCCCTCTACTCACCTGCATACATCTTCCCAAACCCTCTTATAAGTCAAGCATCTCCATGAAGAGATATCAGATTTTCTTCCCTCAGTAACTAGGGCTTCTGTTGCTTAGGCAAGAGCTGCTTTTGAAGTGAGGTTATCAGAAACTGTCCAACAGCTGTGGAGACTCCTGAAGGTCCCTTTCAGGTAAGAAACCCTGTGGGGTGTTTGCTTTGTATCTGGGGGCCTATTTTACTTCTACAGTTGCTCACTTGTGCCTTTAAACGTGAGCCTTGAAGAGGGCTCTTGCTTGATGCAACCTCATAATAGTTGATTTATTTATTTTTGTTTTTTTTTTTTAAGTACAAGGGTGCCTATATTCTCTCAGGCAACACATGTAAAATCAAGTGTCTGAGTTAGGTCTTACTTGCACCAGGTCTTGTTGACACCAGCTGGAAAGCACCAGGTGTATCAAGCCAATATAATCATGCTCAGAACCATACTCTATGCATTTCTAGGTATCTTTCCAGGCTGAAGAGAAAAAGGACAAAAGGAGTCTTTCAAAAAATTCTTTGTATGCCCTTGCTAAGCAGATCTGCAAAGCCTACATTCCTCCTCCAGTGCTTATTGGACATGGCTTCTCTTCTACAGACAATGGAAGTGAGAGTCATTGTTTTTAAACTACTCTGCAGTTGTCATTTAATTCTGTGACCTGTAAATTCAATGACCCCTGTTAAAGAGCTGTATTTTCCGAGTCATTCATTCAAGTTCAGGGCATGGAATTAACCTATTTTGATAGCCAGTGGGGTCTCAACTGCAGATGAGGCTCCTCTCCAAGTATAGACAAGGACTTGTAATCTCAGTGACTCTTGTTTTGCCCTTCATACCCTCTCTTGACTTACTTCCTCTTGATGCATCTCTTTCCACAGAGTGAGTTTTATTTGGACTCCTGACTGAGATGTCAGGCCCTGGAGCTTATATATCTGCCAGATTGCAACCATGAACACTTTTGACTGTCCAGAGCAGAAGGAACTGGTGTCAAATTATCAAGATTATTTCCTGCTCTCAACGCTATCTTCTGGAAGACATGTCCCACTCTAAACCACAGAGAATATGGGAAATTTTGGATGACAATAGGACCACTTCAACCACCTGTCCTCCATCACCCTGTTGAATTGTCCAAGGACCTTACAGGAAAACTGACAATTAAGTCGAACTCTACTTGAGCAAAGTGGGACATAAACTGTCCTTCTGAAGGGCTTCAAGAGGAGAGAAGTCACCCAGGCCAGCAAAAGGATTCCTGAGGATGAATCTGGCACTGGATAGGGTGTATATGTTTCAATATAAAGTCTGTGTGAATAAAGTAGGTGGCACGGAATGTTTCTCCTCAACATAAGTAATATCTTCTATGACATTTTATGCTGTTTCATTTCTTGCTGAATTTAAAAAGCAAGTAATTTAACCCACCTGGGAGCAAAAGCAAGGTGCAAGGAATCTCTGTCTTCAAACAGGATGAGCGAGTCCTAATGTGAGCATGTTATAAAGAAAAACTTTGCCCCTGAAGAGGGTTTTATGTTTCCCTGAAGCAAAGAGTAGCTCCATTTCTACCAGCTCCACAGTCTGTCTGATATTGATAAGTCTTGAGTTGTCTTTGAAAGCCTGTCTCTTTCTTCTGATAAATAAATATTACCCCAGATTATTTTCACCCATCTGCAAGAGAAATCATTATGAAATTAACCAGTGATCAACCAAACCACATGGGGAGCTCAGAAAGGGGTTTTAGGCTTTTTCGAATGACTGGCTGTTCTCTCTCCATCTGGTTGTGTTTAGCTCTGAAATATAATTTTCAGTGCTGATCACTGCTGGGTAGACCATACAATTAAGGTATTTGAAAAACAAACATTTCTAAACCACTGATCATTGGGGAGATGGCTTAGAAATGACAGCCCATTTTCCAAGAAGATGGTTGGGAAAGGGAACCTGAAAGCTTAAGATAACATTGAAAAGGAAACAGAATAAGTCCAGGGAGGGGAAAAAAACCAAAAGAAGAAAAAAGAAACCAACCAAATAAACCCACCCTCACAAGGATTTTGACTGCTTCTCTAGTATTTTCAGACTGATATTATTTGAATGCTTTAAGGAATCCAGCTTGATTTCTGTGTATTTCCATGGCTTCATGCTGCTACACAAGAAATATATTACTGAGAAGCAAAACTTGCAACAGTTTGAAAACAGGAGATATTTGCAGTGATAAGAGGAATTTTAGCTCTGTAACTCTTTTTTGGACTTTACAATATCAAATTTCAAGCAGGAATGATGGCAGGACTGAATGCCCAAAGACAAATTTGGACGTGCCTCTCTTTTCTGGTACCCTGATGATTATTTCTTTTTCCCATCTAAACTCAGCTCACTTTGGCTCACCTCCCACTATCCTCGGGCAGCTGCGTTTTGATTCTTAAACAATTTCAAAACTGTTCATTACTGAAGATAAGTACCTGGCTCATTATCATGTTAAAGATGATTTAAAGCCAGGAAGTATTTTAAAGTTCCATTTTGACTATTTTATCAGTTAAACAAGAAGATAGAGACAGTAAAAGATAAAGAATGTATGATTTGATGGCTGGTGCAGGAACACAAGTGTTCAGGAGTAAGCCAGAAATTAACAGCTTTGAACTCTTGCAGAGTTCAGATATAGGAGTGAGTGCTGCTGAGGCACTACTATGTAATCCATTTAAATCAAACCAAAGTCAGGATTTCCATCTCAGGGAAGACTCAACCCAGTTCTCGGATGAAGAAGTAAAGCCCATCTCTAGCAATAGTACTGGTATTGCAATCAACAGTGTTGTGAAAATAATTGGTTAAGGATAGGATGTATCTGTATTTCCTAGAAGTCCATGGCCACCTTTGACCGAGGACAGCAAAGATTTTGGATCCTGCAAAGGAAGGTAATGCAGAGGAATGCAGTGGAAGCCTCCAGAATCTGAGATAAGCTTTGACTAAGCCTTTTAATACTTGGATGCTTAAGCAAAGATAAACTCCAAGCTTTTGGCAGCCTTGCCCACAACTAGCTGAAACACAGAAGGACCAGGTAATTACCTAATGTGGTAAGAACAGTTATGGGAAGTGTGTAAAAGGTAAGACAAATACAACCTGACACCAAGGCTTGCTCTTATATCTGGAATTTTCATATCCAATGCAAGTTCTTTCCTTTAATGTTTGCTGAGATGCATCTACTCTTGGGGTGAGTCTTAGCATGGTTTTACTTCCTTCCCACTCCAAAAAGCTTGAATATTGTAGGCTTGTGGAAAATAGGGAGTAGAGTCCTGGTTCCTTCTTCCAGACAGTTACTAGGATGGAGAGGCTGTAAAAATTCTTCATTTTGCATTTTTTGAACACTTGTTACTCAAAACGTGGTTATAGTCAAATGCACAGAGTTAGACCTCCCCAGACTTTGGGAAGACCTGAATCTCAGCATGTCAGCTCTTCTAAGCAGTGTGCAGGAGTTGTTGAATACCTGGAAAGCACCTAGGGAGCTTCCATAAACAACTTTTAAAATGATAATGATAGTTAATGACCTAATTTCCTAGCCAGCCAAAATACCTGCGGAATCAAAGTCCCATATCTGAATTAATCTAAGCTCTTGGGAGGTTTTCTTCTGGACTTAATATTCACAATTACTGCTTTCTCTCTGGCATTTTTTGGGCCAAAAGACCCCAGTTTAGATATCCAAACAGTCAGACATAATTATTTATTTTCTGTGAAATACCAGGGATTGCAGTTTTGTGTATCAGCAGGGAGTCTCAGGACAAGTGCTACTTTACTACCCTCCAATGAGGCACATGTATGTGCAGAATACATGATCAAGTGTCAGAAAGCTTCAGTAAAAAGAGATTATATATCCTCCCAAGTTTCTTGATCCAATTACAGTCACACTGTTCTTTATTTCTAACCCATATTTTTTTGCTGTGAATTGGTAATTTTCCTCTTCATCTTTTAATCAGTTCTATAGTAAAGGAGTCACCATCAACCTTTTTATAACAACTTACCACATATTGAAAGATGATTTATCATTTTTCTCTCCATCTTCATTTTTTTCTTTTTAAACTGGCTTGTAGTATGCATTGAGTACTGGACTTTACCTATAACTTCTGCCTGTTCTAGAAAGACATACAAGCTGCATTGCCATCAATTCAGAGTGAGACCTATCTACATGGTACTCACTAGGCAAATCTATGCAAACTAAAAAATCAGCATATTCTGCCTGCTCTTGCAACACAGCCTTTTGTGGTGAGTTCCTTATAATTATCAGTTAATTGTTGAGGATCCTATGTTGCCAAAAAATTGAAGATGTGAAGATTGGATGCTGGTACAGTTTCTAGCTCACAGGGTACTTAGCTATTCCAGCAAAGATGTCATCACCTTTCTACAGCATATGCCCACAAGCCTGTGTTCTGGTATAAATGACCTTAATAGAATTTCTGACTTGTGAAATTATCTCCCTCTCGTAGTAACACTGGCTAGAATTAGTTGGTTTGATTTAACCTTCCTTTTCTTGGAAATCTTCCTTAGCAAAAGCATCTGTGTAGTTAAAAAGTCCCTAAAAGTGCATTAAATGTTCTTCAGTAGCCTGAGATCTAGATTGAAAATCCTAATTCTAACTATTAGAGGGAACATATTTTCACCTTCCTTCAGCTTTTTGTGACCATAAGAAAAATAACTGCCCAGCTATATATGTACCAGAGAACAGGTCACTCATCTCCTAGATTGTTTGGGTAAGATGTAGTGAATGTGGTGTGAAAGTCCCCACACCTCACTCAGTGGGAACACATCCTGTGCTTGAGCAATGTGCCTTTATGTGTTCTTTGTAGGAGCAAAGCTGTTTCACCCGAACCCTCAGCAAATTCTGTCTTTGCATGCAGAGAAGCACAGCTTTCTCTTTGTGCAGCTCAAGAATAAATCAGCCTTACAGTCCAGTCACTAAAATCTCTGCACAGTTTTTTTTTTTTTCTAGTTATAACCTAATTAAAATGCCATCATCTTCCCTATATCTTTAGAAAATCTCATATTTCCTCTGACTGGTCCATGTAGAGAAAATCAGTTTCTCCTACTAAGCTGATAAAGCTACATGATGATAGTTTTTATTTCACAGGTACTTAACCTGTTTCCAAATTATGGATGACAAGTCACATAAATTACATGCATACTGTGTTTTATTAATTTTTGGTTTTAAATTCACCCAAATGTGAAATCATATATATCACACACAGAAAAACAATAAGGAAACAAAGATGATCCATAGTCTGTTAGTTTCTTACAGTGAATAAAATAGATTCCTATAGCCATCTGGAACTCATGAGCTCAAATATATCACACCATGGATTATACTTTATGCAATTGTATTTACGTTTCTTTGATAACATTAAAAATTGCAGAGGGAGCTGATCAAATTTCTAAAACAACAGGACTTTAGGAAACAGCCAGCTTGGACAACCAAGGCCAGGACATGATTAGCTGTCTGCTTTGGTACATGTAAAATTGATTTTTTTCACTCATTCGACCATTGTATCTTTCTCTTTTTCTCAGTACAACTCCATTTTCCTGGCCTTGATCACAGAGAATCAGTAGGAATTCAAACAGTCAGCATACATGCTGGTTTATCTGCACTGCTTTATGAACTTCACATGCCAGAAAAAAGTTCAAATACTTCTTATCTTCAATTTCACAAATCTGTCTATCTCTCTATCTCTCTATCCATCTACCTGCCTACCTACCTAAAAATGAGGAGTGCTCTGTAACCCAATATATTTCCCATATAGGATGAAGATTTTTAATTTGCTTATATATTTGCTATACAAATTTTATCACTCTTTCTAAAAAAAATGCTGATTCAATCTTTCTTCTGCATGAACTGTGTTGATGTTAGTGATGTTAAAATCATTTACTGTTGAGTCAGATTCTGAATTTCTTTCTTAAACGAAATTATTATTGGCTTGTATGTGAGTTTTGTCTGAGTGAAGACATCAGATTTTAGCCCTTATATAACTCCAGGTTTTGTGTAATTAATTGTAAAATATTTAAAAAATAGTTATATATAGCTAGTAGGTATACCATTACAGGTGAAATGCCATGATGAGTGGAATGAGCTACACGCCATTTGAAAGACTGCACAGCAACATTTCACGGTGAGATACGCCAGAAAATGAAGAACATTACACCTGCAGTGAAAGTTTGGGTAGAAGAAAACAAATTATCTTGTTGGAAAAAAAAATCAGAGTGGGGTTTAGTAACATTTCATCTTGACACCAACACCAAAAGAACTTAACTTTACAAAATACGCCAAAGTTGTCCAGAGCATGCCTATGATGGGGAGATAGAAGGTTCAGTGTGAGGCTGGAAACGAGCTCATGACAGGACAGATTTCAGCTTTGCAGAATTCCATAAAACTGAGTTGGAAACTACAGTGACTCAGCATTGGTCACTGGCCTAAACTGGTCAGGTAGTTGAACTAGATGATAATTGTAGGGCTCTTCTAGCTGCAATATTCTGTTCTTTTCTGTTCTGTTCTTTTCTATTCTGTTCTATTCTATTCTACTCTATTCTATTCTATTCTATTAAATTACACGTAAGGAGCTTAGAGAAACTATCCATACACTCTGTACAAGACTCTTGACAGCCAGCTAAATACTCATCCTAGTTTTTCCTTAGTATTCATCTCTGTTGCTGTGTGAGTGCAAGACATACCAAACAAGAAAAAAGCACAATTCACAAGCCAATTCAAATAGAGAATATTGGCTAGGGCTGTGGGGTGGGATATAGTTGTTATCTTGATATGTTGAGAATGGCTTCTTACATTCAACTGTGTGCAACTGGCACTGAGCGCCTACTCTGCAGGTACAAAAACCAGTTCTAGTGTTCCCTGCACCACAGTGCAAAAAAGCATTTCTGTAAAGGTGTAAAGAAATAACTAAAATTAAAAAAAAAAATAGTTTTGTGCAAGAAAAAAGTGATGAGACAGATGCCTGTAACCATTGGCAAAGATTTCAGTGTATCTTTTAGGGAAATAATGATCTTTTGGGTTGTGACTGGCTTGCTGAGCACTTCTCTTGTCATATAATTGCCCATGAAATTGCAGCCCATACGGTTAAAATATTAAACTGGATAACATTACAGTTTTTAATCCACAGCTGAGACAAAGCAGAGATCACGAATAATCCTGTTCAACAGCACCACATTTACTGTCTGATGTGGGAGATGTTGATTAGCTTTTAAGTAGAAACATATTTTTTAAGGTTACATAATCTGATGCTCAGATTTCCCCCTCCCCCTAGAAAAGAATTAAACTAAATATTATGAGAGATTAAAAAGTTCTCTAGGCCCTTGGTTTTGGGGAAGAGGGGGTGCACCTGCAGCTGGGGTTTTCCTTTCCCTTCTTCCCAAACCTGTCACTCAGTGAAGCATATTTGTGCAGTGTGTCGTGTATAAGATCACACATTCAAGTCATCAGAACCTGACTCAGCTGTTACTCAGTAATTCCTCAGGCAAAACCAATGGAAATTTGCCTGAAGGAAGACTAGAGATGGAGTGAAAATGGCAGGAGACATGAGGAACTGAGACATGGAAACAGGAAGGAGAAATGATCTCTTACCTCGTTCATGACCCGTGATGACCTGTTCCAGCAGATTTGCACCTTGGAACATCCCTTGCTGGGCACCAGATAACTCCTTTTGTTTTTCTTATCTTTATGTTGCCACTTTTCTATAAAGCTGCTTTTGGACAGAATCCTTGGACCTCCACTAAATCAATTTTTTTGCCTCTTGCTGTTCATGCAGATACTGAAAGATGGGGCATGAGCCCTTCTATAAGGGGTTTCTGATTCTGTCTGCTACCTGCTGTCCTGTATGCAGATTATGGTGGGAATTGCTCTTGGGTGCTGGAAGGAGATAGTATTTGAGAGGACAATGTTCCACATTTTTGGTCATATTTCTTTTGGAATGCAATGAGTAAGGTCCTGGGGTAAAATGTTCCAGCTGTGGCCTTTAACGTAACATACAGAAATCAACAGAGTAAACCTGGGCAAAAAATAAAATTTAGAAATGTTCTTCATTTAGCATAGTTAGCCTAAGTTAGTCAATGTCATTAGAGAACTAGGGGAGGTAAAACAATTCAGAACAGTTTGGGTTAGGCCAATAAAGAATTATAACTTAAATTTGAACCTCTGCTATAAGTCAGTTCAAGTTAAGAGCACTGCTTATTTTCCACTTTCTTCCTCTATCTATTTTTTTCTTTCTTTGAAGTGTAGACATCCCTGCCAACAGGCACCTAAATAAAATTGGAATGATTTTTCAGAAGTGCTGAGCACAAACAAATCTAATCAAAATCAGAACAAGCTGTGGGTGTTCAGAAATTTTAGGTGCCCAAACAGGGATTTGGCTTCACAGAGTTAGACGCCCTTGTTTGAGAAGTTTTGGCTCAAAATTATACTACCCAACCCATTGTATGAGTGTAATGTTCAGTGAAATGTCAAGCTCAGCTTAAACCTCTGGGAAACTAATAAAGTCCATGTACAGTATTCACCTGGGAAATTGGCTCTTTTTTCTTTTCTTGCAATTATTTAGGAGACAAGACTCAGGGCAAGAATCATAATGTTGCTTTTTTGGTTTTTTTTTGTTTTGCTTTTTTTTTCTCTCTCTCTGTCTCTTTTTAAAAATTCTCTTTCTATTTTTTTTTTAATTTTTAAAATATATATCTGTTTATTTCTTTTCCTTATTTTCATCATTCTGGAATTTCAAGCACATAAAAGATGCCAAAATAATAGCCCTAAAAGCAATTTTCCAAGTTGAACTTGGAGGTGAAAAATTACATCAGTCACCAAGCCTGGGCTCTGGGGCCAGCTCAATCAACATTAAGAAGAATCTTCTGAGGAGCTGCATCACCCTTTCTTGTAAAAGTGCTCTGTGTAGCAGGCACAGCTGGCTGCTACAAGCTAGACAGATATAAGCATAAACCAGGAGACACAAAAATGACCCTCATTTTACAGTGATTTTAGATATTCCACTCCTTAAAATGCAGCAATGTCAAGCCTGAGGTGATCTAAAAGAGAATTGGTCCTTCTCAGTGCAGGGAGAAATGCTGTACAGAACACAGGGGTTTTGCTGCCATGTGCAAGACCTCAGTACATGAGGATCAAGGGCAAGAGGTTGTTGGGTTGGTGTGTTTTGCTTGTATCAAAAAGAAAGTATACTGAAAATGGGAGGGAACAGAGGATAGAAAGAAAAGCTGAATATCAGGCTCTGTCAAAACATCCAAGCAGCTGAAAACAGGGTTTGGCTAAAAGAAAAAGGATCAAAAGAACATCGATCAATACAGATGTTATTTCCAAGCTTCCAAGACGGTATTACAATCCAGATTTCTGGCCCAGGAGTCAGACCCTTGCCCAGTAGCAGCTGTGTTTTATGTACCCAATCCCCCTTTAACATTTCCCCATTTTAGCCAAGTCTCACCATACTTCCGTTCTTGCTCTCTGAAATTCAGATGAAACAGCTGCAGGACACACCATGCCAGGCAACTCCTTCTTTAATTTTTCTCTCTCACAGCAATAGTAAAAAAATTAAGCCAGTTGACACTGCATGAATGAGCAGGTTAATCAAAACCAGACCCTGCTGGTGGCCCAGTTTCAGTTGAGCTCAGATGGGTGGCAGGGGCAGAGCCAGCTTCATACAGTGATGTGTATGGGACTGTACTGAGACATCCTTTGTATTATAAGCTTCACCAAGGATGGGCTCTGACTTTGTTGTGTTCAGCCCTCTGTTCAGGACATCTGGCTCCTCTCCTTTCCTTCCCAAATTCCAGCCAGAGGTGATTGCTAATTTGAAAACCACACGCTCTTTGCTGCACTTAAGTATGAACATGCATTCTGAGAAAAGGCCATCACGGGCCACAGGGAACATATGTATCTATTTATTTTCCATTAGTATTAATGAAATTTTTAAAAACCAGCTCTTTCATTCCCCTCTTTAGTTGGAACTAGCAGAGACAGGTCCTGTTCTGGGAAGCACAGTTATTTTCCTTAGTGTGAGCACAGACAAATGTACACGTTCAGAGGAGAAAATCCCAAGCCTATGAACCAGATGACCAAATATCCCCAGGCTGGACTAATAAGCTCTGAATCAAATTCCTTTTCCTTACGGAAACTCAGTGGAAGAAACCACTGTGAATTTGGGTTTGAGAGGTGAGAGACACCTACATACTCAAGTGAAGCTGACAAAAACTGAAGATATTTAAAGCATCCAACTCTCAGACCCATAGGCCAGCCCTCAGGCACTGAATACTAGCCATCAAACTGAAATGTCCAAATCAAGTGTGTAATAACTGAAGGCTTGCTCTGTGAAACATATTGGCACAGAATCGTTCAGAGCTTTAATTTTCTAAGTGTCTTTTTGGTTTGTATATGGATGGAACATACTGCTTCTTAGCTCTGCAGTCAGAAGAGTGATGTCTAAGGTCTTTAAGTCTCAATTCTTCTACTTGTACCTGCTCTAAATTCCTGTTTCCTACTCTTGAACTGGAAATAGCCACATAAGCTGCATCCTGCTATGTCTCTGTGAGGATCTTAACATAGTAGTAAAAAATATTAAAATTTATAACTAATTAGAGAAGGAGAGACTGTGGCACTCTTTCCTTTTTATCTGATATCTTGCATGACACGAAAGGGTTAAAACAGTTCTAAAAAAACGCACAATTTACACATTTCACTGCTAAACATGAAGGATGAGAGCTGAAACAATGAGAGAAATACATTCCAAAGGCTGATAATACGAGAAAAATCTATCAGCTCAGCTTTCAAGCCCCAGTGGAGACCACTTGGGTAAAACAAAACAAAACAAAACAAAAGAAAACAAAATAATGTATTCATCTGGAATTCATTGAGGGTTACTCCCTTAGAAAGGAATACAGGGAAAGTGGACCCAATCATATGCATAAGATCCAGAAGAAGTAAGGTGTCCTCCTGCAGAACCAACGAAGAGCTGCTCTGTGAGTAGTAAAGGAGAACCAAAATTTTTTTACAGGTCCTTCTGCAAGCCTTCACTCAAAATATGTGCCCAGCAGCAGGCTCATATGCTCAGTCAGGAGCTTGGCAGCTGCTTTTGCTAGCTCAAGTCTCCTGTAAAGAGGAGGCCTTGAACAATATTAATGTTTTCTGTACTTACCCTCTCACAGCCCCTAGATTCGTCATTAAATTGGTGCATTTCCCAGCTCCTCTGGCCAGGCTCTTTGGCAGCAGCAAATTCCCCTGACCTAGTTATTCCTAATCCTCATACCCAGTACACTGGCACAAAAATAGCCCTGCTGTCCTGAAGACATCTTCAAACCTTTGTGAAGCCCTTTACCCATCTAGTGCCTTTCTTCCTGCTGTGCAGGGGGAAGCGGAATTCCAACATATTTTGTGCAATTCAAAGTCTCTCCAGAGTTGTCCACATGTCACCATTTACTGAGGCAAAGGACATTTCATGTGGTTTTGGCAAGGGACTGGCAGTGGAAACCTCCATGATACCTACTGCTACTCAATGGATGTGCTTGTTTTTCATTCGAAAACATTTTGTTGAGTAAAATCCTGGCTAGGAAAACTGCCTGTCTATTCCACTTATATTATTTTTCAGAGCAGAAGGAAATGTTATGTTCCTGCAACATGGCACAATTGCAGAACCTGTCTTTGCCCTTAGCAACCAGGCAGATCACATTTCCATACAGAAGCCCTCTAGAAGGGATTTATTGAAACAGGTATTCTTTTCCCAAGACTGCTCACCTCCAGGTTACTCAAAAGTTGTTTGGTAATATCTGGGTGAACAGCTCAGCTTCCTCCTTTTGAGGATGGTTTCTCTGTCCTTCAGGACTCCATCTACAGTCTAAGAATGAGCAGGACTTTGTGGAGGAATTTTGAAAAGAATTTCATGGAGATCAATGCTGGTACTAAGGGACAGGAAATGCACACATATAATTTATGTTATTATTGGTAGCATTAAAGATTGCCTAGAGAAAGAGCCATCAACAAAACCTTGGTTTTCGTTCTGAATTTTCTCATCCAGAGGAATGAATTTGTATGTCTGGACACTGACATTAGAAGTCTATATGTAGGTGCCTATAAGTGTTCATATCTACAGGTATTTAAGGTACCCTGATGAGATTTACATTTACCAGATCTAAGATTAGAAGTTAACATGTGTAATTGAGGCAAAAATTATCCCTGCTCTGGCACTGATTTCCCAGTCTAGGACAATTATCTCTTTGGTGTCTTTGTGGGATGTTTCTAAATGATAAATATTCTCTAAAAGCAGAACTACTCCTTGAAATCTACCAAAAGAAAAGATAATCATATTGATTCTCCACCTATAATATGTCTGTTCTTGTTGTTGATACCAATCCAGCCTGAGTGAATGAATATAAAAGGGGATTGTGACAGGAACACGACTTTTAAGTTCATTTCAAATTTGGAATTCAAAACAAAAAGAAAATCCCACAGCTTCATACTAGTTTAACACAGAAACAAAAGTTCTGATTTTCTTTTTCACCTACTCTTCTTTTTCCTCTTTATAAAGTGTAGATTTTTAGACATTAGTCTGAAATTGTTGTTTTGAAAAAAATGGAAGCATTTTCCCTCCATTTGGCTTTCAGAAGTACTAAAAGCTAATTTCAGACTGAAAATGTAGAAACTAGACTGTTAAAATTTCTCAGAAGAATTTTAGTTAAGAGAAAGTCAATAAAATGTCAGTCTTGACCCAGACAGACTTGCTTTTTTTTTTTTTTTTAAAGTAAGAAGATCCTTAAAGAAAATTCCTCTGTTCTTTTCCCCTAAATCCTGCACAGCCACAGAGTCAGAGGAATATGTCATTCTCTCCTCCTTTTTTTCAGTCACAGGAACTAGTAAGGCATCCCCTTTTACAAAACTGCTTGCTGTGCGTGTCACTTTGTGCTTTTTG
Organism: Manacus vitellinus; assembly: GCF_001715985.3. Taxonomy (NCBI): domain Eukaryota; kingdom Metazoa; phylum Chordata; class Aves; order Passeriformes; family Pipridae; genus Manacus; species Manacus vitellinus. The sequence goes on along the minus strand of NW_021939632.1, from coordinate 8,458,895 downwards.
ATCCCAGAAGAGAAAAGGAAGCTCCTGTTGGTTAGTGAGGCTTGTGTTAGCACAATGAAGTAGAAAGACTTATGTGCTCTGTGTTGTGTCCAGCACAGCACAAATGCTTTAGCTTATTTAAAAAGTAAAGCATACAAACAAGGGACACAGCAAAACTCCCAAGCAATAATCACTTATCTGTGTCAGCCTCACACACAATTTCTTTCCTGTGCAAGTTACCTAGCACCCACCAGTTTCAGTGAAGCTATCTGTTTTTATCAGCTCCAACTGGGTGTGATTTCAAGTATTTCACACGAGCCATCTGTTCTGTAAAAGTCTTCTACTAAGAAAACTGTTTCCCAGAATGACAAAGTCATGGAGAGAAGTTTCTGAAGTTATCTGTCTGACTAAGTTCCTGCAGGAGTCCTTCATCTAATGCTCCTGGAATTTCCAAACAATGAATTAATTGATTGTGCTATACAGTTAATTAACTAATGTGAGAGATTTGGAAAGGTATATGCTACGTATATACATATTTATATATACACATATTCATGTATATAAACACATATATATCTCTTTGTATATCTAAGTAAACAGCAGACTGTACTCCAGGGAAGTTTAGGGCTGGAGAAGCCGTTTATGCATTAGTGGCCTTGAAACTCAACCACCGAATACTATGGAGAGTGTTAAATAATGACAGGGAAACCTGGAGCTGACAGTGATTTATCACTGGTGAATGATACATTTTGTGAGTCAGAAGTGAGCTGCTTTAGCAGAACTGGCTTTAGGAAGAAGTGCTCAGCACTCCATTAGGCCTGCCCTTAAAAATTCTTCATGCTGTCTCATTTTCACAAGTGTCACTCAATAGTTTTTTCAATAACAATGATGTCCCAAGGCCAAATAACATCAAATGGATATCATTCTATGAAAAGGACTGGAACAGAAGCTGAAATGTGGTAGCAATGTCACCCTTGTTATATCTCTGGGAAAAGGCTGAATTCATTCCAACCCAAACAGAGCCGGTCACCTTTGTCTTCAGTACTCTGTATGCCATTTAGCCTTTTGTGTTAGGTCTTGTTAAAACACTTCTTTCTAAGTCTTCTAATTTAGTCCAACACATGCCATCCAACTTCCTGATTATTAGTATGTAATAATACATTCTACTATCAGTACAAATATCAGTGCAAATATGAATATAAATGTGGCCTTTCTGTGCCACATACCATTGCTTTTTCCATTAAATAAAATCATCAGTCTTAACTCAGTAGTTTTATTCCCTCTTGATAGATGGGTCAGTGGAGAAACAAATAGATTTGTATTTGGTTCAAAGCCACAAAATTAATCAACTGTCCAGGCTTTGTGTGTTTCTTGTGTGTATTGGGTCCTTTTCCCTTTTGACCCTTCTTTACTAACCTAATAAATATTTGAGAGTCTAAATTGGAGAGTCGTGGTGTTTTTCCATGTTTGCTTTCGTGGGATGTGGAAGCAGACTACATGCCTTCCATCAGTGCAATTCAAGCACAAAGACTTGTAGGCTACCTTGGTATCTCTCATAGGCGTGTGTGCCAGGCAGCTGGCTGAGATGGGGCATGCTCTTCATCTACGCTTTGTGTGAGCAGATCACCATCATCGTGACTTCTGGCAGTCCATTCTACCTCTTCTACCCTGCTCCAGGAGATATCAGAGTCCCTCAGAAAGGAGCCAAGAAAACTCTCCTGCCTGTTTTCAGTTTCCTAAAGTTGCAAGGACCTAGAGGATGTCATGCATAGATAGAGGCATGATTGGGACCAGTGTAAGGCACAAAGTGGGCCCAGGCTCTCACCATCATACTCTAGAATATAACTAAAATGTTTTGGGGCTGAGTTTTCTGTCCAAGCAGGATACAGAAAGTACCACAAGCAGGTGGCTGCAGGTGAAGGGAAGTCCGGGATAATTTTGCTCTCTGGAGAAGTAACAAAGCTCCAAGCAAGTTTGGGACAGTTAGCTGCTAAGCTGGCACTATTGTGGCTTTCAGATACAGGCACCAAGATTAGTCAGAGGGTGGCTGTTGGAAGACACTGGTGTTATGACAGATATGATGACACTTCTGCCATGATTTTAGGCCCCAAAGTATGGAATGAGCCCAGCCTTGGACATACAGCATCAGAACCAAGCTGCCTGCAGAAAATCACTGCTGAGAATCATGTCAGAACAGGGATTGAGCGTGAATATTGCACTTTATCCAGGAGAAAAACAAAGCAGAGGCCAGCACAGACAGGTGTGTGAGCCTTGCTGAAATATGAAGTGCACTCCAGGGAGAGAGAGTGCAATCAAAAGAAGGACTTGACTTACTTTAGACCTGGCTCTGCATCATGTCTCTCTCCTGCTACCAATTCAAAAAGCTTCATCATGCCTGTGATCTGTGTTTAGTCCCCAATCTATGTGTAAGAACAGTAGTAATAGATTTCCAAAATAGGATTAAATAGGGCTAAGCAACATTGGCCCCACAGCAGAGAGCTGTGGTCAGATTTAGTGGGAGGGAGGGGAAGCCTAGAGATTGGAAAAGATTAGGGTTGCACTAGTATATCTGGTCATCATTTCACTGTTTTGCTTTGATGTGGTTCTCTAGAAAAGACTGCAAGAACAGGTTTTGCAGCTCTTGCTAGACGTGAACTTCAGAATAAGGAGGCAAAATGTGGAGGAAGAACTAGAAAAAAACAACATTCAATCTCTTAGAGCTCTTTTCTGCATCTGGCTCCTATTTAGATTGTAAATGTTCTGATACTACAGCAATGGGCACACTCTCCTGGAAACAGGCCTTGCATGACATGGCTTAGCAATAGTAAGGCTCGAAATGCTCATCATTAGTCCAGGAATGGAGCTGGCAGTGTGCCTCACCTAGAGAGTTACTATTGTTTTCATTCACTATGTTGTTTAATGCTCACATCTATGTGTCTGTGTAAGAAGTGTATGTGTGATGGGTGCTTGTGTGTATGTAAAAGAAACAATCTCTAGGGATATGTCTAGATAGATTTTTATGTAATCTGTACATTGTAAACTGAAGCTTGACACTCGTCTTCAACAGAGGGCAGAGGAGGGCATCCTCGGGAGCATACATTACCAAAAAAAAAAAAAAGTCTTAGCAGGCTGTCTGGAGGCTCTATGCAAGGCACATGAGCAGCCAGAAGCAAGATGGAGCATGCCATGCTCAGTCACTCATTAACAATGCTGCAGGCATAGGCCCAGAGTGGACCAAACTATTCAAAGGTTTGGGCTAATTTCAGGACACCTACGTAGGCTGGTGGAGTTGGTAGAATGGGGTAAGGTGCTGCACACCTCCCTGTGGAACGGAAGTATTTTTTTCCCCAACTGACCTACCACAGAGATGACAGCTGCAGAAGTACTGATCCACAGCAGCAGGAGAGGCACCTCTTTGCATTCCCCACTGCTGCTAATCCCCTGCCCCACAGCTCTGCAGAGAGATTGCAGCTGTTGCGGACAGGGCTGTCTGTTTCCCCTCTCGGTATGGTCAGGGCCCTCCCTGAAACAAAATCTCATGCCTCCTCTGCAGGATGGGCAGCTGGGGAAGTACCTGGAGTCAGGTCATGACTAGCTGGACTGTGCTGACCACAGCCCAGGAGTTACCATCTAACTAGATCAGGAGATAGATTGTATATTTCTTCACCTTTTTAGAGAAAGGGAACACAGCCATGGATTATCAAAGGTGTTTAGGCACCAAAGTCCCAGGACTAGGATCAACAGCACTTACCCAGGGACCCTGGAGCAGAAAACAATTTTGAATCAGTTTGCAAACTCTGTCCTACACCCACCTTGTCCTATAGGTGCTGCACGAACCTCAGTGCTCCCAGTTTTCCAAGTACCTGAAAAGGCAACAGCTGTTCTCAGTGCTGGGAGCATCCCTTTTTAATTCTCTTGTTACATCTGTTAACTCATTTGCCCCCTGTGAGAAGGAAAATGAATCACGGATGTCTTTTGTTTGCTAAATGTTAACAGCCCTGTGGAAAAACCCTCATAAAATATTCATCCTATCCTGCTCCTCTAAATTAGACAGTTACAGTTCTAACAAGCCTCAGAGAAGAGTTCTTCGTTCTCTCAGTCAAAGGTGCAGTTAAACATTTCTGCAGGCTTTTCTGTACTCTGCATCACCCCCAGCCAAAATTTCTGCTCCCCCAAGCTCTGTGTTGCTTTTATTGTTTCATGTCTTTGTGCATCTGGCACTACAATAGGAGAAGTAAAGGTTTCCAAATGCATTTATCCATGTTCCTGCTTTAATGATAAAGAAAAGGAATATATTTGCTATTGCAAATGCAAGGAATGATGGGGAGTAGTGTTTGCAGGTGTCACCAAGTGAATAGTTACCACCTGGGGAAGGGGACAGAGAGGTCTAAGATGTTTTTAAACCACAAGCTAATTGCAAGACCTTGGACATTACATCATCCATTGCTTTATTAGTTGAAGGGAAATGTTTTGACTCTAATGAGTGCTCACTCTCCTTCTTTTTCTTTTTGTCGGCAAGGCAGAAGAGAGATGCTTTCACAGACTCTGTCTCCCCATGTGCCTTCATTCCTTTCCATCCCAACTGGGTGCATGTTTCCACAAGGAGAAGGATGGACACAGCTGAATGGGACCAGCTCTCTCTGCTCTCTGACTCCTGCTAGTCTTTCCTTGTGGCTCCACCATGCCTTGCTTCTGACTGGATTTCTGATGACTCACAATAGGAGGGAAACAATCCTCAGATGCTTTGTTGCTTGAAAGCATCAAGGAGTAAAAGAAAAAGGGAGGGGGAAAGATTTAGACTGCAGGATAGGGAAAATGGTTTTGATGCCAGGTCCCTTTCAGAATAATCATTATGGGTAATGACTTGCAGATCCTCAATGTGGCCTGTGTTACTTCAGGCTGATTTGTTCCATACCATGACCTGAGCAAGCCTGCAAGACTCAAGGCACATGCTTTGCTGTGTTTCAGGTTCTTCTTGGAGTCTGAAGAAAGAAGTTGCTCTGAGCAAGTTGTTGATGACTCCCTGGCTGCACTGTGAGCTCCTGCCTGCAAATCAAAAGATTACTTGGTGAACAAGGGTAAAATACTATGCATGAGGGGTCCTGTTCATAGTGTGGGGAGCTATTTTCTCCTGTGGTCTTCCTTTTTGCTAGTGCTCAGAAACAAAATTGGCTTTCCCAGTACTGGGCAGGCTGCCCTGCTTCCCTCAACCCCTAAGTGGTCAGCCTAGTTCATTCAGGAGGAGGGGTCTCAGAGGTAATTCACTCAGGGAACTTCCTACTCCAGAATAATTAGCAAAGTAGACATGTTTGTAGGAGGAAGTTTTTGGAGAGGATAGTGTTACTTCCTGGTGCAGGAGCAAGCAGTTGGGTCTCTGTTTGAAACCACTGACAAGTGTCACGGTCCACTGGGAGAGCAACAGAGGCAGAGAGGGTTTGCAGAAAGAACAGGAAAGATTAGGGAGTCAGTCTTGGGGAACAGCTTGCTTCTGAGATGCAAAGGAAACTTATTGGTTTGTAATTGGGTAAAAGTCAGTCAATCTCTGTCACTTTTGCTGGCAGGATTTGATCTAATTTAGGAAAACACACAAGCTGATGGCAGGAGTGGAGTAAGCTGGGTTTCAAAGAGAAGGAAACAAGGTTCTCCCCTTTCGTGAGCCACTTGTTCTGGTGTGTGTCTTTTGTCAGCAAGTGACTTTCCAGTCTGGCTGTATGGCTGCACTGAAATTAGACAACAATTTCACTGAGCTTTTCAGGAGTGGGTTGGACTTTCAGACATGCCTGAGCTTGAGAACCAAAGCATGTATTAAAAAAGAATACCCTTAAATCCTCAAGGAAAAAAAACCACAACAACTCTGGTTTCACAGGACATAAGGTGATCTTGTTTTCCTAACACATATTCTATATGTGGAAAGCAAAAAAAACCAAAAAAATTTACAGCATTACAGCTAATAAATTTGTTAAGTGCAGAAAGGTTTTGTTTTTACATATAGAAGTGCTCAGTAGCACCACTAAAGTTAAAGGTCTGTCAACGTTTTTGTTAATAAATCCCCAATTTTCATGAGTTTATTAATCAGTCATAAAAGCCTGTTTCTGATTTCAGCTTGCCACATGAGTCCTCAGGCCCTGTCCCCCTCTAGTCTGAAGCCTGGGGAGTACACACAGAATTGGTTCAAACCTTTACTCCACCCTGATTTTGCAGCACTGAACACCATTAGAAAGACTATTTATTTGCATTTCAAAGAAGTAAAAAAGTGGAGGCAGAAGACTTTATGTTTATACCATGGAGGAACAGCATAAGCGTTAGTTAATTTTTTAACAATACAATGAAATTGTTTTGGCTGTATTTAGAGCTGCAAGAATGTAAAATGGAACAGGAGGCAGATTTCCGGGGTAGTGTTTCTGTGAAGAATTCTGGCTTTATATAGGAGTTGTGGGAGAGAGAGGGAGCAAGATATTCAGTCTGACATTTAGGTGTCTAATGCTCTATTACGTCCCCTGCTTAGGGTGCTTTGAGCTGCCCTTGCTCCTCAAAGGTAACGATTACTAAGGAACAGAACTGATATTGAAAGAACCTTGAGAGGCTTCTGGGGAAAAAAACCCCAAAAACCAAATCTCACAAAAAATTGTTCAGTTCTCCTAGTCCAGTGGTCACAGGTATGTGAAGACAAAGCTGTCTTAAAGGATGGGAAGGGTAAGGATGAATATGGACAATAAAAGCAATATCAATGTTTCAGAGTCAAAATTATCAGTTTGTATAGTCACAGCACCAAGTCTGCCAGAGTTCAGGAAGTGTTTGGATGACACTCTCAGGCATATGATGTGATTCTTGGGGCTGCCCTGTGCAGGGCCAAGAGTTGGACTTTGATGATCCTTGTGGGTCCCTTCCAACTCAGAATATTCTGTTATTCGTAATTCTGTGAATAGGATCTGATATCCCTGCATTCCAGCCCACTGTTCTAACCACCGGAGTGTTGCTTTGTGATTGAAAATGTTCCAACTTTTAAAAGACACTTCACTGCTTCCTATCTACCCCTAAGGGAGAGCAAGAGGTAACACACCAGTGTCCAGGGCAAAAGAGCCTTGATTTTGGAATATTTTATGTATCCACCTTAGTAAACCTGATTCAGGACTGTTGTGCATCCTATTCCAATTGAACTTAGACAAGTTCACATTTGAAATGTTTTATACATCCACTTGATCTCACCTATTGGAGGAAATTTGGCATCTGACCAGGTACCAAGAAAATGTCTTGTCCTGTTTGGGAAATGAAGCCATGAAAGACTCTTTGTACTAGGAGCCATGGTAGCTTATTTGCACAAAAATTAACAATCTTTTCCCAGGATACTCACTGAAAGAATCAAAAGTATTAATTGAAACTAATACTTCTTACAAAGTATCTTGCAGCCACATATCCTAGGAGATGCTTCATATCATTAGATTTGAATTTGATCTGATTTGATTTTGTCAAGGTCTTCAGCTAAAGGACGAGGTGCCCTATTACTTCAGTATTTCTTAGCTACTGTCTACATAGTTGTAGGGCAATCAGATATTTGGATGATCCAGATATTCCTCGGAATTCATATTCAGATTGCTCAGCATCATGGGAACAGATTTTTCAAGTCAATAATTGCTAGTCTGAATCCCAATGAGTATCAGAGGTGTCTAGGAATGGTAGATCAGCTCCTCTGTGAAAGACTGAGAAAGACATCCCCATGGACAGCCAAGATCTTGGTTCAGACCAGGACTCCATGTTTCTATTTCTAGAAAATACGCATTAAGGTTTCTTTAAGTGTCAGGAACCTGGGTAATTGCTCTAAACATGGATTTAGCAGAAAATTCCTCTGTAGGCATCTGGCCACACAGGATTATGGCTTGGAGACCTTTGTAAAATGTAACCAAGTTAGAGAAAACTATGTGTGAGACTGGGCCTTGGAGGAACAAGTATCGTGTGTTGTTTTAGGGTTAAAAGTATCGGTAAGATTTCTTGGTGACCCTTTGTACCATTTACCTCTTCCAGGCTTACCCGCTCCTTTCTGCTCCCTTTCTTTGGCAGCATATTGCAGACACACAAAAAGGTGACTATTCATGGCCTGGCAGGTGGAAGATTAATTCTGACAGAGGAAGAATTTCTTGATGAAGTGACTTCAAAGGCAAAATACCATGGAGAGGGAGGGGGAAGCAGGCAACGCTTGTGTGAAGGAAGAAGAGAGAGGCTATGCCAGTTGGCATCAAACACTAGAAGTATAACCCTCATCCTTAGGGCTGACACTGGCAGCTCAGCTCAGTGTATTGGCAGCTCTGCTTGTACGGCAGTTTCGGCTTCCCCTGGCTCCAGGCTGATTCACATCCAGGGGCACAAAGGGCACCTGGCCCATGTCCAGTGCCTGCACCAGGTAGAGCAAAGAAATCCTTGAGAGAAACAATAGAGGTATGTAACAAATTCCTCCCGGGAAAACAGCTCTTTATACCTCCTTCCTACTCAGCCTTTTGTAGTAGAGCCGACTAAATCCCCGATGGTCTTGAGACCTTTGAGTAAAGTCTCTCTCACATTGTCAGAGTTTGTAGTAGCCAGTGGATGTTCTAATTTTTATAATTTTATTATTATTGTTATTTAAATTCTGCCACATGGTCTTCCTCAGGCACATGAATGATCTGATCCACCCGCCTTGGTGAGGGCAATGGGAAGAAGTCTGATTGACTCCTGTCTTCCTTTCTGGATTGCCTTTGAGTGGAAATTTCTCTCATGAGGTGGGTGTCTCAAACTAATTAAAGCAGCATTTGAAATAGGGGGAAATACAGAAATGCCAGGAACAAATACCTGCTATTAAGAGCCACTATCTCACCTAAGATCAAAGCCTCTACAAGCCACACAATGAAATGAGTAGCCTGTGGGAGTGGAACAGGGATTAGCCATGATCCTTTGCAACTTTTCCACCAAAGCACTCTTATTCTCTTTCAAACCACACTGTTCTATGTCCCAGGTGTCCTGGACACGGATGAAGATAGGCAGATATGAATTCCTATGAGGGTAGCTGCACTTCATCCTGAAAAATATTGTAAGGATCATGAAGTTATATTCAGTGTGGGAAACAGTACCTCCTGTATAGCAGAGATAAATACTCATCAAACTTTAGAGCAGGAAGTGAAGCAAAATGCTATATCAAGATCAAACTGTGTGAAACTGAAGGAGACAGAAGTTACATTAGCAAAATAGCCAGGGCTTTGAAGAACATCTTCAGCCCTTGTGATGTGTGCTTTAGTTTCCTAATATATTTTAAAATGTGCTATGCAAATGCCAGGATTGGTCAGAAACTTCAGCATAGTTTTTCAAAGAAGTCTTTCATTATGGAAGCCAAGGTCAATGAAGGCTCATCGGCCAAAGAAGTCTTTGTCTCAGATGACTTGTTAACATCATATCACCTGACTTTCTTTCCCTCATCAGTTTGGAAGAAAGTGACTGACTGGTTTAGACCATGGAAAGACACACAACATTCTATGAAACAGTACAGCCTCACAAACCTGATGTGTAGTTTTTCATACTTACCAAACCCAGAACTTGGGGTTGCTTCAGAAGATGGGTTCCAGAGGTGGCAAATTTCTCTGATCTGGACTGAACTCAGGGAAAGATTAAGGAAAATCAATATCGAAGATTTTTATTGCAAACATGCAAGGATTATGTATGTGGTTATGGAGAGCCCTTTCTTCAGCTTCTACCACCAGGCCACAAACAGTGTCATTTGGCCTTGTGGATTATGAAGATGTTTAACCAGATTTGGATTATGAAGATGTTTAACCAGATTGGTCTTTTGGTTAAAGTCAATGGAGCAATCCCAAACACATTATGTCTGATAATGTCCATGGCCACACAAATGGTTAAGAAAAGCTCTGATGTTTCTGAGCAAGACAGTTATTCTGGAACAATAAAACAAAGGTTGTACATCTTGTCCTCAGCTTTTATAGCTGATTTTAGTAGCATTTATCCAACTGAAAAGGCTAGATAAAGTGTGAGGTAGAGGAGAAATGGGGGTTAGAGGCTATCAGCATCTAAGCCTGTAGTTTGATAAGACAGATGGTATTGGATACACCAGCTGTAAGAACTTCTGTGGCATCATGCAACCTCAGCTGCTCATTCCAGCCTCTGAACCACAGCACATTCCTCTGCTTGTCTTATAAACACTGCTGTTGAGGTCCAGGCTCTGAGCCCTTTGTGTTGCTGTTTAGGGAATATTTCTTTCCTATCATAGAGAAGGACAAGGTGAGTGAACAGCTGGGAGTGAGGGAGTAGGATACTCCCAGATTTAGTGGAATGGTGCTTGGAAACAACTTTGAGAGGCAAAGCAGAAAATGCTTCCAACATCTTCCACCCTCCACAGTCAGCCAGGGAGTCTATCTACCACAGCCTTTCTAATCTGCCTTAGTGGCAGATCTGAAGCAGTTGTAGCTCAAAGGAACTTGCTGTACTCCTACAGTAACCTCTGTGAGCCCAGTGTCACAGAAGGGGGACTAGCAACCAAATTACCAGCTCACTGTCAGGGAAGCAACAGGCAGCACTTCCTGTCCTCCTCCAAAAACACCACAAAGTCCCCACTGACTAATGTTGCTTCCTTCAGCCTACAAGGTTTCTTCCATTCATGTGTTGTCTTAAATTCCAAATGTAGCAGCAGCCCAAGCTGAGATAGGAGTTATCCTCAGATCTCAGAACATCTCTCCCTCCACGCAGACAGAAAATATCCCAACAGTACAAGGCACTCTACAGCCATGTCTTCAGGTATAACCTGCATTCTAATCTGGCTTTTCTTAAAGGGTAGAAACTCCCATCTGTCTCATTATAGGTATGGAAGTTAGTATCAACTTCCCCAGAAAATCAAGTTTTTTAAGGGCTGGGGCTTAGTTGTCACTTTTTGGAACAGAGCCCAGCAGGAAGGACAGATGTTGCAGATGTCTAATGAGTGATGCCTGTTCCTGGAGTCTGCAGAGCCGGGGAATAAAATGTATTTACTCTTGCTGAAGGAGAAGGAGAAGGAGAGGAAGTGAAAAAGAAGAAGAAGCGAATAAGAAGAAATGAAGAAGAAGTGAAGAAGAACAATGTGATACTGATTCTAGGGAAGTTGAACAGATCACCAGTGCCATAAAGAATCAGAGCATTGCTGTCAGTGAAAGGAAGGGCAAATATGTTTTTTAGACAAACAAGCTAAACAATTCCTAAAACATTTGCAGACCGTGATTATCAAAGCTAAAAGAAAAAGTATAATTCACAAGATCCTTGTGTGCCTTCAGCCACATGTGGACCTCATGGACAGGAACTGAGAGACAAGATGCCAATACAGGCAGGGATGCATCCTGGATGGGTTCGTGGGAATTGCTTTAGACCATCAGTGAAAGGTTTCATTGTTTTAAATCTTTTCTTGTATGCTGTTAGCACACACCCTTTTTCTGTTCCCTGTACTCCATACTCTCACAGACTCTTTTTCATTCTTATTTACATATTTTGCCCTCAACTCTGCCCAAACTCAAAACAGTAACCCAAAAGGAAAGAGGCTATCCTGAGGCTGTTCCCTGTCTAAGGGAAAAACCCTCTTCCTAAATCCTCGGTGAGTACAGAACACATGCCTGCATTTCTCCTCAAGATACTCTCTCTTCCTCTAAGCGAGAAATGAAAAAACCCATAACCAAACCAAACCAAAACAAACCTCTAAAATTTTTAAAGAGATGTGACAGTTTTAAAGAAACTGAGTAAATAGTTTATCCCACAAGGCCAAACAATATTTTTATTTCTCTAAATAAGTTGTCTTGGGCATGTAGAATTACTGAAAACCCACAGGAATCTCATGTCTGAGCTGAGATCCTTTGAGACTGGACTCCCTAAGGGCAATGCTTTCAGTCCATGACCCTCTGGAAGCTAATTTACACATGTAAGTGTGCAAAGTCCTGGGCTTACAGCTCAACTTAGATCTGTAACCACAGGGTATATTTTAGTGCTCAGAAGAAGAGTGAGTAGTACATTCACAGCTGAAGGTTTTATGGTACAGATTTATGCAGCACCTTTCAGCTCTGATTTAAGTATTTCTGAGCCTACTATATGAGAGAAGTTGCACTAGAGGACACCTCGTGAGCCCTACTGGTTACGCTGGCATTACATACTGGGTAGAATTGCAAGCTTGCACTCACAGTCTCTTGTCACCACTGAGGCTTGAGGAAACATCCCTCCAGTTTGTGACTCTGAGAGATGCTCTGATGCCAGGATCAGCACAGATTTCAGTTACTCTTCAAAGACTCCTAATGATTCTCCACAGGTTATACCACTTGAACTACTAGCTCAGTTGAGATCTACAGGGGTTTGCTAAAGACAAGACTTCAGTAATGAGGAACTGAAGAGTTGTCCCAAATGACTACCTTCAGCATTGCTCTGCACTACACCTTCACTTTTAATCTACTCCGCATTGTTGCTTGCTTGTGGAATGGTTACAACATCCTTTTTCTGTGATTCCCTTTCCTGAACATTTAGATTCCTGATGTGCACTTAACCTGAGTTCCAGGTTAGCATAATTTTTCTGTATACAAGTATGTATTTACTGAACATCTTTAAAAAGCATTTGTGTGGGATTTAAGATAACATTGAAATTCCTTTTGCTGATGATTTATAAAGCTATTTTCCCCCTGTCTAGACGCTTTCAATATTTGCAATTAGCTGATGGAAAAATAAACGGTGGAGTATTCTTTCCAAACCTTCATTGGAGAGGAAAAAAGGCCTCCATCATGTAAAGTAAATACTCTTCCATCAAGTCAGTCAGGAAGAAGCTTCTAAAAGGCGAAAGACATGGAGGATGAGTTGGGCTAATGCTCTACTAAGGTGTAGAACTTGGATAAGGAAGGGGAACAGAGTTTTTTATAGCTCCAGGGAGAAGAAGGAGAAAACAAGCTATCATGCCAGAGATATTTTTCTTGGGCTGATTGCAAAATTAGCTGGAGCTGAAGCTAATTGATTGTGTAGGCAGATGAAACAAACTTGAGATGACTATAAATAGCAACAATCTTTCTTTCTGTGCAGCTGTAAATCTGAGCTGGAGAGCTGTCTTAAATTCATTGTGAACATTTACAAACATGGTAGGGAGAGTAAACTAAAATAAAAGAAAATAAAATAAAGTAGAATAAATCATGGTCAAATAAAGTATACACATATAGGGCCCAGCACAGAGAGAAATTGTCAGGGTCAGCCCTCACAAGACAGAAAAGAGGTAAAATTTAATCTCACAGATATTGTGGCCTAGTGCATTTTACTTGTCTCGCCCCCTCAACCACAGCCTGGGAGAGGCAGAATTCAGTTACTTCTTTTGTTTCTACAGAACTTTCTGTCAGATAGTGTTGCTGCCTCTTCACTGAGGAAGAAGGCGAGTGCAGCAAGGGGCTAGGTCTGCTTGTCTGGATATCAACAGAGAAAAATGACACATCTCATCAACCACTGGAAATGTGAAAGATGTTGTGTGCTTTATTGAAACTGTGAATGCATGTAGGCTGCATTTGCCATGCTTTTTTCCCCCTCTCTTTCAGGTGGGGGAGACCGTTTCTTTTCTTCAGGATTAAGCTACATGTCTAAACTCTGCTCTACCAGCTGTGATCAGCAATAGCCCAATGAGGGAGAGCTATGGTTGAAAACCCAAAGGAAAGATGGCTGTCAGGGTTTGAGTCTCCTTTGCATGTGGCCAGTAGCAGCTTTTAGCATCTGTACCCACTTGCAGTAAGGGATCACCCTGTAAGTACCAGTTGACAGCATAATTCTCTCAGTTAAAGGCCGAAAGGTTAGAAGGCACAACTCGAACTGAATCTCACCACCTCTGTGAAGGATAACAAAAAGTCCTTCTACAGATACATCAATAGCAAAAGGAGGGGCAAGGAAAACCTTCATTCTTTACTGGACACGGGCAGGAATATAGTTATCAAAGATGAGGAAAAGGCTGAGGTATTTAACACCTTCTTTGTCTCAGTCTTCAACAGTAAGACAGGTTGTCCTGAGGACAGCTGGCTTCTGGAGCTTG